>NC_140191.1:28799680-29284680 GCF_965226575.1 Pagrus pagrus
CATAAGACCCAGGTGAACACTAAATTCCACCGCCCGAAGTGATGACGCGTTATCAACATCCGGTGGTGGCGCGTTTTTCTTACTGGACACAGTGTTTGAGGCGGAGCCCCGTTCATTCCTATTAAACACAGTTAGCTGGCCAGCTATACTGAGGAAGATAAGCTAAGAAAATGCAAATAGCAACTGCATGATTGAGAGAAATACATTAACAGCAGCCTGATGAAAGAAACATTGACTACAACAAAGTAATCAAGCGTCTTGGATTAGCCTTACTGGACAGGTTTAATTAGAAATTAATAACATTAGTGCACCGAGCAGCAACAAACTTCCTTTAATATCAATATCAGCTGTATCCATCTGTCTGCCTGTTGGTCATTTTTTGTCATTTTGCCCTTGCGTTGTTTTTGTGCTTGTGTACATCCTGTTTGCTAATTTCCTCTAATACTTGCTAATTTCCTCTAATACTGTGACAAAAGCTCAAAGCTGTGTGTCTGTCTCCTCTGTTGTTGACGAGGAGGATGGTGATGTTGATGACGTTTATGCATATGTTAGGGATAATCTAAAGAAGCTTGTTGTTGCCAGTCACTGTCAAACGTCTGCATCCAGGTTGAAACACATCCCCAAACACTGCCCTCGTACCCTCCCGATATGTAGAGATGTGGACATTTCTTGATTATGAGATGCATCACGTTGCGGACGTGGAAGACTCAGCATCGATGCAGAGATGGTGCATAATCGAGAGTCTGCAGCTTATGCTGATTGTTGATTGTCCGACCTCAGCTGGACAATCAAGTTATGTTGCGACGTTGCTCCCATGCTTTGAATTGTGGCTGGACATTAGGCCAACGTTACTTATGTAGAAGGTATGTTGGAGGGAGGCAGAGATCATCTGCGAGTGATTAAAAAAAACTTGCAGAGTATTGAGTAGCCATGTGCAGTAATATAGATCACTGAGGATGCTATACACTGAGATGCATCGTGATCCATTGAGAATCGTTTTGTATTCGAATCGTTGAAAGCTGAATCATAATCAAATCGAATCGTGAGGCTGGTGAAGTTTCACACCTCTACCGATATGGTCCAGGTCATTACAGTCTGTCAGACAACACTGTCTGGTGACCCCAGCCTCCCCACCCTGCAGTACCTTTCCCTGTCATCGCAGTGTGTCCATCAAATATTGCTTTGCTCCTTTTGCATGTTGGGATACTTGTAGGGCTTTTTCGGGTCCAGGCTCTATGGCCTATATGGTTGTATGATCAGACTGATCGCCTTCACTTTCTATCTTTCAGTTATTTGCTACCAGCATGCTTTAAAATAGTCCAGACGGCTCAATGTCCAACATGCTATAGCAGGCTGAGCCCAGTTATACAAAGTGTACCCCTCCCTCCTGCTCCCCATGCACCCTGACCCTGAATGAACCCGGTCAACACCGTTCACATGTACACACACACACACACACACACACACACACACACACACACACACACACACACACACACTCACTTTAACCCTGACATGAGTCCTACTCTCCAGTCTGGTTCAATCACTCAGAGAGAGTGTAGTCAGTCTGGCTTTATGGTAGGGGGGTTGGGGTTACGGGTGGGGTGTCTAGACGCTATCCTGTCTGCCTGGCTATGATAATGTGCACAAACACCTGAGAGACTGCAGGCCAGCTAGGACTGCAGGGGTGTGTGTGTGTGTGTGTGTGTGTGTGTGTGTGTGTGTGTGTGTGTGTGTGTGTGTGTGTGTGTGTGTGTGTGTGTGTGTGTGTGTGTGTGTGTGTGTGTGTGTGACATGACATGTTGAGCCGCCGTGCGTCGGCCATCTCACCAACTGAATGAATACTTTAACACTGCTCCCCTCTCTGCTTTACTGCTGTTCATGAATATTACAGCGATGGAATATTGATAATATTAGACTATATTGAAATATTCATTATATGTTTTCACAGAGCCCTGGTTTTTTCTATCTTTGTTCATGTTATATTTATGCAGGTGGAGATGATATGGCTACAGTAGTTTTTTTCAGGAGCCAAACTGGGGATTTATTGCTGTCTCTATGGGGCCACAACAGTGACAGTGAACAATGGCATTGAAAATAAAATTTGTCACTGAAAACAAAACCTGAACTAACAAAGGAAACATTGACATTGAAATATTTGTATTTGAAAAGTTGTATTGGCACTGAAACTAATATTTGGTACTGAAAAAAATGATATTGAAAATTAAAACACCCACAAAAAAAATGATTTCATTTTAATTTGAGATTTTTTAATTTGGATTTTGATGGTTTTTTTTCAAAGACAATGTCTGATGGGAGGGGCGAGGAGAATGTGATTTGCATACATGCATACTAATGAGGAAATGTTACTCATGTGGACTGGATCTTCTCTGACCCTAGCATACAGCAATTGCTTACAGGAGTTTACTTGAAACTCCCAAACAGAAATACATTTTTAACTAACATTATTCTGGTCTGCCAGAGCTCTGCTGGAACAAACTCTGACATTAGCTAATGTCTGCTAGCTATGAGCTATCACAGCTTAAGTTAGCAAACGTCAGCAACAATAGCAAATGTCGGCATTATTATGAATCCCACTCATGTTCTCTCTACCTCTGAGGTCTTCTGCTGCCCCTGTCGGGGTCACTCATCCTCCGGAGCCTCCATTGTGACTGTTGCTGTTGCAGTGTGTCAGGGTTCATTTTGTAGAGTGGACAGGCGGACTGCTGCTGGGCTACCCTGCCACTGCTCCACCACTCGGCCATGTGGCTCTACCTAAAGAGTCCAGAGAGTCTGCAGCTGTGACAGCCAGCGTGTCCTTGTGTTTACCGGTGCAACTACACCTCACAGTCCCGCAAGATCAGCTCCACTGCTGGCTACTTGTTTTAATCAAATGTGAGAAGAAAAAAAAACAAGCACCACCCACTTAGAACTGTGTCTCGTCCATAACAGCAAAACTCAGCCGCTGAAGATCTCCGAAAACTGAAAACTTTGGGTGAAGGAAAAATCTGAACATTGTCACTGGAAAACACATCAAAATATCAAAATAAAATGAAATAATTTTTTACGTCTGTGTTTTATTTGTCATTGTAATTTTTGTCAGTGCCAAATATTTGTTTCAGTGCCAATACAACTTTTCAAATACAACTACTTCAATGCCAGCGTTTCCTTTTGTTTGTTCAGGGTTTGTATTCAATGACAATTTTTTTTTTTCTCCGATACTGATCGAAGATTGTTTATTGTCACTGTTTTGTCCCCATACGGCTCAGCATTGGGTCTCATCACTATGGCCTGCCTCAGCAATAATCAAACTAAGTCTATGGTGAAAAAAAAATGGGGAAAACATTTAGTGGTGAAGGAAATGCATGTTGAGTGAATACGAATGTTAAATACATGTGAAAGACGCAACAAGAGAAGGAAACTAGTCGGATACTCGAAAGCAAAAGTGTGTCAGCAACAAGTGTGACTATCACCTAGCCTCTATCAGTCTTTTGTATTATCTTTACATTAAGTCACAGAGCTAAACAATCAATTAAGGCTCTTCTGTCCATCTGGATCACACACGCACACACACACACACACACACACACACACACACACACACACACACACACAGTTGCCATTTCATTAGGTACACAGAGTTAAAACTAATACAGTCTAACTAAATCCTCCCTTCATTAAAGGTCTAGTGTTCCATTTTTGTTGCTTATTTTGTGCCACGGAAAAAAACAGGAATGTTTTTAATACTTAAAATATTTTGTGCATGAAAATTATTGAAATAACATTGCTATAGCATTGCATCTGATATGAAAACTTCACAATTAATTACTGCTTGCCTGCCGACTTTGTTTGAATTTAGAGACTTGAAATAGCGTTTTTGACGATTCTTATAACCCCAGTATCTGTCAGGAATGTATTTTTTATATAAACAATGTGGCTCCGTGTCTTGAATGGGATGATAGTAAATGACCGATCTGGGGCTACACTATAACCATGCACCGCTACATGTTTCCCTTCACCTAATAT
This sequence comes from Pagrus pagrus, assembly GCF_965226575.1. Taxonomy (NCBI): domain Eukaryota; kingdom Metazoa; phylum Chordata; class Actinopteri; order Spariformes; family Sparidae; genus Pagrus; species Pagrus pagrus. Next base: position 28,803,707 of record NC_140191.1, read on the forward strand.
CAGCATTTTCTTTGCCAGCTATGCTGGAGCGTAGTAGGGCAGTACTCGATTTATAATTTTCCAAGAGGATTATCTGTGAAGTCTTTTAGTTAGAAATGATTTTGAGACGAGCCTAGGTTTGTAAAGATTTATAGATTGCAATACTGTTGACCTTGTACAGTGTCTCAGCAAAAAAAATTAATTCAACTGACAAAATGAAGTTTGACTTTGATGATTAGAATTATCAATATTCAGGCAGCAAGACTGTCAAACTTATTTTGAATAGAAAATCAATGCAAATTATAACATTTTTTACAGACTGACTTCCTGCTTGAACTTTGACCTTCTGTAGCTGTGTACATTTTTCCTGTGTTTATTCACAAAACCTTCTGTTGAACCTGCAAATGAAGTAGTTTAGAAAACTTGGCTAACCTCTTAGCTTGAGAAAAACCAGCCATATCAGACTGAGTCGTACAGTGTTGTCATAACCAATAGAAATGTTGCCATAAGTATTATAAATAGGACTCAAAATGTTATAAATTATGATTCTAGCTTATTTGCATGTCCCCAAGTTCTCAAGTAGAAACTATTTGTGAATGTAAGCATGGCAGAATGTTGTCCTGTCCCTGTGCACAACTTAGAAATAGTCATCATGTATGAGTCCCTGTTTTAATCCCTGTGAGTCTCTATGGAGGAGCATAGACAGGCTGCCTGATTCCCTGTGCTGTTTGAGCCAGAGAAGAAGGGATAGATACATGGAGAGAGAGAGAGAGAGAGAGAGAGGAGGGAGAGTGGAAAGTGGAGAACAGAGACAGAGCTGTAATTGTTTGTTCTCTGGTTGCCCTCAGTCCCCATAGCATGTCTGGCACCTTTCTCTCTCTGTCTCTCTCTCTGTCTCTCCCTTTCTCTCTCTCTCTCTCTGCATCTCCCTCCATCTCTGACTCATTACATTTCCTCTTCCCTCTTTCCTCCTTTATCAGTCTCTTCCACTTTCTTCTTTCTTCTTCCTCTCTGCCTCACTGTCTCCATCTCTTTCATGACTCCAAGATACCTGTCTAATGGGCTTTGTATCCTCTGCACACAAGCATGCACATGCACGCATGCAAGCATGCACACACACACACACACACACACACACACACACACACACACACACACACACACACACACACATAAACAGGCCCCCTCTCCTCAGGGTTAATCAGCACTAAACTAGTTCATTTATTTCCATGGAGAGACTGGCTGACTGTAGTAGAGGAGAGGAGGCTGTAACTAGGCTGATATCTACTACATGCTGTGTCACACACACACACACACACACACTGTAGTTGAAAAGGATGTTGCTGCCAGGCTGATACCAGCCGTCTAGACGTTGCAGTGCACGTCTCCCAAGGGAGGTCGAGGGGTGTGTGAGCCTGTGTGTGTTTATGTGCCCACCTCATTTTCTCCCTCCCTCTATCTTTCCTAACTCTTTCTGTCCCTTCATTACTGAACTCTCCTTCCTTCCCTCTAACTGTGCCAGTGTTTTTACGTGTGCGTGCACGCATTTGCTTTTTTCCTTCGTCTCCGTCTATATCTCTCTGTGCCACTGTGTGTGTGTGTGTGTGTGCGTGTGCATGTGTGTGTGTGTGTGTGTGTGTGTGTGTGTGTGTGTGCCAGCCAGGTCGCTGCCATGGCACCCCAGCAGCTCCGGGCCTTGTTGATCACGGCACCGTGCCCAAGGGTTACCATAGCAACGGCAGTGGCAGCAGACAGGGCTGTGCGTGTGTGTGTCTGTGTGTGTGTGTGTGTGTGTGTGTGTGTGTGTGTGTGTGTGTGTGTGTGTGGGCCCAGTGTGGTGGGCAGCAGGCTGTGAACTCAGCAGGCCTCTAGCTGGGCTGGAGCTCTCTAGGTAGCAAAGAAAGAGTCCTTTATTTTTGGTCTTTCTGTCTCTTTTTTTCTTTATACATGTATAATGATAAAGGTTTATTGTTTATGGATAAACATGGTGGTATGAGTCTGTTTATCGATATACAGGGGTTCAAAATACTTGTATTTTGCATTTGTTAGGAATGTAATACAATTTTTTTCATCACAAATGATAATATAAGCTCAACAGTGTGAGTGAAAAGTTGAACATTTGAACATGTCTATTTCATCTATGTCCCCCTCTTGCTGTAGCAACAGCATGCACTTGAGCTGGCATGGACTCACACAAGTTTGTGCAAAACCTGATAACTCATGTTATCCCAGCATGATTTGGCAGTTTGATTTGACCTCGAACATACCTAAAAGCTTTGGAGGAACTATTTGAAGACCAAAGAAGACCATAGCTACCCGACTGTCATGGACTTTCCTCCACAGTCACCTGACCTTAACCCCATTGAACATTAATGGGGGCACTTGAAGAAAGCCAAGCATTCTGTGACATCAGAAGAAGCTTTGTGGAACACTGTCAAATCATGCTGGGATAACATGAGTCATCATGTTTTGCACAAACGTGTAGAGTCCATGCTATGAAAATAGTATTAAATTAGAAACAAATGCAAAATAGAAGTATTTTGACTAGTGGTCTCAGACTTCATTCTACTGTACATGGTGGACTGAGTTCAGCCAGAAAAGTGAAACCCACCGACTGACACAGTCTGTGGGTTTAACACAGAGTGCTGCATAATTATACAGCACTTGCAGGACTTGCTCTATCAGTCTTTGAGGAAGCTGCATTCACAGTAAAGTGCAGTTTTGATTACCAGGTGTGACTGTGAGACTGGCTGTTTATTCATGACTGAGATGTAGTTCTAGAGTGTTGCAGGAAACAGGAAATAACTGCAGAGGAAAGAAGCCAGCTGGAAGGTTTTTTGCACTCAGCTCAGCTAGGTAAAATTAAAAACACCTCACTTGCTGCTTCCATGTTTTGCCGAGTCCTTTTTAGGGGAATTTGCAATTCCCGATTTTGCTGTCATTCCCGTCTGTTTTCTGCTGTCCTGTCATCTCTAGAGCAGCGCCTCGGCAGGCTGCATTTTTACTGGTGGGTCGCCTGTTGCAGCAATTCCATTAACTGCTGCTTTAGCTCTGGAGCTGTGTGCTGCTTGACTGCAAGATATGATTCATAACAGCTGAAGCTCGGCTGAGAGAGAAGGCATTTTCTTTGCTGGTGGGAGTAGCTCTCCTACTCTGAATTGGCAAGCAGCTACCGAGCCATTCCCTGCATGCTCAGCCACTGCTGTCAGTATACGTCCACTTTCTGAATCATGGAATACATTCTCGTGCTTTTGTACAAAAGACTGCTCCTTTGTGCAATCTAAACAGAACAGGCCTGGTTTTCTCACGGAAGCGTCTAAGGTCATCTGAGCTTAAATGTTGAGTTTATTGAGCAATAACAATGTTAGAGGCCCCAGATGAGTGTGTGCAGTCTCTATAGATAGCCATTAGCCTGATTTTTATTTCAAGGCCAAACAGGATAAGCCTGTACACCCTCATTAGTCACAGAAGTGAGTTTCCTCCAGCTTTAACTGTTTCTTGTTGCCAGTAGGAATGAATTAGCAACAGATGTACAGTTGAGTGAGTTGGTCCAAGTTATAGGGAACAATGCACTGAAACAGGCTGTTACTATGCTAACAGGGAATAGTAGGCAGAGGCAGACAGCCCTATGCCTGTCTTAGATGAGAGTGTACTCAATAGTTAACCTGTCATGATCACAGACAGAACAAATTGATTGAGAGAATCGTATTTTACTCATTGTAATATGTGCAGCTTGCATTAACTGATAAATCGTATTTTCATTGTCATTGTGATATGAGCAAATCTCAAGCTAAGGTGCCTGCATGAATTGAAAAAATAATTTTATTTTCACGTCATGCATTCACACTCAGCATGCCAACATTGACCTATCAGATAGAGCCCTGGATACATGGGCCAAGCATGCACACCATTTGGTAAATCAAATGAAGCCCCAGTTAGCAACCGGCTACCCTCAGATTCATTGGGGTCAACTGGGTGGCGACTGTGAGGTTAGCTTGCACAATGGCTTAGAAAAGAGAGAAGAGTTAATATGGGCACTCTAATATTTGTTTGATTATCGCAAGTCATATCATCATCACAATATTAACCAATGTTGTTACATTTTGCTAACTTGTGTTGCGAAGCTTGTATGTTGTAATGTACCTTAGACCGTGTAGTGTTGACACAGCAGCCAGTATACTGCATGGCCTTGGTCTACTACTTTGAGCTGTCACAAGCCAAGCTGAAAAATAGTAGTAGTTGTTTTGGTTTTGCTTTTCTTCCTCAAGATGTTGCTTAGATTTTCATGTCAGGGACAGTTTAGCTATATTGCAAATGAAACCTTTTCTGCTCTTGAGTCATATCTATTCATGCAGATTTGGTGTTATTTGTTCTGGCTTTAAGACTTATGGTACCGCCTCAGTAATGGAGGTGCCTGGAATTTAGTTTGTAATGCAAACAAAATTGAAAAACAACATTTAAAAATTATACAATGGCATTTCTTTCCAGCAACTGTGTCCTGGTTAGTGTGGATAATTTACTGTCAGCAGTATTCAGTGGGACTATTTCTTTGTGATAAGGTAGTTTCAATAAAAAACATCTGCAGCATAATGCCAGGGATGGATATCTCAAGCATACCTGAATGACTGGAAACCTGCAGGTGTAAATGACTAAATGTGTTCTCTTGTGACCCTTTAAGGTTCATGTAATAATGATCTATTACAGAATGGTAACATCTCATGTATTTGACATGTGTGAATGTGTCTTCAGACAGTGGTGTGCTCTGACAGCAGCTGCTGTTGTCTGTTTGTTTGCTGTGTGTCTGATAGCTTCTTTTCACTGGCAGGTCAGCTGAACTGTCTGACCTCCAGTCGGCCTCTCTGACTCATGCACACATACAAAGGTCAAGGGCTGTCATTGGGTCACTGTGTGTGTGTGTGTGTGTGTGTGTGTGTGTGTGTGTGTGTGTGTGTGTGTGTGTGTGTGTGTGTGTGTGTGTGTGTGTGTGTGTGTGTGTGTGTGTGTGTGTGTGTGTGTGTGTGTGTGTGTGGGCACTCTCCATACTGTTAACTGTCTTTTTTAGTGTTTGGCTTTTTAATGGATACAGGACAAAGCTGCTGCTGCTGGTCTGACTGCTGTTGAGTGTGATAGGGCTGGGTACCAAACCTCAATATTTGTCAATACTGACCAAAATCTGTCAAAGTATGAAAACTGTCAGGTAGTAAGAGCTGGTATCCTAGTGTTTGCTGTCACCTCTCTACTATTGACTATTATAATAAAAGTCATCATTTTACGGGGGAAATGGTTATCTTTTGCATTTAATTTATAACTGAAAAAAAAAATGATGATGATGTGCTCTTTGCTCAAGTTTGTACCAAACAAGCAAGTTCCCTTGCATGGAGAGAATATGATTTGGCAACTCTGTAGCATCCCAATGCATCATTTGTAATGGTTTGCTATGTCGTATTTTACCTAAAAATTGCAGCTCCTGTGATTTAGATATTGCACTTGGCCATATTTTAAATATGGGTTGACCCAGACAGGGTCCGCTTTTTACTGATGGTGATTATGTAATTATGTGATTTAGAGCAAAAAACATATCTTTGACACTTACCGTGATGCATGGTGGGTCATGATCTCAGTCACAACACTTTATTACAGCATCCATATGATTATAAATATTCAGCGGATACATGTTTAGATTAACAGGTGGAAGGTGGAGGGAACACACGGATTTCAACGTTATGATGTGTACCATCATGCCTCTTTTGGTTCCACAACACCGGCATGCTGTATGAAATGACACACTGGAGCACCTTTACGTTGGCATTGCTTGGTTCAGTGTGAACAAACAAAGGCGGCGTAAAGGCGAGCCTTCCTTGTGGCGATAATGTAGAATCACTGTGTGAAAAGGGCTGCTGTCTGCACAGATGTTTGCAAGTAATGGTCTTCTGTGGAATGGTCACTTGATTTAAATAAACTCGATGGCCTCTCTCCTCACCGCGGCAGAAAAAAAAGCATTGGACCGGCTGACTTGCAATGCAAATTATTCAGCTTGCTGAAGGAATAAGGGTGCTGCAGATGCCAGGCAGATATTGTTTTGACAAGTGGATTACTGTTGTAATAACATCAGACTAGTGCTGGTAATGCAGACTGCCTGCACACACTGATCTCTGGCCTGTGCGAGGGTCAGTGCTGTACACCATGTTCTGAACTGGGTGGATACTGTGGTTCAGGCAGGATGGGCCTCCCCTCTTCCCAGCCTCCTCGCTCTCTTATTTAATCTCTCCTCCTCCCCATACTTCCTTCCTCCCTTTTCAACTCCTCCTCTGGCTTCCTTTCTCCAGTAAGTGCAGCCGCTTTACTTTTATTTTGCTTCAGCTGTAAAAACATCCCTGCCTGCACTTGAGGAGACAGCTTTGAGTCGGCCATTTGGTTTGTGTGGCTTTAACAACAGCAGAAGGCAGGGTATGTGATGTTTATCCGGCAGGCTTACAGAAGCGCCTGGTTGACTTGGTTTCCCAGAAGGCTGTTCTGTGAATGAAACCCTCCCTCAGTCCCCTCCCTGTGTTCTGTGGTGAGCACACAGGCCCGGGCTGGTAGTGGCTCGAGCTACCAAATGAGACAGTCAGCGTAGCAGCATAACATCTTTCCAACGCATTTTGTCTTTTCAAAGAGGGCAGTGGCCACAAAGGGTTGCAACTAGGGATGCAACGATACAGTTACCCTACAGTTCAATGCCTACGGTTTCAGTTTAGTTACAGTTCATATTTTTTGTGTGAGGAGAACAAAAGCTACATTACTAGCCGAAATTCTCTGATTTTTTTTTTTTTACATTTTTGATGTATTGTACTGTGTAACTGTGTAAATAAATAAACCTATATAAAATTAAATGTGAAAAGTGCCAAAAGTGCCTCCTGGCCTTGACTGCTGGTATAATAAAAAGAAAAAAAAATATCAACTATCTGTGGTGAGTGCAAGGCTCTGTGTTATAGCCAATTTGTCTTCTATGGACCTTTCCATAGAGGTCAGGAATAACTTGGCTGCTGAGAATTGTACGAGAAGGCACAATGTAAAGTGGATCGATTGTTTTCATTAGGGAATGGCATTGTGAGTTAAAGTTTTTGCTCTAAATCACGTCACATAATCACCGCCAGTCATCTGCCGGAGCTACCTGGCTCTTGCTGCCGGGGACAGACGCTGTTTTTCAGGTGGAAATGTGACAGTCTGTAGGACAGACAGGATGACAGAGGCTTTCCCATGTATAAATTTGGGATTTTTTTCCTCATATAAGACACTACCTGCTACCACATTACTGTTGTTTGGTCTTGTTACATTGCTTTGTGGGTTTAAGTGTGGGACATTTCTCTTTTATTTGATGAGTGAAGGATCTGTTTAGCTGTCAGACTGTGAACACGTCATGTTTGAAGTGTTTTCAGACCGCAACATTCCCGTCCACTGTTTTTGTGCCTTCAGCATTGTGTTGGACACCAAAACCAAAATGTCCCCACACCAAAGATTTGAAAGGAGACAGTGCTTCCTTAAACCTCTGGTCCACTCGCCATGCTATCTGCCATGTTCGCTGTAATTCTAGCCTACTCCAGCGCCACCTCCAGCGTCATTGCGTCATTTGCATACTAACAGTGGTAGGCCATTTACTTGTGGGGAGGGGTGTTCTCCTGTTACATACCAACCTGCTCTCACTGCAGGATACAGACACAGACACACACACACACACACACACACACACACACACACACACACACACACACACACACACACACACACACACACAGCCAGTTTGGACAGAAATGCATGGAAGTAGTAACACAAAATGTAGCTGCAAAACAGAAGAACCACGAGCTGTAAGTGCATATTGAACTGTGGTTGGTGAATCTTATGGTTCGATATCATATCTGGATTCGTGGCACCTCTAGTTGCAATACAAATCACAATAGTCATGTTTTGATTACCAACTGTGTGTTTTTTGGGCTGTTCTCAAACACTGGACACTGCAAAAATGTAATATTTTTGCAGCCAGTCCAAGTTTAAACAACAGGAAAATGAGGTGTTAGGAACACCTATAGTGTGTATGGCTAATAACACATGTTAGTAAGCTCACACGCTAAACTAAGATGGTGAACATGCTGAACATTATACCTGCTTAGTATCAGCAAGTAAGCATTGTCACTGTGAGTGTTAGAGTGCTGATATTTAATTTTGCTCAAAGCACCATTGTCCCTGAGTACAGCCTCTCAAAGCTGCTAACAAGGCTGTAGACTCTTAGTCTTCTTCTTAGGAAATATTGGAGAGTTTAAATCTGTCAGGAAAATTAAGCAATATACTGTTGGAACTTCCTTTTTCAATTGCACTGCTCACAGCTCATACACATAAGCAACATCAGACAGGGGTTCCTGTGAGGGGAACCAGTGGCACAGTGGTTCATCAGACCTGAAGAAACCAGATGTAAGGGTTTATACTGGTTCCTTGAATGTACCTTTACCTCAGCCCCCTCTCCCTCGTGGCTTGTTAGGTGAATTTGGCTCTACAAGCTCGAGACTTTTCCAGAACACTCCACTTCTTCCCTCTTGTGAGTGGTTGATGACGTTACCAGAGGTTCATTCGGTGCAGAGTTGGTTCTTCATCTTTCAGCTTAGCACTTTGTTCCCTCAGTCCTAGCTGTTCCACATTTGATGACTCGTATTGTGACAAATGGCTTAAAAGCTCTTTCAAATGAGAGGGAAATGTGTTGGGTTCGGCCATCGTTCCCACCTCAGATAATAATGCTGAATTGAATGTGAGTTAAATTGTTGTAACAGGCAGTTTAGTGCGTTGTTTCTGTTTCGGTTACGTTATTAATTTCCTTCAAAAGTTGTCGAGCCTGTCTGTTGTCTGGCGCTGGGCGCCTCATACCTCGGCTTTTTGGTGGTTGCCGTTGGTTGGTTTTACTGGCTTCGGTTTCATTCCTCCTTTTTTTTCCTCCTTCCATGTGGTTTGTGCTTGTTGGCCGTCTTCCCCCTTCCCCTCCCCTGTGGCTGCTGTGGTGGAGCAGAGGCAGGTTTGGATGGGTTTACGTTTCAGCTCAGGCTCGGCACTAACCCACCCTAATGCAGACAAATAAGCCAGGGCCTGAGGCTGGGAAGACTGGGATAGGTTGGGTTTTACTGGACTGCGCTGGTTCATGTTTTGTGTGTTTCTTGCACATTTTCACACTTTTGATATAAAAACATGTTATTTTGTGAATTAAATTATTTCAGCTCTGACAGTTTCTTCTTGTTTTCGCATTTCACATACTGTTTTCTTTTCTTTACTTGATCTCACCCGTATTGTGTCAAAATTGCCCAGGTGGATTGTGGGTAATACACAAAATTGTACAGAGCTTTGTGGAGAAACTGTCCACCATAATCGAGGCATTGTAACTCAAATAGCTGAGTGTACATTGTGTCATTGTTCTTCCAGAGCTGCACGCACACACAAGGACACAAACAGTATAAACACACACAGAAACTACACACATACATAAAGTGAGTGAGTGTCTAGCAGTGAGTAAGAGTGTGAGTCAGAGGTCAGACTGTTTGCCAAGACCAGACAAGGTCAAGACTTCTGCTCAGAACAAACCGACAAGGCACAACAAAAGAGTCTCAGACTGTAGAGAGAGGCAGCCGAGAGGAGGAGAGAGGGGAAGGAGGGATGGACAGAGGAAGAGATGCTGGAAGTATGGGACAAGGAAGAATAGAAAGCATAGAGAAAGGTCAATGGTGGGGGAGAGAGGGATGCTAAAAGACATAAAGGAGGAAAAGCCGGGAGAATACAAGAAGAGACTTGTGGGAGAGAAAGGACTAGGGAGGGATTGGGTTGGAGGAAAGATGGATAGAGTGATTGGGGGGAGTGGAGACACAGGAAGGGTTCGAAGTGACAGAGTGGGAAGAGAAGAAAAAAAGCACGAAACAATGAACAAGAGATGCGAGGCAGATGTGACTGTACGGCAGCGATCATTGTGTCTCCCAGTGGTGCCCTGATCTGGGAGGTCATCCCAGTTCAGCTCTGATGCCGGTGTGTCTGTGTTGGTGTGTGTGTCACTGACTGTTGTTTACTGAGGACAGAGACACTGCAGTTATTCAGCGTCTCCACAAAGAAACCTCTGTACACTGGGACAGACACTCATCGTTTCTGTGATTTGAAGCTTTTCTGCGTCCAATCCTCGGGCTCAGAGTCAAACGTATGAACCATACATACACTATAGTCTATGTGAGAGTTATGCATAGAGTTTAACCTGTGCTACCCCCTACTGGTTAATGCACGTTATAACAGTCAGTCAGAACCGTGCTCAATCTCTGTGGCTCATTAAAAAGTGTCCACCAAAGATTACTTCTGGAGCTTTTGATCATATGACAAGGTCTTCCACACCTCAGATGCCCAGTTGTCGTGGATTTGTAGATGTTCACATTTTAACTTTCTGAACACTTCAAGGACTTCTTGTTGTAAGGATTACTGTGGACTTCATACACTGCATGTCAACGCTCACATGAAGACAGAAAAGAAAAATGACTATGATTTCAATAATGACCATGATTATTCTGTTCCTCAAATTTTAATACGATACAGCTTGCCTCAGATTAGGCTTTCTGAAGTTGTGTTTTAGGTAAGAAATTAACTTGTCAGTCTTGTTTGAATGAATTTATCTGTTGATTACTTTCTCAATTAAGCGATTAGTATTTTGGTCCATAAAATGAAAATCAGTGTTTCCTGAAGACCGAGATGACCTCCTCAAATATCTTGTTTTGTCTACAACCCAAAGATAGTCAGGAGGGGTCAACCGATATGCCTTCTTCATGGCCGATGCTGATTATTAAAAATCAAAGAGACTGAAAACCTATATTTGGGACCGATACTCATTTGCAGTAAAAATTAAAATCTGTGTGTCAAACTTTTTAACAACCACTGATGGAATGAACCCAAGTACAAGTACAGTAATTTAATTTTCTCCTACTTCGTGCTTCCTTTCCACTACACTTATTTGATACATTTAGGTACCAGTTACTTCGTAGATTGGCCCTGATATATTTCTCGTAAATGTTTGATCCTAACCCCCTTTCTCTCCTTTTGTGTGTTTGTGCAGCTGAACTGGAGTTTGTTCAGATCGTCATCATCATTGTGGTGATGACAGTGATGGTGGTGGTGATCATCTGCCTGCTCAACCACTACAAGCTCTCCACTTGGTCCTTCATAACAAGGCAGAGCCAGGCCCGTGGACACGACCATGCCCTGCAGCAGGTCTGTAACACTGTGTGTGTATGTGTGTGCGTGTGTGCGTGTGTGTGTTTGTGCTTGAGACAAAAAGATACAGTTTGTATCGGGTTGTGTTTGGCTGCTCTGGCAGGACTGTTCTTTCAGCAACCATGCCAATAACATTTTGATCTAAACTGATAGTGAGTGAAAAGCTGTCTGCCTGTTCATCTGTTCTCACTGAGTGTCCCTGCGTACTCATTGTGAAAGTACATTTCTTTATTTTTGAAGCAGGACAAACATAGCTTACCAGTTTGTTCCCAGTAAAGCTGCGCTGAGCTAAATGAATCCTTTTATCCCAGTCGGAGTCTCTGTCCCAGTTTCACTGAGGTAACAGCTTTGCTCCAGTCTGTTAGGTGAACTTGCAGAATTGGTTTCTTCAGAGCCAGACTCTGTCAGGCCTTGATGTTTAATTCACTACAGTGCTGTCTAGACAGCATCGGCTCTGCCCCCATACTCACATGTCGTCGCTGTGGGATAAACACACACACACACACACACACACACACACACAAATGCAAACTTGCATATACGCATATTACAAAATTGCCTCCACTGACAAATGCTCAGATACTGAATATGATCCATGATGCAGAATTATTGGTCCATTGATATATTCGGCTTCTAGACCAGTATCCGACAAACCGATAAAAGCTTTTATAAGCTCTGTTGTCCCATTACAGATCATTTAAATTCAGCTAATAACCTCTCATCTCATCTTTTTCATCTCTCCTCTCCCTCTCTGCCCCATACCATCGAATCAAAACAGATATTATGCAAACCGGAGCAGACACACAAGCAAAAAAAATGCCATAAATGCAACATCAGAAAGCAACAAGCCAACAAACCCACGTAGCAGAGAAAGTGCAATCTGAAAGAATAGCCCATGGCATTTGCCCAAAACAGACACATAAACAACCAGGATTTATGCATGTTTGTCCCCCTTTTTATGTTTCCTTTTTCTCGCTAAATACTGTTGACTGAGCCATCTTCGGAAAGAACCTCAAGTCAAATAGACGAAGGGAAACTGCAGTTATTTGATAGTTGTGTCTCTTTGTTGTCGCTTTCATCCTGCCTATTTTTTAAGATGGGAGCCGTCTGCCTTTTGTTGTCCTCGCTTCCAAACAGGGCAGGATTTTGGGTTTGAAGCCATCAGGCAATTCTCAGCATTGTTGTTTCATCTTTTGTGTCCTCATTACAGTTGTTACTGTTTGGATGTTTTTTTACTCCTTTTATCCTTTTTTGTTAAGGAAGTTTTTTTTCATCGTCTGCTTAATGGTCTCACTTCAAAAACTATCCCAGACAAAACAAACAACAAAGCATTAATGATTGTTGATTTCCAAAAGCTTTATCAGGCAGAAATCTAACATGGATTTAACACATTGTCAAAAACATGTTAACTGTTAAAGAGTTGATCATTTCTTTGTCAACATTATAAACAGATACAGATACAGTAACTAATGCTTGTTAGTAACATGTATATGGGAAAACCACACTAAAGCTAAAGCAAACATAAACTTGCTTACAAGCACTTTTAAGAACATCTTTCTTGTTTTTGTTGTGTCTATTCTGATATGTAGGATGGGTGCCTGTGGCCTTCAGACAGCGGCTCTCGACAAGGTGCCTCGGAGGTAAGACCACCACCACACTAATCCCTATTAAACCAAGCCTGTTCACTGAAAGAAGGCAGAGCTATGGCTAGGCTTGATATTTAAAATCATGCAGACTCTGAGGACCCTGAACTGTTAAAAATATGTATCTAGATATATTGAGATATTTACAGCATCTTTTTGTTTTTGGCAAAGGTTGCTGGGTTAGCCTCCAGGGATGCCTTCGTCTTCTTGTCAGCGTCCTATAGTCACTCCACCATTTTCTCAACTTCAGACTCCATAATATCAGGAAAGACGAATTTCTTTCAACCAATTTCTTTTCAGCATCTTTAATCCAGGCTGGATACATTTAGGGAGCCAGAAGTAAACAATACGATTGCAATTTGTTATACATGTTCTGCAAGGGTTCAGAGAGGAGGGGAAAAGTCTACGACACAACACATATTATTAGCACTAACACCTAGCCTTTCTTACCCTCAGGCGCAAACAAAATACAGGTTATGGACCTCTTTTTTAAATATAAAAATATGAAATGATCGGTTAATTTATTGGTATCAGCCATGACAAGCAGGTAATTATTGCTTATCGTATCGGCTGAAATCCATATCATGCATCCCCATTTCTAACTGCAAAGTGTCTGACTGTTGCTGACTACAAAAGCAGGAAAAGTTTAACAATGCTAACTGGAGCTTCTCGCTCAGGCAGGCATCACCACCAATGTGATTCACACTAAAGTCCATCATGTGATTAACAATCTTTAAAAGATCTTGTATTTAACATTAACCGCTTTTAATAAATCACTGTTAAATAATTGTGTAGTCTTGGGATAATTAGCATAAACAAATGATAGTATAGACAAGACTTTTGGTAGTCTGTTTTATGCTAATGGTGTTAGCATGACTCTCATTTGTCACAACCCTCGCATTTGTCACAACCCCAGTGTTACCATTACCTCATACCAAATCCGATATTTTTCCCTTCATCAGTTCAACTTGTCAGGTTTTGCCATTGCAAGAAATCCTGAGGACCATATGTGCCCGAAATGGAAGTCCCTCTTCCTGTTTTGTGCCATAAAACCTGCTGCGTCTGTACTGTAAAGCGGCCAGCAGAATTGCTACATTTCTATGGCCTTGTTTCTGTGTGGGAAAAAGAAATATTACCATACAAAAGACGTATAGATGATAACTTGCTCTAAGTGGAACATTTAACAGTGTTTGAGCCAGTGTAGAGGAAAAGTATAGGCTATAAAAATGGCAACTAAAATGAATTAAAGTGAGAGAAAAAAGGCCTGAACCCACTCATTGATCTCTTTTGTCTAATCTGCTTGCCGTGGTACTCTTTGTGTCTCAGGCAAATTATTTTCCAGGTACTTGCCCTTGTATTATTCTTCTGTGGTTACAGGAATACCGTCACGGCACAAAGATCCTGACATTTGCATTTCGCTTGCTTGTAAATATTTGATCATTCAGGAATTGAAGCTTGCAAGTCTGGCACTATACTCCAAACAAAATAAAATTTGGCATCTTCTCAAAGACTCATTAAAACAGAGCCGAAAAAAATGCCAGTATATTCACTGTGTCTGGTGATCTGTTTGCTTAATGGTGTCCATGCCAGATGGAGGAGCTTTCAAGTCACGGTGGGAGGAGAAGCACTGGCAAAACTAGAAACAGAGTTCAGAGAACACTCAAAAAAAACACAACCGAACGCGTGATATAATTAATAACTTGCAGACAATAGTATTTCAAAGTTGTGTGAGAAGTTTAGCTGGTCAGTCTGTGCACACTTTGGCAATCAAAGCTAAATTTTGCATTGGCAAAATGGTGAGTTTGCACCAAAACAAACACACCAGACTTGCTTTGATTTGGACCACCCTGCCAGCTAAAAGACTTGTAGAAATAAAAGTAAAATATAAGTAGATTGAGAAACAGGCATGTAAGGTGGATAGAGTGATAAGAGTAGCAGGCAGTTGAAGGGAGTCAGAGAAGAAGAGAGGGTGCTGGAGGATGCAGGGAGGTAAAAACAGTGTCAACGTTACAGCACCCAGAGAGACCTGGAAAAAAAGGGAAAGGCCGTCGGGAGACAAACACGGAGGAAGACGCAGCCAATGAGTGTGGGTGGCTGATAGATGCGGGGAAGGGGTGTGTGTGTGTGTGTGTGTGTGTGTGTGTGTGTGTGTGTGTGTGTGTGTGTGTGTGTGTGTGTGTGTGTGTGTGTGTGTGTGTGTGTGTGTGTGTGTGTGTGTGTGTGTGTGTCAGTGTGGGGGGGTTGGTTTTTGGTGCGTCATTAATCAGCAACACCTCCCCTGACACTGTCTAGACAGCCGTCTGAGAGCTTCCCTGCTCTGCTGCGCTCTGCTCTCTCTATCAGCTATACACCTTTCTCTCTCTCCCTCCCTCCCTCCCTCCCTCTCTCTCTGTCTATCTGTCTATCTGTCTGGTTCTTACTTTTTCTTTTTTTCTCTCTCTTCTGTTTCTTTCTGCCTTTATCGTTTTAGCTCTCCTTTCCTCTTTATCTCCATGGCTCTTTCTTCCTCTCTGCTTTCTGTATTCCCTCCTTATCTCAGTAGCCTTTCTTTTTAATCCTTTCTGTTCCACTGTTTCTCTCTCTGTCTCTCCATTTCAATCGCCCTGATCCTCTATCCCCCCCCTGTTTTTTCCCAGTCTCTTGTTCTCTCCATCCAGACTGCCTTGTCAGTGGGGGTTGACCTTTAAAGCCACAGTCACTAATTGAAATGGGTTCCCTCTGATAATGACTCGACACAGTAGAAATGTGTTGAATTGGACAGAAATGTGAGAAATTAAGAAATGGACCATGCAGACACAGCCTGAAGAGCTAATTGAGGTGAAGATGTCTGACAAAAGCTGAAGATGCTGCGACATGTCAGAAGATGGAGAAGGCACTTTGGATCTTTTCTCCACATTACTCCAATTACAATGTTGTGTCTTTAATAACTAATTGGTGATACATTGATGGGTGCTGTTGCTGCAACACGATCATCATTAATTGGATTGTTTATTCCAGTTAGTTAGAACTGAAGACTCTCTTTGATGAGAGGTGAAATGTCTTCAAGAAACTGAAACGTCCAGTTGCCTACGATATAGCACTTAGAATTACCATGACCTGGATGACTGAGAACCTTCATCAACATTTATTGAGTATAGTGTTTACGTTGAATTCACGTATACTTGCAGGGAAATGTATTTTCTTAACAGTTAAAAATAATCCCACTGTAACAAATGTCATTAGGGCTGGTTTTGAGATGCAGTTTAATGCGGGGTCAACACCATTGATGTAATGGGCAACTTGAGATACTGTGTTTGAAGATATTGCCCCATTCATCCCAGTGATGGTGGCTTACTGGGCATATATGCTGTAGAAGTTTTTCAGGCTCCTGCATATTTGAACTGTAGAGCGTGCCCATACCTCTCTAGTTGAACCTACTGAGGTAGGTGAGTATCAATACTGTGTTACTGATACTTTTTCGATACCATGTGTTCAAAAGTGTATGTTGCATTTGATAGTGTCAAAAGTACCAAAGCTGTATAAAAAACTGATCTACGATCAGATTTCCAACCAAAGGCCAACCCACAGATAACAACATTACAAACTTGTTGCCATGTGTTAAGTTACTTTTTCTGCACCAGCACTGTGTGCAAGTTGTTAATTAAAGACAAATAAATACAAAAATTACTCTACATTCTCTGCCCAGGACCTTTTTTCCGTGGTATCGAAAGAGGTACTTTTTGTTTATACTAGCACTGCATCGAAGTTTAAAATTCTGGTATCGTGACCTGACCCAGGGGGTCACAAGTTAATTTTGAGGGGTCATAATTAAGATAAAAAAGAAGAAAAACATATCTACTAGTTTTTTAATATAACATTTTTTTTTTTTTTTCCAAATAACAGTTAATTTTACCTGTTCAGGACTCTTTTTAGATCAAACTATCTGAGAAGCAAATACAGTATCACTCTTGCGTTGAATTGCTCACAGGCATATACAACCTGGGTCGAGGGTTGCATGTAAAGGCAAGCTAATGCAAAGGTAGAGTGGGTCGTCCACTAATCAGAAGGTCACTGGTTCAATCCCTAGCTTCCCCAGGCATATTCAAAGTGCCCCAGGGCAAGATTCTGAACTTCAACATTGCTCCTGATGCCATTGCCATAAGTGTGTGAGTGTTAACGGGTGAATGTTGAATGTGTTGTTGAGTACTCTGAGTGGTCGGTGGATTAACATTTTCATTGATTTGTCACTTGTCACTTCTTCATGTTGTGTTTTCCATTTTACTAAATTCTTCTTTTTTCAAATGTAATACATTACAGTGGGACACAGTGCACTGCACTTAACATTAGCTTGTTTTGTATCTATACATTTACCATATTGTAAAAATATAGAAAAATATTGCTTAAACTGTGTTGCCTGTCGATGCTAGTTAGCTGTCATAACTGTACTGACATTCTATATTCTTCTTTTTTTCTGTCCTTCTTCCCCTACTTCCTACCTTGTGTTGCCTCCTTCCTTCATCCTCTTCTTCATTCCCTCACTCGTCTTCTTTTCCCTGCCTTCTTCTTCTTCCTCTCCTCCTTCTGTCTCTGTCTTCCTCTCAGGTATTATATGCTCCCCAGGCAAGGGATCGCTTCACCGCTCCCTCCTTCATGCAGCGTGACCGCTTCAGCCGCTTCCAGCCCACCTACCCCTACCTGCAGCATCAGATCGACCTGCCACCCACCATCTCGCTGTCGGACGGTGAGGAGCCCCCGCCATACCAGGGGCCCTGCACCCTGCAGCTCCGCGACCCCGAACAGCAGATGGAGCTCAACCGCGAGTCGGTGAGGGCGCCACCCAACCGGACCATTTACGACAGTGACTTGATTGACATGGGAGGAGGTGGGAGCCTGGGAGGGGTGGGGGTGGTAGGGGGTGGAATGGGAGGAGGCGGCCCAAGGCCGCCGAGCAGTAACTCGGGCATCAGTGCAGCCAACTCCAGCAGCCACGGGCGCATGGAGGGCCCCCCGCCAGCGTACAGCGAGGTGATGGGTCACTACCCCGGCTCAGCATTCTTTCTACACCAGCACAGCAATAACCAGAGGGTAGGGGGGCCGGGGAGCAGGACGATCCAGCAGCAGAGCCAATCAGAAAGCACAATAGTACCTGCCAAGGCCAAGGACGGCCAGCCAGAGGACCTGGTGTGAAGAAAAGGTTAGGGGGGCAGGTGGGGCCACCCACCCCGGACTGAAAACTGTCTCTCCTCTTCAACCCCAATCACCTGTAAGCAGTGGACTCAATCGCTCTCTCTCTCTCTGTCTCTCATGTCCTCTCTCCACACTCCCATGCACAAATAAATATCAACCTTAGCTACAACAAAACAAGGAAAGAGAGGAAGCAAGAGTTGATTTCATTTCAGTTTCTTTGCGATGTTAGAAATTTAAACAGCTAGCACTGCTGGCAGGATGTATGCACTGCGTGGAGAGTTTTTATTTCCTCTACATGAGGAAGAAACACACTGCTAGCACAGATTGAAACGATTTGCTTTTTTTGTCCCCTTGGGCGACGGCTCTGTCCCTGGGAACTAAGGATAATGTTTTTCTTTTTTTTTTCGGACCAGGATCTGTGCACAAAGAGAGACCTGAGAATCAAAGACTTACAGAGAACACAACAAAACAAGATACTCACAAACCCAAATCTTAGTGCCAAGGTTCACGAGGAAGCAAAGCAAAGGGGGGGAATGACTTGTACTAACATTCACAAAAAACAAACACAAAAAAGAAAAGTTATCTAAAAGTTGCACTATCTTTTTGTTGTAAAAGAAAAGAGGGATTATGCTATGTGATGATAATAATTATGATGATGTGTTTGTTTTTCTTTCTTTTTTTTCTTCCTTTTCATGAATGGACTGACTGACTGAACTTTGGCTCCAAAGTTGTTCTAACAGTTGGGAGCAAAAAAAAAAAACAAGTATTATAAGCTTATGTCCCTCCTTTTTTTGAGAACCACAAGAAATACTCGTACCCAGCCTACGACATCTGTCTGCTTACACCACAGGCACAGTGAGACTTAGTAAGAGAGTAACCTTGCCTACGTTTGTGTACACTTCAGTGGGGAAGATATCAGCCTCATGACCGGCCGCTGGGTGGACGAAACATGTCTTACTTCCTCTGGTTTGTTTGTTACAAGATTTGAAGATGGCTCTCCCAAACCAGAGCTGTTCCTAAACTTGTAGAAAGATGAGAGCTGCTTGGCAAGATCCAACATGCTCCATTTGAACATTTTCTGGGAAATCTGGCCAGCTGGTTGGATATCAAGTTAACCAAGAATAACACAGCTCCATTAAAAAAAAACATATCGAACAGTCCATCCATCAGCCTGGTCACAGCAGATACTTCACTTTTCACCTCTGTCCCGACCTCTGAGTAACTGACACTTCCTCTTTCCTGTTTCCTGCGTGTCCCCCCTCCCTCCTCTTACCACTCATCTCGACATGCACAGTGCATTCTGCCAACAGCCACACTGAACACGAACCCCCGCCGCCATGACAACGAAAACACAAAACAAAAAAAAGAAGGCTCGGCTCTACATCTTCATGTCTCTAAAGCCACAAAAAAACACAAAAAAAATACAACAAGACAACACAAAGTGAAGATTCCTGTCTGCATCCGCCAGCACAGCGATCAGGTTTTAAATGAGAACTGTCTGTGGTCGAAGTCAAAGGGCTATGGGAGGGTCCTTTTTGTAAAAGAAAACCTTTTTGAAAAATCAAGCCTTTTTCTCTGCTCATCGTTGCCTTCTCCTCTGCTCTTGCGCTTTCTCTGTCTCTCTATCTTGTTTGCATTCAACACCAGTGCCCCCCACCCCGACCCTAACCCAGCTTTTTAACAATGTTTCTGGTAAACACTGTACATCATCCCTCCTTCCATCTGCGTGCAGAAAAAGTGTGTTCAAATGATGCAGAGTCCGCCAAGCCCTTTAAAGTGGAGACTGGAGTGGAGCCCTTGTTTGGCAGTGTGCTAGTGCAGTCCTCTCCTCCCTGCGTGTGTGTGTTTGTGTTGGTTAGACCTTTTAACAACACAGAAAGTACTTAATGCTCCATTGTGTGTGTGTCTGCATGTCTGTGTTTGTCTGAATGATTTATTAACCAACTGCTTTGTCTGAACTTAGAGATTCAAGGACATATTATTTGGCACTGTCTTTATTAGCACATCATCAATGAAGCTTTCATAAAAGCTAGAGATGCTTATTATCACGGTGAAGAAGCTCAAGGAAAGTGCATGCTACAGTCCCGCCCCACAGGTTCCATTAAAGTTGCACAAGGAAAACTCCACCTTTCTTGATAATCGTGATACAGCAGATTCACACACTATGTCCCAGTTTCATACTGCTCACTGATGCTCAGCAGGTTTTGAGTATGTTGTGTGTGCGCACTGAAAAAGTGTTGTGAGAGAGGCGAAGTCCCTCCCCTTCTGATGGACCACCATATGTCAGAAAAAACTCTGTACGGTAGTGAAGAGCGAGAGACGCATACATATACAAAATACATTTTTGACCCCATTTGAATTGTGAATTACACATATGATGTTTGTTCATTTCAAAGATGAGATGCAGAAAGATGCAGTTTGTCTGAAAACTGTTGAAGTATAAGACTGAAAATACATAATTAGAAAGAGTATACTCCCAACAGTCACTCTCAAAACCCACGACTGAAACTTTGTAGAGCTGGCCCCATATATCAGCCAGCTCACACAACTGACTAACTCTCCTTTTACATGACTGCAGTTTCGGCCAATTATGGCCAGATTTATGGTGATTTTCACCTTTTTTAATACTTTCTCTGTGGCGAGGCGACGGCCATGTTGGTGTTACATGTTGATGTATATTAAGCGGACAGTGTAGTTCACCAAGCTATGTTGCATAAAACTAAATGGTATTTATCATCTTTATGACAAACTGTGACTTTTCTGACTTGCAAAATGATCTTTTAGCTTGTCAAACATCATGTTCATGGCACAGTTTAATCAAGATCAAATGAGATTTTGTATCTCGTCTCTGACCGTAGTACAAGTTTTTTCTGAAATAAGGTCTCATAGGGCACATCAAAAGGGGCGGGACTTTGGCTCTCCATGCCGTGCACACAGGACATAGGGAAGCTGAAAATATAAGATAAATGGATGGATGGTGGTGAGACAGCTCGAGGTAGAACTGAGCAAATAAAATATAAAGTGCTAAATCTTTGGAAAACAAATTTGCTTTCTGTTTGAGGACTTAAACGTAATTTGTTTTGTCTTTTCTAGTTTTCAATGTCAAGAACTTTCATCTCACAAAATAGTGAGTTTTATTTTTAAGAAGTACTCAAAACATCTCCTCAAACAGCTATGAAATTGAGACACATGTATCTTTTATGCTCTAATTAAATGGTTTGAATCGCTGAAGTCCCTTACACTTAAAAACATTCGGTTATCTACTGATCACTACTAGATGCAGCCAGAGTGTGAAGTGAATTTGCAGCCTTATGCTGAGCTGGATTCCAGTTGAAACGTTAAACTTGGAACCTGGACTTACTCCTGGAGACGAAGGAGAATTTCATTCCCCTCCTTGTGCATGTAGAGCTCACCTTTTGATTTCACAGCGTTCAGATGTCACGAAGGTGGAGGTGAAGCCTTCTGCTTTCTGTTAGCATCAGTGTGTTTGAATGTATGCATGTGTCCCAGTGTGTCCATCTGGCTCTACAGTTGTGTATGTGTGTGTTACTACATCGCTGCTGCTATTGCTGTTGCTGCTGCTGCTACTATTGTTGCTACTGCTGCTTCTCATGCCCCACAAAAAGCCCAGCCCCCCACCCCCAAACTGTCCCCTCAGCTCATGCACAACTAGAAGGAGAGAAATCTGACCCTCTGCAGTCAAAAGCACAAGTGTTGAGACAAAGCGTGGTCTTCTTTCCTGCAAGACTGCATATAAAGACATTTTGTTACGCAGAAACCCAGTGAGTCCATTGTCCCAACACTTCTGCCTGTGGCTGCACAGACCTGCTTCAAAACCCGCTTCTCTTTCCTCCTTTTCTTCCTTCTTTTTGTTTTTCTTTTTTCTTGCCTTGCTCTGTCTGCGCAGTCATAGCTTGTAAATTGAGGATATAAAGATGAATTTTATGTTTTCTACAAGGAGGTTTGCATGTTACTATTATGTGAGTAAATAAGGTGCCTAATGTTCATGTTTGAGCAGACCACACCTCAGTCAAACTGCTGCTTGGAATCCTTACAGGGGCCTCATCTGGGACCCGCCCGCCTGTCTGACAGAATGGAACAGAAATATGTGAGAAAAGTTTGCCAGAAAAGATCAGTTCTGTCTTTTTGTAAAGTTGGGACAGGTGTTACAGTGGTGACTGTATCTAATCCGAGCGTGGATAAAAAATTTGATTCAAGATCCACGTGAAATTTATACATTTGGTGTAGCAAAACACCTGCTGCCTCTCCAAACTGCAGCTCAACCTTGACCGTTTTTTTTCGCTCCTGAGGTCCGGTCACGACCGGTGCAGGGGCATTGTTTGTGAGCGTTCCGTCTTCCATTCTGCCAGACAGAAGCAGTCTCTCCCGGCGAAGCACCCGTAGCCATCTCAACCAGCAATTTGACCAGCGTGTGGAGCAGACATAGGAACCCACTTGCACTCAAAAAGCTCCCACCTTCGTTGTGCCTCACTTCCAACGGTGCTTTTTTCAGTAGTCTGTCTTTCTTTATGTTTGTTTGTAAGGTGCTGTATATAACTTGAATATATTATGCACATATCCTACCCAATGGGTAGAAACCACAAAAAAATGTTGTGAATAATGTAATATAATGTATAGACAATATAAGAATTTTAAGAAGGCAGCATCAAATTTGTAAATGCCTACAGTTAAAAATGTGCTTTGTCTTTTTTTATGAGAAAACATGGTTTGCAAAGTATGCTTAGAATATGGTTTTGCAACACAAATACAAATTACTACTTATAATATTTTGCTATAAATAATAGTTATGATAAGGATGAGATAACCTCTGGATTAAGGAAAGTGTTGAGAAAGGATATTATTCACTTGTTTATTGGATCATCATAAACCAAGCTTTCACACACTGCTATCATTTGGGTACCGGCTGGTGGTTTTTATTTTCACCACAATCAACAAGCTAATGTAAAGTTCTATTACACAGATTTTTAAAGAAGACATCAGTTTGTGTGAACGCCACGACTTCAGCCGAGCCCCGGCTGAAAATAAACTTGCTCTGTAAATTGTTGGAGAAAAAAAAAAGCCGGAGCTGTCTAGTTTGGGAGACCTGTCACATGACCACTGCACACGAGAGCCGTCAGCACTTCCAAATAAGGAACAATATGTTTCTGTATTCATAGATCTTAATAATATTTTAGTTCATTTCAGCTGTAATTTTGTATATCTGCCAAAGTATAAATCTGTGGAGCACACTCAGCACTGCTGGGGCTCTGGTTAAAGCATTTCAACTCCATTGCAGGAGGATCATTTGACTATATGATCACATTAACTGTAAAACATTCAAGGAAAAAATGCTCATTCCCTTTTTGTTGGTCAAGATTGGAAAGTTGCACCAGCGTGAAACGAGTGAAAAATGCCGTTAAAACTGTCATTTAACGTTTCTCTCTTTTGTTATCATGATTTATTTTTGACATTACAGTGTAACATGTGGCACAGTATATTGCAACAAAAGTCATGTTTAATCTGCAGTCATTTATTTACAGTATGTACTGAAAGATAACTCGTAACACTGTACAATAACCGCAGAGCATGTTCATTCTTATCTATAGACGATGTACATAGCAACACGCCATTTTCTCTTCAAAGCACCAAATAAGTGGCAGTTGTGTAGTTTTAATTTGGAAAAAGTCTCTATTGTAACTTTGACTGGAGCGCCGCTCGGCTCTCCTTCTTAATACACCTTTTTTTTTTTTCGTTTCCTGCACTAGCTTGAAGAACTAACTTGGGCTCAGACTGATTTTTATTTGATTTCTGCCCCCTGCAGCGCGCTCCCTCTTTCCAGAAGTCTGTACTCAACTGCTGACAACAAGTAGCTGTTTTTATCGTTCCAGATTTTAATAATAATAATGATGATAATAATAACAATGATAACGTCTCAACAGTTTGGTATTCTCTCTGTCTTGACAGTTACCATAGGACTGCTTCCATCATGGGTTTTGTAACATTGGTTTGCTTTATTTACAAAATGAATCCTTCTCGTTCCCCCCTTCCCCCCTCTGTGCTCAAGTCTTGATATATATATGACTGTAGTCAGTACAGTATACATATATCCAGACACGGAGGTAAAATTGTTGTGTATTTTTGCCTCTTTTTATTTAAGCAATTGTGATGTAATAGGTTTTAGGCCTAAGGTCTGTTATTGCAATACTTTTACAGAAAAGAAGAAAAAAATCAAAAAATGTTGCTCTAAGTGCTGTTGTAGTCAAAGATTTTATGCTTGTACTTATGCTGTAGTCAAACTGCAGCGTAATGAATAAAACTTTAAAAGTGATTACTCTGGTGTTTTCCCTGAGTGTTATAATGAGCCTCTGTAATGTTATTACTGTAGTCAGAGTGAGCAGCTCTTTATCCGTCCTCACTGATGCTGCCAGATACCTTGAGCAGGAGGAAAGACGCATCAGCAGCTCGTCAGCCTGGTTTAAAGCCCAGTTGGTCGGTGATGAAGGTTGAGGCTAGATACACCGACACGCAACACAGAATGCTGCTGTGATGTTATTAGGTTAGGCAGTATTATTTATAACACATTTCAGCACAGGTAGGTGCATTACAAGTGAGTTCTGCTCCATGTTAGGCATGTTGACACCAGGTTGTATATTATCTGCACATGTTTAGTAGCTGTATCGATGTGTTGCCTGTTTTGTGAGGGGTGATTGATAACTTTGTTCCCTGAGGTAGAAGTCGGTTTCAGCTGGCAACTTGGGCCTCCAGGACACGGGTCACAACAGCAATAATGTCGTCATCACTGTCAAAATGGGAACCACCAAGCTCCGAAATTATCCCAAACAGAAATACCACAAAAGTTATTAACTTTGAACTTTCTGTTCTCAAAGAGTTGAACTGCACCTGCATGGAAAGAGGCTGTTAAATGAATCTCCTTCTACCATGAGCCACAAACTTATCAATCACCCCTCATCTATAAACAACGTGTGACATTTGGCAATTTAGGATATGGCCTGTAGAAAGATGGCCACTTTTACTATTGTAAGTGCTGAACAAAGGGGGCGAAATTGGCCCAGACATCCAAAGGTTGGATTACATACAGCAACAGTTACAGCAAACAGAATAATATAATAAAGTGACAAATACAACAAAGACACCAAAGGAAAAGGAAAAAGACACCAAAACAATAGAAAAGGACAAACCCTGCATCAAGCCCATCAGACACACCTCACAGTAACACAGTGACCAGTCAGGCCTGAAAAATACAGAGGTTCAGACAGTTCATTGGCATGTTTCCAGTGAACAGGACCACGAGGTCTCACAGACAGTTCAGGCACCACAGTCCTTTGTGCTAAATGCTAAAATCAGGATGCTAACATCTTCTCAATGACGCCTTGTTATGCATCCCACTAGACTTCCTGTAAGACTCATGGTGGAGTCCGTAACAATGCCACAATGACAATGCTGATGTTTAGAATGTATTATCTTTAACGTATTAGGTTAGCCTGTTTAGCACTAAACAAAAATACAGCTGGAGCTGATTGGAAGTCCATTAGTTTAGCATGTATAAGATGTTTTAATCTGGTGACGGAGCTGGAGGAAAAGTCAGAGGATCCTCACAGTGTGCATCCGATCATTGTTGAGGTATCTCAAAGCAGCAGAGATATCCAGTTAGATATCCTAACTTACTCTGTGGTCATTATTTTGGAAAGATTCACTTTATTCTAACTTGAAACTGTTCATGTCACTGAACAACTTAACTGTGTGAGGTTAACAAGCACTGTGCAACCACAATGTAGCACATGAGTCCCATTATCTCTGAGTTTCAACTGGATGACTTGAATGTTGACATGAACACTATTTAGAAGTTGGGAACTTCTAATAATTACAGTTACTTCAGTATGACATAAACATAGTGTAAATCAAGATCCAAAAACACAGCATTTCCCTTAATGCAACTCAAGAATGCATTTTAGACCCTCTCTGCCTGGTAAAACCCCCATGACTTGCAAACTTTGTGAACCCAGTTTAAAGCACATGATAAAATACTAATAACAAGCTGAGATAACCCTGATGACATCACAGGTTATTTTCTCAGACCTGAAGAAACATCACTACAGCTACTCAGTGATGGAATGTAGCTAAGTACATTTACTAAAGCACTGTATATGAGCATCATTGTGAGATACTTGTACTTAGTATTTCCATTTTATGCTTCTTTAAACTTAACTCCATGACATTTTGGAAGCAAACATTGCACTTTGTATTGTATTGTATGTGTTGACTTAAGTTGCTGGTTACTTTGCAAATGTCGTGTTGCACCAGAGCAATGTCTAATTTATTTTATCCGCAATCAGCATGTTTCTGAATATCAGATCCAATAATGAGTCAACCCATAGTATACAGTCTATAACTACATGTAAATAAACAGTGGAAAAGTCTGAGACCACGATGAAAATCTCATGTAAACCTGGAGATAATAAGAATGTTTGAGGATTCAGAAAGTAAATGAAAGTGTCAGAAGTCAAACTGTTATTCTAAGTGAAATATGTTAAGCTTCATCACAGAAACAGAATTTGCTACTTAAACAACACGAGACTCCAAAAAGCAAAAGAACTGAAAAGTAAGGTGTGTTGTAGTCTCAGAGGTTCCTAGACCACATCTCAGGACAGGAATATTAAGGCCAAACACTTGAGGTGGGCTAAGATTAGTAAGCCAGAATTTCACAGTGGATGACCAGAAACGAGTCCTTTTTACTGATGAATCCAAGTTTAAGATTGAAGGAAGTCTTAAGGAGCCATCAGGTTTAACTTGTGGAGTCCATGCAGGCGTAAGTACATGCTGTCATTAAAGTAACATACCAAATACTGAGATGTCAGAGATTCGTGGACATTTTTCAAAAATTCAACGTTTCACTCAAATTGCTCAGCTGATGATCATCGATGAATGGAAAAAATAGTACTACATTTGAAACAAATGTGGGGTGCACCTTCAGTCCAGCTGAACAGTGTTGTTTGAAGAGCTCACTGGCTCCCTCGAAAGACAAAAACAGGTACTAACTTTTCCCCCCGAGAACCAGAAAAATAAGAGCTGACCTGTCCTGTGGGTTCATGCAGAGCACAGATAAAAGGTTGGCTCTGCAAAAAATACTTCTCTACTTCCTTTCTTTCATGTGTTGGAGGAAGTACAGTCTCTGGTGAGCTTCACGTGAGGTTTTAACCCCCATCATCCAAATCTCCTGAATCTTTCTCACTTCAAAGCAGCACAGCACAGGTCAGATGGAGGTCAGGTTCATCTCCCTCTTCCTCCGTAGCTATTTTCTGTTGAAGACTTGTTGTCAAAAGATTCTCTTAAGCCAGGAGCGACTGACTGATTCAGCCCCGCCGTGAAGTGATGAGATGCATAAAACATAAGTTGCTGTATTTTTCAGCGGCGAGGCCGGTTTATTTATAGACAGGCCCCATCTGGTAACTTGTCATAACATTTCGCAGGAGTGAAACAAAGCTAACGTTCAAGGCACTTAGCCTCACTTACAAGTGCAGAGGGAGGGTGCCCCTGCCTCCTGTCCTCTCTGTGACCCTCCTGCTGCAAAACGCTGCGAGGAGCACCGCCGTCCTGACACTGTTCACATCGCCTCCTGACTCACCCTCCTCAGACTAAACTCACACACATCTGCGGAGCTGGCAGACTTGGTAAAGGCCGTGCAGAGGAAACCATGCATACATCAGCTGCAGTTTGTTCAGATATGAGACGTGATGCACCTCCAGAGTCTGAACCCCTCGCAGGCATCCGACAGACACGGAGGAGGAGGAGGAAACTGCTTTCTAGTACCAAGTACTACACTTCTATATTTCATCAAGCAGCAGGACCTAAATGTTCATGCTCTTGTTGGGAAACGTTAATAACGGTAATAAATACCAACAAAGTGAGCTTTAACTGAGGCGATACTGCTTACATTGAAATCTCTGCAGACACCTCACCAAGTCACAGAGTAAGTGAGCTAATTAAAGATATAATATGTAACATTTGTGATAAAAATGAAATTAAATGACATATTTTATATGATATATATGATATATATGATATGATATACATTTTTTATGATTAAAATAAATGATATAATGATATAAAAGAGATCAAACAAGAATTATGACACAAATTATCCACATTTAAAGACAAACTGAAGAGAGAGTTGAAGGAAGATATCACCAGCCTCCGACAAGAAATAGACGGTAAGCTCACGGAAAACAACAGAGGTACAGACTCAGGAACAGGAAGGTGATCTACAAAGCCCAGACACAAAGAACAGAACTGTGGCACACAGGGGCCAACGATGCACTGTCACTGATGTGGGAGCAGACAAGTCAAATGCAAAGGAAAATAACTGATCTTGAAGGGAGATCAAGGAGAAATAATATCCGGATATTTGGACATCCAGAGGACACTGAAGGGAGCTCCATGATTTAATATGTGGAGCAACTCCTAAACAGTGAACTGGAGCTGCCGGGAGAAACTAACCTCCAGATCCAACGAGCTCGCAGAAGACATTTTTAAGAAAATATTGGGGCAAACAAACTTTCTTTGACCATAATCATCCCATCAAAATTGTCCAGAAAAGAAAGACTTCTGCGGGCATTAAAAAGGTGTTGAAAGAAAAAGGAATTCAACATCGCTCACAATTATACAGATTCACTGGAACAATGGAGTGAGGACCTTTGATGCTCCAGGGAGGCTGCACGGGACATGAAGGAAAGAGGCTACACCCTACACGGTGGACATACCTGGTGGAGGGGAGGGTGTGGTGTGCACCGCAGTGGCAGAGAGTGAAGGTGCACCACACGAGAGAAACACTACAAGACCGTCGTGGCGATCTTAAAAGGAAGTCCTGCTTAAAGAAGGCGGTAACGCTGTGGTTCAGAAGAAGAAGGGATGAGGGAAAGATTTAAAGGGACTCTTCTGCAAAGAATATTGCTGAGTCGGCGAATTAAACTTCATCTACATAACCTTCCATTCAATAATAGATTATTTCTTTATGAATGCAGAGGATAGCCATAAAGTTAAGGAATATATAACTGGAAGTGCAGACGTGCAGAGCGGACCATGATCCACTCTTAAATATGCCTACATGACAGAAAACGACACACAGTATGGAGACCCTGTGTAGGAATATTGAATAATGAGCAGAGAAAAGAGAAATAAAAACACACTTAGAGGAAAATGAGGATGGAGCAGTAGACCTGACAGTACTATGGGACACCACGGAGGCCGTCATTAGAGGAATATTGATAGCTGAAACTGCACAAAGAGTTAAACTGGAATCATATAGAAAATCCACTGAAAGGTTGAGGGAACTGGTGCGGGGGAGAAGGAATTCAAAGGTGTGTCAACAAATCAAATCTAAATGACGTACTGTTAGATGAAGAACAGGTTCCTCAAACAAAGCTATTATGAAGCAGGCTCGAGGGCCTCTGTCCCCACACAAAGGAGTCAACATGTATACCATCATTCAGTCATTCCAAAACAAGGAACGGATAAAGAGCATTGTGGGAACTAAAGACATATCTCAATATTAAATATAGATTACAAGATAAATACAACAATTATTTCTAAAAGACTAATTGACTTTATAACAGCCATTATAGAGGAAGATCAACAGGTTTTATAACAGGACGCCAAACACACAATATCAGAAGAAACTTACAAGTTGTAGATTGAGCACAAAGGTCCAAACAAAGTACTGTATCAGTAAGTACAGATGCAGAAAAAGCATTCAAAATGTTTGTATGAAGTGTTGGAAGGACACTATACCAACGACCTGCTGCTCGAGCTAAAATAAATGGAAACCTGACAGACAGATTTAATTTACAGCGATCAACTAGGCAAGGGTGTGTTGCCTATCACATACTTTATTTGCTCTTTTTACAGAGCATTTAGCACAAGTGGCTCGTCAAAATGAAAAACATAAGGGAGTTACAGAAAATGGTGCAGAACATAAAACGGGCCTTTTTGCTGACGATGTCATTGCCTTCCTCGAACGGCCTAATGAATCACTTTCCATGTTGATGAAACTACTAGAAACACGTGGGCACCTTTCAGGATATAAGATTAATATTTCAGAAACATAGATGCAGCTTTTGCACACCTTAAGGTCAAACAGGTGCGTAGGAGAAGACCGAAGGCCGACAAATCAGGAAACAGACTCCTGCACACTGTCCACTTCACCTGCAATTAAGTTTAATGACAACAACGTTTCGGTACTTAGACCTTCATCAGGTTATCTGACAAGACAATGGGGGAGGCTGTCTTAAGTAGGGTTGTGGAGTCGCGTGGCCCAATCAGACAGACATCCCTCAAAATCCCATCAAAACACAGATGCTAACACAGAACATCAAAAGTGATGCAGGAATCATTTAATTCCAGTTGGAACCTAAAGAAAAGAAAATATCTCGGGGTTTACATCACTGAAGGATTAACTAAACAATACAAAGCGAACTGTAACAAGATAACTCAAGAGATACAAAAAGACAGTGACAGATGGGCTTACCCTACCTCTAGATATTAACTCGAAAATTGAGACAATTAAAATGAATTTGCTGCCGAGGCTTCTTTATTTAGATAAATCTGTATAGCGTTTGACAGTAATTTCAAACAGGACAAGTGTGAGAAGGGATTCAAACAGTGGGTAACTAAGGGAATCACAGCATGGTGCACTTTAGAGAAGAAGGGGGAATAACATACACACTTCGTTTGTCCTCCACAATTTTGCTTTGCTTTTTTTTGTTTTTTTTGTCAAAACACTTCGTAAAACTCTGTTTTTAAAAAGTGCTATATAAATAAAGTTTATTATTATTATTATTATTATTATTGTTATTGTTATTATTATTATTATTATTACTTTAACATGAAAAATGGTTGCATCATTTCCTTGGTGGCTGCCAGGTCTGTGTAAACGACCATGATGACGAGGTCTTCAGTGTTTGGATGACAGTAGTTTAAATAGAAAGCCCATGTTAACAAAATCATTCAGGATTTTACCTGGCTTAGTTTTGAGGTACAGTCGTGGTCAAAAGTTTCCATTCAGTCATAAAAAACATGTGTATCATGTACATGTATCAGTGTGTTTACAGGTCTTGGGGAGTACTACTATGTATGTGATAAAGTAGTATAAAGCTTTTTGTGGCTCCAGAGGGAGCTGCACATGATAAATTGCCTCCAATGATATTACGGCTAAGTTGCATTGTGGGTAATGTAGACCCCAGGTTTTGAAAAGAAGAAAGAAAAGGTGATACCTGTGGTTTGGCTGTGTTGATTTTGATCATTTGTTTTTTTTAATAATGAGGCTAGACTGCATCTAAACCCTGGCGCCTACAGTACCCACAATGCAACTTAGCCACTACATGATATCACTGGAGGCAGTTTGTCAGATTAGAAGCTTCCTCTGTTCCACAAAAGGCTTTACACTACTTCTTCACACATGTAGTAGTATTCCCCAGGGCACTTTAACGTGTAAAACTGTTGGAGTTACCCTTTAAACAAAGATTTTATTTGTTCCATCCTTATCATGTTTTGTCCAGAGGAGCTGCCAAAATCAACAAAAAAAAAGTTCCTAAAAAGAAATGTTTCTAAATATTGCAGATTCTAACATCAACCTTGAGATTTATAACAGTTAACTTATCCCTCTCAAACTTCCCCATGCACATGCAGTCTGTTACCTTCATCTAAACTGACTGCACTGACCTTTTGTAAGAAAAGACGCTAGATACGGAAAATCACAGACAGACAGCTTTTCTTTATCCTCCTGACCTGTGATTCACCTCAGGCTTCCCAGAGGCATCTTGACACTTGAGTCATGTTTAGCGACTGACTCACACCTGAGGAACACAGATTGTCTTTACACTTAAATGATTTCAGGCGTCGCAGCGCCGCTGTGTCTCCTGTGTCACACTCCCTGTGGGAGAACAGACAGGTGCTCCTGTGAGGTGCTGTGGACTGCATAAACAGTTGTTCATTAGTTTGGACAGCAGCGGTCATTGTAACTCACACACACTTCCCATCAGCACCGAGCAGCACTGTATTTACATATAGATAAGATTCATAATGAAGGAGGCAGGCTGGAGCACGTCCAGGCTCTGACAGCGTGATGTTTAAATCTGTTTAGCGTTTCTGGACACTGACAGCTAAGAAAACAAAGTGTCACACTGTACGGACTCTTCACTAAGTGGTGTGGACCTTGACCATAACCCACTGAGCTCTACCCTGCCTGTTGTCTCCCGGTGTGTACCTGTGCCTTTATCTCTGGGGAGCAAATACCCAGCCCTGTGAAACAGAAGCAGAGGGGGATGAAAGTACATTTACTCAACTACTGTCCTAAAGCTGCACTAACAAAGTTTTATACTAACATTGATTCAAATCCAGGCTTAGGGAGTAACAGAATATATGTATGTAACATAATTAGGATGCCACAAAAGGCAACTGTATTCCTGTGTACATTACTTTAATATTGTGATACTTGGATTAGGTAACTGAGTGCATTTTTTAACAGGTACTTGAAGCTTGCAGTAAACATAGTGGAGCACTGAGATCATTTTCTTAAGTTTGTGACAACCATAACAGAGCTAAAAGGAGAGTTGATGTTGGACTTATATATTGGACAAGGTTACACATGTGTAAACAGGTCAAATAAATACAGTAATCAAGTATTTATAAGGCGATGATATGTCGTGTTGTCGGTACAGTTTGCCAAACTCTCCCTAAGTAGCAAAAATCTAGTTATGCTGCTGTAAAGTACAATTTCAGGTTTTACAGATTTTAAAATGTGGTTTGTGATTAAGGGGCCATATATAGTTTTGGAACATGTATATCATGGCAGTCTTGAGTTCCAGTGATTTCTACAGCTCTCATGTTTCTGTGATGAATGAGTGGAACACAAACTACTTTGTCACAAAAACATTCATGAAGTTTGGTTCAATAATTGATTAATTATAGGTCTCCTGAAAATGTGACCAAATCTGCTGTAAAATTAATTCACTGTCCGTAAAATTAAGCTTCCTGTTCTTCAGCTGCTTCTTTGCTTCCATCATTTCTCCTCAACACTAAATTCTGGCCCTTTATGTGCAAACCAGGTAATTGGGGGCGTGTTTAGAGCCATTTATATTTATATTATTGTTGGGATGGTCAGACAGCTCGAGCATGTGTGTGAAATTGCAGATGATTGAAATGTATGAGGAAAAGATGTACATGGGATTTTATAAATCTGACGAAAAGACTGTACGCATGTTTTGTGTGTACACAGATTTCTACACCTGAATACACAGTGTTATACGTTTGGCCCGTGGTGTACAGTGGGTTAATCAAAACTTTTTTTTAACTAAAAACAGCTAATGCTGGAAATTATACTGATGACGGTGGTTAGAACTAACCAAAAATAACCGGAAAGTGAAGCCAAAACTCTGAGCTGAAAGGTGCTAAAAATGTTGATACTGTACAGCTGAGCTGCAGCGTCTGCTGATTACTTCCCTACTACACCCCATTTATGTAGAGCATGTAATCATCTGACTAGCGTTTCACTGGTTAAGTCTCACACACCCTTTAAATGCACCATACAAATGTTGATAATTAGCATTTCATTTTATTCAGTTGTGGTTTTAATTTCTCACAAGAACATTTGTACCGAAGACATTTCAGATGGCACACTATGTATTACACACTATGTATTACACACTGTGTCTACTGTTAATACACTCTGAAGCCTCTGCTTGTTTACATGTATGACTCACAACTCATCACATGTAAACTGATAGGATACAGCAAACAATCATCTCACTTGGTCATTTCAAACACAACTTTCCATCAGTGCATTAAGTGGTACAATATATTAGCTTGGGCTATTGGATAAAAATTCATTAGAAATAATGATTTTCATTCACACACACTAGAAAAGACACAAGGTGATACCAAGCCTTCAGAAAGGCTGTGATTGACTTGCACACACAGGTAACCCAAGAGCTTCAAGTTTTATTTTCCCATCAAGCACAAGGACAACCACTGCTCTCTTTCTCTCTGGATGAGTTTTTATGCAGGTCAGATTGATTTTTTGTTTTTTTATTTAGTGAAGAGAAATGACAACATAGCTTCTCTTCAAACAGTCAACCAAGAGTTAAAGTCATTTATGCCTGTGTAAATCCAGTCTGAGATGACTGAGCCAGGATGTAGCATTGCCAGGAGTCTGCTAAGCTGCTGTCTAGTCTAAACTTGCAGTGCATCGTAGCAGTTTGGACAATTAGGGACTGAAGTTTGACACTTAAATTGACAACAGTTGATATCTGAGATTTGTGAGGTGAAACTTTAGGACAAGGATAGTACAACGTCTGTCTCTTCTTTCCAAACGGTCTTACAAGTGTCACCTGTTTCTTGCTCCTACCTCACTGATTACTAAATAGGATCATGTATTCAGAGGGCCCGTCTGTGAACGAGATTCTCTAATCATTTTTCCTTTCTGAAAAAAGCTTTTCCCTCGGAGACTCTGTCTTTGGTTTCCTGCAGTTTCTCTGAAAACTTGTCCTTAGTCTCTTCCATTTTCTCAGAGAAACGTTCTTTTGTTTCTTCCATTTTCTCTGAAAATCTCTCCTTTGTCTCCTCCATCTTTTCTGACAGTTTCTCCTTTGTCTCCTCCATTTTGTCCTGAAAGTATTCTTTAACCGGTGGTGGTGTGGACAAGTAGCCGTGCTTGCGAAGATACTGAACAGATAGTGACGTACCGCCAAGAGTGACTGTGTATCTAGCAGGGGTTGCAATCTGTAGGGAGACAAAGACAAACATTCTGACTGGTCAGCAGAGGAAAATTAATACCCGAATCCATTATATTGATATTACAGGTGCATCTCAAATAATTAGAATATCATGGAAAAGTTATTTTTATCATTACTCAAATCACTTATTATAAATACTGTATCTGCTTTTCAAATGTACACTGACTAAGTAAATTACACACAATCTAAGCTAAGATGTGTAAAGTTGAATATTTTTATAACAATGAGTTCTGATGCTGATCAGTGAGCAGTAATGTTAAATGTTTTCTTCAATAAGAACCCAGAGATCCTGGATGAAACTACCTTGTACATGGCGTACGCAGTCAGAGCGTAGCCACTCGAGGAATCTCTCAGAAGGCCAACTAGTGACTCTGGAAGACCAATCATCTCCAAGAATGGCACTACATTCACACCTCTGAGGGGAGAAAATCATGAAGAGGGGGAAATGTTATAGTAGCATCCAAAAACTGTGGAATGACTGTTAGTAACATGATTTGTTAACTTTAAGAATCAATAGAAGTAAGAATACCAGAGTAGAGACCATACAGCAGATGTTATAGTTCATCATTCTTCAATTAGACATAAAATAAACAAAACAAATGTCAATCTGACCTATAATGGGGCCATAAACTCAAAACACAACACTCACTTCATAGCAGCGTAATAGAAGGTTCCAAACCAGACAGAGGACGTCACGAGATGCACAGGGATCATCACCTTCCCGTACTGTTTGAACGTCCTCTTAAACCTCTGGACCAGACCAATGGACTTGTCCTGCAGGGGGTCCAGCTCTGCAGCATCCAGTCCAGTTTCCACTTTTTCCTCTGTTTGAGACACGGAGCTGGACTTTGGTTCCTCCTGTCCTGGCAGGGGTTTTGGCTGATGTGCTTCCTTGCTGGAGGTGGAGGTGGACAGCCAGCGCTGGCCTGTGGGTGGTGACAGTGACAGGCGGAGGACACAGCAACAATACGCTGTAGGTGGCTCGGGGACAGGGACGCCAGCCAGCAACGGGTGCACAGCTGCCACCCGCCGCAGTATCCCATGGCTTAGGACGCGCTGCATGATCATCCTCTTCCTCTCCTCCTCTCTGCTGCTGTGACGTTTAACCACAGACTAGGGTAGGACAAACAAAGGACAAATATAGGCAGTGAAGTCTTCTGATGATTATGTGATAAAGAACTTAAAATAGTTTTTGCACTTCTCATAATAGCATTTAAGTTTTCTGAAGTTGCACAAGCTCTCTCACACAGCCCTAGATGGTCTGAGACCACCCACCATAGTCTCACAAATCCCTGTGGCAAACACTGTGTTCCTAACTTAACTCTAAAACAGACCAAATGGGCAGTGGGGGGATATCTGCATGCCATGATGAGTATGCAGCTAAGACATGATACAGGAAAAATAATGGCTAAATTCTTTACACGAGTAGTTTTTAAGTTTTCATGTTTGGACCAAAATTTCATATAACATTTTATCAGAAGCACCCAAATGTACGATTGAAATAAATGGAATAGGCCTTTACATTAAACAGCTGAAATGCTAACTGATCTGTCCTCCAATTGGTAGATTGCAATTGATCAATTTCTCTTCTTACGAGAACATGTACTGTATATCAAATACTCTCAATCATTCTGTAAAAATCAAATAAAAAGCCTGCCGTCTATTCTGTTTGTCTACATTCCAGTGAGTACTGGGTAACACCATAAATGTTGTATGACCTGTGGAGCAGCGATATGCAGGGACGCCAAGTTCAAGTTCAGACATTGACTAATAGTAACCAGGAATCATAAAAAGTGTTATCTATGCCTGCTGTTGACTTTATATTCTTGTAATGTTTACCGAACATATTTCAACCATGCCCCCTTATGCCAATAGTAACATTACTTTGTAGGGTTGGGCTGATGAACAATGTCATTGTCCATCATGATGTTTCACTGTAGACACCATCATATGCCAATTCGGCAGACTTCGCCCAACCCTATTACTTTGTTCAGCTAGAAGCGTGACCTCTGGTTACTCCTAAATCTGGACTGCAGACCAAAGGAACCTGGACCTTCACCAACGCAACATATTTCCTCCCCTCCACAGCCAATTATAGTTCTTTGTTCTGATTAGACGTACAGTTATGCCCTGATTCTCTTTAAAAATGTATGTTGCATATATTTAAGAAAAACACTAGCTACATACATGTTTTACTTTTATTAAGAAAGATTTTTGCATTATATAAGATAAATAGCAGTAAAACTACCAAGCCATCTAATCTTTAACTGTTCACTGGGAAAACCAACCATGGCCTCATTCCTTCCTGCATTAACTACAACATTACCTGCTTTGCATCGACTGATCACACAGGTTATATGACAGAATCAAAGGTCCGAACATACCTTGTGTTATGACCGCACAATCATCAGCACCTGAAGCAAAACAAACAGTAGGACGAGTGTTTTAATGAAAGTTCAAGAATATTCAAAGACATAACATTAACTCAAATTATGCTTAAAAAACATAGTATACACAGGCTATTATTCAAAGCCAGCACCGTTGAATACCCCTGATGCCCCTGTGGGTATCAGAGAATGCAGAGTGAAGCATGTCATGGGGCAGCTGATAGTTCCAGCAGTGAACCCCATTCATGTTCAGTGTTTATGAAGCACGCTGGCTGTTAGGATGATGAAATGACTGCATTTTTTTTTTTTTTCCCAACAATTTTAACTGACCTGTCATGAATCTATGTAATAATGGCATTTTACATAGCCACCTTTAATTAAGGTTTGTCGTAAGATAATAGCTAATTATATAATAACTGCAATTAGCTAGTAAGTTAATATCAACAACAGTTCATGAGCTAACTTTACCATACTTAGATGTTAGCTGCACTACATTTACCTGAAATTAATTGCAGTTATTGGTGTATGGCTGGCATGCAAAGTTTATCTTCCTTAATCAGATTTAAGCTCGGGCCATTTTAAATCCTTCTATCCCTTTCCTGGCCTGGTTCCTGACATATGTCTCTCCCTGTATGAATGAGTTTCTTTGAAAAACATATCTAGTCCTAGTCAAGTCCTGAGCACTTTGCATCTTTGCTGCAGCTGGCAAAGGTGGAGCAATTTACTATATATACTGCTCGCTGTCTTGTGAATCATCTGTCAGTCATTGTAATCATATTAAATGTGATTTTATATAAAGTTACATAATTTATTTGATTATATTTCAATCTGAATATGTAATGTAAGTTGTCAAAAATGTATTAGCAGTGTGATAAAAAGTATAATAGCCTATACGCCTCTGAAATGTAATGGGAAGGAGCAGAAAATGGACATACCCAAGTAAAGTGTAAGTCCAGAACCTACGTGAATGCGCAGTTACCCTACTGCTGCACAGTGCTAAGCTTCGTGGGAACAGCCCTCCTCAATCCGAAAACAAACAGAACAGTGATCAATGTGACTCTGAAAACGGTTATCTGGGAGGCGAGGCAGCAAGTTTAAGTTATTATGATTCCATCAG
Organism: Pagrus pagrus; assembly: GCF_965226575.1. Classification (NCBI taxonomy): domain Eukaryota; kingdom Metazoa; phylum Chordata; class Actinopteri; order Spariformes; family Sparidae; genus Pagrus; species Pagrus pagrus. The sequence goes on from NC_140191.1 coordinate 28,842,060, forward strand.
ATGATTAAAAACATTCAATCAAACATGTAACTGTAACTGTGCCCATGTCATCGGGCAACGGCGCTGAGGGAACTATTGAGCACTACATGAAGTACGTGACGGCAGATCACAGTGTCGCAACTCTCATACTCAACGGTACAGCTAGCAGCTAGCCAAACTGCTACAAGAGCTGGGACGTCACTACATTTAACTTAGAAATAAACGTACTCAAAACACACTCTGGGAAAAACAGACTGTACGAATATGTCCTGGCTCATTTTAGAAGTTGCAGCCTGTATAAGGCTACATAAATATTACCTTTTCACATGCACTATTTTAGGCTAGATGACATTAGTCAGTTATGTCTGGAGGACGAGGAGGAAGCAGCTTTCGTTGTGAGGTTAGACCAGGGCACTGTCCTGCGGTAGGTGAAGTAAACAGGCTTTTATCTTATTACAGCAGACTGTTGTTCTACTTTAAACACAGACTAGCAGGCGGTCTTGTGAAGGCCAGTCTCTGAACTGCTGCCAACTTTGGCTTCTGACGCCTGACGTAAGCTAGATAGCTGCTAGCTAGCTAGCTAGCTGCACTGCTGACCCTGACAAGCAGGGAATTAAGATGTCATTATGAAAGTGAACCACACCAAAGCAGAGGACAGAAAGCAGACAACACTTACGTTGGACGTTATGTTTTGTGGTCAAGACAAAACTGTACCCCTTAATCCAGAGGGCCATACGAGGGTACCTGGGCTATGTGTCGTTCAAGGACCACATTTATCGTTGTGGCAGTGCGTGGAGAGCAGCATGCAAACCCAAGCGCGCAGAGAGCCATGGGAAACGTAGTTCGCATTGGCCCGGCTGTAAAACGCGACGAGACGTGCAAGAAATACATTTCCCACTTTGCCTAGCGCAAAGTGAACTTCTTGGACTGGGACAGGTTTGTTTTTCACTCGGTCTGGTACTACGCCACTGACCTTCAAGTGTATCTCTACACTTAAATCATTATTTACGTGTCTGCAGGCCACAGACACGCACTTATCAATATGTCTGGTTTTAACGGTTAAATATAATTGTCCGTTTCACTCAAAGACATAAAAGACGGCAAACTTAACTATGCCCATACCCTGGCTTTTATTAATACAACTTGTAATATCAGTTGTTTTAATGTTTTTACAAAAAACATAAACGAGCCTAAATAATCTTTATGTGCATCAATCATCACACAATTATACACATGGGTAACATACTATCTATGCCCCCTTCACATGCAGTACATGAGTTCCATCAGCAGAGGGCGATATGCCCACATTCTTGGGGCAAGACTACTTTGTTTATCTGGACCAGAGCCCTTGAGTAGGGCCCGGATCTGGACATGCACACACAAGTTGCTAACCACAACAGTGTGTCTCAGCTCTATTTAAAAGAGTTGGCTGGCTGGTAGTGAGGTCAGTGATGTTTGCAGCTGTAACAAGCAGTTGTTTTCAGTAACTCTAAAATCTGGTTAGATCTCTAGAAGATGTGTGATGTAAACACCCTCCAGACCCTCACACCTAGAAGCCTCAATCAAGAGTTTGAGGCCAAACATTTTCTCTAAAATAACACAGTGAGTATGAACTATGGAAATGTCATGAAGCCTCTCCCTTTTCTCTATAACCTGACACATGAGAGTAAATAATTACCTCTGCCGAGGTTATGTCACCTGTGTCTGTTTGTTTGTTTGTTGGGTGGTTTGTCAGCAGGATTACACAAAAACTACTGAACAGATTTTCATGAAACTTGGATGGAGAATGGGTCCTGGCCAATAGGTCCCATTAACTTTTGGTGTGGGTCCAGAAAGAGGGACTGATCCAGGAATTTGTTCTCAGTTTCTTAAACATTTCCACATTTTGTTAATTTGTCAGGAAAAAATGCATATATCTTGATGAAAAAATAGTTATGTTTAGGGGGCTTGTATCTATGAGTGAGTACAATTTGGTGTGGATCCAAATAAAAGTCTGTATCTAGTGGATTTAAATATGTTTTATTTGATATTGGGTTAGGCTTGATTGAATTTAAGGGGACTGTTGGGCCTTAGTGGACATATGCGCTCCACTGAGTGCCATTCTAGTTTAAACTAAATTTGAAATCACAGCAGGAGTCTTCTTTCTTTTGACGTTATGATCCAGCAAACTTTTTACAGAATGCTGAATTCATTTTTTATTTTAAGATTTTGTCTTCTCTCGTATCTAACTTTCATATATTTGTGAATGTAGGTCATTTTAGATCTTGATTTATGAGATAACATGTATATACATATTATTTATAATGTGTGTTTGATGTTTCGACATGTGACTTTGTATTATTGTTCCAGTTTTTCAGACACCAATTAACTGAAAAAAGAACCCAGGTCTACAGCCTCTTGACTTTCTATAGATGTACTGATTCCCAGTGTTGTATAAAGTACCTACAAGTTATTCTTGTAGAGTAAAGTAAAGATTTCGTTTTAAAATATTATTTTGGTCAAAGCAAAGGTCACTCATGCAAATGGTACTTGAGTAAAAGTCTTAAAGTATCTGATATTAAATGAACTTAAGTATCAAAAGTACAAGTAAAAGTAAATTATAGGCTACATATATTTACATGTATGCATATACCATGACTATGGGTTGATCGATTTTCGACCTGGCCAATAATCAGATCCCATATGTACTCATTTGGCTGTAATGCGCTATGAAATCTGAAAAGTAACTAGTAACTAAAATTATTAAAGTAATGTAGTGAGTAAAAAGTCCAATGTTCGCCTCCAAAAAGTAGTGGAGTGGAAGTATAAAGTACCAGAAAATGGAAATACATGAGTAAAATTGTACCTAAGCACAATACTTGAGTAAATGTATGTACTTTACTGATTATCTAATTCTTATTGTGTTTATTACTCAGGACAGTTTGAATTGTTAACCTCCCCTGCCATCATAGAGCTTATCATGTTATCGGTGTGCATGATGTATAAATATGGAAATAGGTTTTCCATTCTCCAAACAGCCTGACCTGATGAAGATCTGATTGGGATTCAAACATTGCTTTTATTTAACTTCTGTGGCATTACTGTGGCAGGTATTACCCTCTTTTTATTCACACAATTTCCTGATTGCCTTGCACCTACGTGATGTACATATAACCAAAGCAGACAGAGTTAGCAGCTAGCTCAGGAACATAATGGAACATTTAGCAGCTACAAAACCAGACATTTTTGTAAGTAGTTAGTGGAGATAAAAAAAAAAAATTAAAAAAGTGGAGTGAACATTAGGCTTACATTAATCAAATGGACAGAAAGTATCCACTTAATGTTTAAGTAGCTGCTGGTCTATAGAGTGGTGTAGTAATGAGTCCTAAAACCTGGAAATCAGTTTGCGTGTTTGCGCTTTCGGTTCCCTCGTCTCAGAGTCGATGAGTTTTTTGAATGGCTTTTCGGTTAAATGCCTTAAATAAAGTCCGCGGTTACCACAGGCTTTAGCTGTTCATAAGTTTCGTTCTGCGACATAAAAGACATCATTAATTGTCCCTTAACTTAATTCTGAAGTTCTTGTGTGTCTTAAAAATGACGGGAAATAACAATTGGCTATATGAGACTACAGAAGTTGCCAGGGACATTAAACGTCATCATGCTGAACACTCGTCTATTTAAACTATTGTAACTGTAGTGGCCACTTGTCAAATAATCTAAATCAAACGTTAAATCAAACTTCAACCATGGGCTTGTGATGTACGCAGGCAAGAGAAGTTCAATGTGCATTCAACGTTCCTTTGGCTTTTATGATTTATTTTCCAAGAAACAAGCAAGCGAACACAGAACAATTGGATTCTGCGTGCCTCTTTTGCTCTGTTAAGAAACCATAGGCCCACCCAGGTGCATCCTGGTCCTACACCTATCCTTCTGCCTATAAAATCTTGGGTGTCCACAGTGTTATCCAAATTCCTGATTAAAAAAACAAAATACTAACTAGACAACTAAACATGATAAAGAAGGAAATACTACTTGTTATTGCAATTTCCAAAATCCAATTAAAAAAATCCCACAGCCTTTCTGTCGAGGGAACCAGAGTGATGCCAACTTCCGGGTTGGCCAAAAAAAACTAACATTTAATACCCTACACCACTTTATTGGATGTGTGAATAAGGAAATGTTTGCCAACAAGTTCACAACATCAGTAATATGTCAGAGCTGTGTTTACTGCTTGCTGTGAAAAAGTGGGAAAAAACAACTACTATTAATAGTAACAATAATAATAATAATAACTTTATTTGTATAGCACTTTTCTAAAAGAATAAGTGCTTCACATGCAAAAAAAAAGCCACAACAAATCTATAACAGACCACCAAACAGATCAAATTAAGAACAGATCAAAGCTTTAATATGAGTGTGTGTTGGTCTATTTTAAAATAGGAAGAAAAAGACATAGGGACCAGGGCCATAGTCAGGGTCATTGTTATCTGTTAATACCAAACTCTGATGTCATATTCTTCAGTGAAACAAATCCACAGTCAGCTTTTCCTCATCTCTGTTACACATCCAGTCTCCCCTGCAAAGTAAGCTGACTTATTGAGAGCAGTCAGTTTATGCACAGACAGCTAGGGAAGAGGTGGGTACAGTAGCCAAAAAAAACTGTACTCAAGTACACTGCAAGTAGTGTTACTTTGCAAAAACAAGAAATAACCGCATAAAGTATATTATGAAAGTATTGAAAGGATGACTTGAGTCATACGTAACTTCAGAAATAAAAAAGAAGAAACACCAAGCACACTACTTTCTTTTATTTGATGTGGATCTGACTGATCACCAATGAGCATGACTCACTAAATGCACACCATGGCTTGAATGTTTCACTACATTACAGCAGCAAGCAGGATTAATAGTATTTATGAAGCATGTGTGTAGAATAACAGGTATGCACCAATTTCTAAAATAATCAGTGCCCGCTCAAGACTAGACTAGTATGATATATGGATCTGCAGCCGAGACTATACTGTCAGAACTGGATGATATCCAGGCCCGAGTTCTGAGGATCTGTTTAGGGGTAGTGAGAACGTCACCAGTGTGTGCTCTTCAAATTGAGGCAGGAGAAATGCCACAGTGGATCTGCAGGAAACAAATGACCAATTACTGGGTTAATCTAAAGGGTCATAAAAAAAAGTCACACAACTAAGAGGGACTTGGAAGAAAGTTGGGAAAGAGGAAAAGCACATAAATCAAGCTCTGGATGGGTAGGAAAGAACAGAGCAGACGAAGATGACAAGATAAACTTCGGACTAACTGTGTTGTGGCCCATGAAACCAGTCTGGACTCCTTAAAAGACATAAGACAAATACTAATAGACAAGACAAGACAAATACTACCGAGCATGAAAATGCAGGTCAGGAGCAGCAAGCTAACATTAGCCCCTCTGCTAGCAGCAAAGAGCCTGTTGTCACCAATCCTGCAGCCAACTGCGACGTTAACAAAAACCTTGTTCAGGATGATGGCCTGACTGTTGGTCAAAGGATCAAATACGGCATTTTCCTCCCAGAACATACTGGTGCCATTTCTGTAAGTATGAACATCTTATTCATTGTAAGTAACAGTGTTATTGGTCCTCCCAGAAATGTGTAGTGCTTCCTGAATTTATGCTACCATTAAATATTTAATGAGGTATAAATAATAAGTAATTATTACGCACTGTTTTGATAGAATCGCCAATTAAGTTAATCCTACACAGCAGATGTCTCTTGATTGATTTCATTGCCAACTGCATAGCTAATTTCTCTCATTTTCTTAGTGTCTGACTCCTCTCCTGTCCGTGTCTGTCTCTGTTGAGTGTCTCCAGGAGATATTGATTGCCAGTTTGACAGCAAGAGACAACAACATGGAAGTCGAGTCACCTTGTTCTCATCACCCTCCAGTAGTAGATTCCTCCAGTACCAGACTGATGACTTCATTGCACCTCACACCAAAGCTATTAAGTAAAGTTATAGGTTATACAGCTTGAGGGAAAACTGGACATCGAGCATGGTGATGCATGGTTCTTCATTTATGTGACACACTAAAAGTACTTTGTTGAATACATTAATGTTGTGAAAATCAGTGTTATCCTCTAGTATCTTTTACTCACTGTAGAAATTCAGAATGTAATATGTAATGATTTGCAGATCGGGCTGCCTGATACACATGCTGACAGGTGAATAAGGGGAGCACTGGCACTTTATCCACTTAATGCACTGAAAATAACAGAGGGAAAAAAAGAAGTGCTGCAAAATGGACACTTTACAGATTGACCAGACCTTTCAACTCTTGATTATATTTATAGAACGCTGATTTTTTTAAATTTAAATTTTATATATAGCTCTAAGAAAATATAGGCCTATTCTTTTAGGGAATAATTACCAAGGTCTGGACCTCATAGCTGGCTGCAGCCATGATAGGCAACATATAGAAAACTGTTGAAACAGCAATGCATGTACATATTGATTCACATAAAAGCGTGTTTATAAAAGAGAGTTTTTTCAAGTGATTTAAAAGATGAATGCTATTCCAAAGCATTGTCGCCCTAACTGAGAAAACACAGTCACCTTTGGTCTTGAGCCTCGACTGAAGGACAACCTCGAGGGACTCGCCTGGCTGCGTTCCAGTGGACAACTTGCAGCAGACAAGAAAGAGCCTTACAACACAGACAAAAGTATTAATCACCCAGCTTATTCTGTTTGTGTTCAGACAGGCTTGTATAACAAATGTACTGTATATTGTCATGAGGTGTACAATTCATATCAGAGTCAGAACTGTTTTGTGAACTTGTGAATGAACTGGAAAATCTGCAGCAGGCGTGCTGAATGTGAAACAGACAGGCCAGCCCGGATTTAGCTTCTGTGTAATCCAAGGACCTCATGATATAAGGACGATCGCATTTTTGCGTTTAAAGACTGCATACACGTACATTTTATGTATATTGCATTCCAAAAGCATCTTTAAATGAACTATTGTTTTCTAATACAATCACAAGCAGGAAAAAACCTGGTGCCGCCAGCATGAATCTTCAGAGCAGGGAAATGCTGTTCTTTGCTCCAGTAGAGTTCCAGTGACTTAGAAAGTCATGTGTATGTGTAGCAGTCAATGAGAAAACTAATGCTGAAATAATTTGTATTAGCCACAGCGTTTATGTATGTCATGTCCCTAAGTAACACTACAGTTAATCACATTAAGCAGGCTTCCAATGGGGGATTGTGCTGAAATTGAAAAACAGAACATTTCTCCAGCCCTCAGAATCTTTTATATAGTAAAAAAATAAAGATTTTATTTCTTTTCAAAGTCGTTAAATCTTGCAATAACTCATTTATTTTATCACTGTTAAGACAACATTAACATTGTAGTACCCTTTAAACTTGTAAAGGCAAACAGTTGCCTATTCACATACACAGAGCAACATTATCTCTCATTTGGAGTTATGTTACGTTTCTGTTCATCTGATGAATGGACGTGACATGTATGTAAATCTCTTTTCAGCTCTATTTGGTCTCCTCTAGCTCTGTCTGGCTATCTGACTACCCACTACTACTGGGCAGTCCGCAGTAGATTTATCAGAGCCTTTTTTTCTGTGAACTGATGCCTGCCACAGCTGGAAACCAGTTGGCTAGAGTGAAAACATAAAAACAAATCAATGAGCTAAAAGAAGCTAAAAAGCTGAAGGGTAACTGAAACGTTTGGTGATAATTCTCTGAGGGCACCAATTCTCTTTTCTGATACGAACAGGTAATTTAACATAACACATAGTCATTTAATCCAGTGCAAATATAAAAATACTGATAACTGCATATCTGTCAGTATTGTAAAAGCTAATTTGCAAAACAAAAGGGACGAAACAAAGGTGGCTTTCAAGTTATATCACACTCCTCAGTTCACAGTCATCTGAGGCAATTACTGAAACTAGAAAATCCTATTTCAGTCAAGGCAGATAAAGCTGCGGTGAAGTTGAGGTGCAGCAAGCAAATTATTCTAGTTTACTGGTTTATACCTGAATTTAGGAAACATAAGTCAAAATAGAGTTTTATGTCCTAGTTTAAAGGGGAACTGCATCAATTTTACATATAAGAGTCAGTTAAGTGTGTAATTGTTCAGTGGCTCAGCAGGAGCTTTGTCAAGTCTGAGCGGGAAAAAATGACTTCACATTTCTAAGAGAAAACCTGCATTACAAATTGGTTCCAGAGTTTGAAAGAGGTGGGTATTTTGGAGTGGAGGGTTCAGAAGACAGAGGCTCCAGGGAGGACAAAAACTACGTGGTTCTGATCATTCGTTTGAAATCTGCCTCTCGAAACTTGACACTTTGTGAAAATGTAACACTAGTTCACTTTAGTGCTCCCTCAGTGTCCGACTACTGTATAGTAACAATCTCAAAATGACCATCAAGATATGATTTGGTTGTTTTTTCGTATTGCTCTTAGTAGATGGAGTAGAACCCCTGCTCCATCATGTTGAGTCAGTTTTGGCATCTGATTAGACGATTGAGAAAAGTGTTTTAGTGTTTGCTTTGGCTTCTGATCAGTAGCCAGTGAAGCTCAGACTGTTGGCACTTGCTAACAAACTTCTACTAACACTTTGCTTTCCATTATTGCACTTTTTCAGTTCGCACTGATTAAAAAGGAAGGTGTTGCACAAATGATTATTTTCATTTAGTTGTCAGCAGGGCAAGGTGATGGCTGAGGAACGTAATGCACAATCTAAAAAGTAAAAAATGACAGTCAACAATCTGAGACTACTTGATCACAGAGTTTGAGGCAACCTTTTGTGTGCAGATGTGATATTATTGTCAGGGTTGTTCAGTGAGCAGCACGTAGAGAGCGACGCACAATAGGATCAAAATGAGATTGTGACGCTTGTGTCACCTCCTCTAAAACACACTCTGAAACAGGCTTTAGAGTCTGCCTCTCAGGTTAACCATTTGCAAAAAAAGTGTTTTATTCAGCAGTCGAGATGGATTGTTGCTGATATGAACCTTCAGTGTGTTCACAGCATTTTCTGCAGCACCAAACAGCAGCGCGTGAAGGGAATGTTAACCTTGCTGGTTTGTTCAGTTTGCTGAACATGCATTGCACATCTTCATGTGCGCCAGACTGTGTGCCTTCACATTTACTAGTAACCCCTATGTCATACCAACAAGATGTTCTGTGGTGCAGCGAGGCACAAGCTGCTACTGTGGAAATACAAAAACCTCAGGGGCTGACTCGATGTGTTAATTGAGTTATTTTTGAGGTTTTGGGGGGCGAGACAAACGAGAAGCTTTAAACACAACACTGACTGAGATATTATGGCAGACGCATGAGGAACATGAAGAGCACATTAATGTAACATAAATAATTAACCAATCATTAAACACATAACATTCTCAAACAATATCCCCCATTAAACTGATTGGAAAACTGAACAGTCTGGGCTGGAGCACCAGTCTTCACACATATTGGATTTTTTCACAAACAGATCGCAGACAGTTCGCATTGGCAGTCCCCCCTCCTCTACTCGAGTACTTAATTCTGGAGCACCCCAGTGTTCAGCCCCCTCCTGTTCACATTGTACACCCATGGCTGCACTCCCAACACCTTTTTAACTCCCAACTCATCAAATGTGGCAGCTTGGTCAGTGGCCTTCCAACTATGACAGTCAACTTGTCCCTCAAGTGTCAGTTATGCATGTGATGGGCTCCACAATCAAGTCAGGCACAAAAATGACTTTCAATATACAAAACTTGCATATATATTATGAAATACTTTGAGTTTTGGATTGTTATCAGAAAAGTTAACCTACTTCCGCAACAACACTTTAACTCATGGTTGAAGAGAACAATCTACTGCCAAACGTCAGCAAAACCAAGGAGCTGACTGCGGATTTGAGAAAAGAGGATACATCTATATCAGCTGAGCTGAGGTGGAGCATGTGAACAGTTTTAGGTTCCTGGGAATCAACATCACAAAAACCTATCATGTCAACTAATACAGAGGAGCAATTGAAAGCATCCTGACTGAAAACACCACAAGCATAGGCTCTACAGCGGGTAATTAAAACTTCCTAGAGCATCAATGGAACCAATTTACAGAGCATCAGTAATATCAGAGAGAAGGGAGATGTCTGTACAGAGCCCAAAGGATACTAAAAGACAGCAGCCACCCAGCCACAGGCTGTTCACCCTGCTGCCATCTCACAAAAGATACAAGGTTCAAGGTTTCTTTATTAATACCAGCTGGTAAATTTGTTGTGCAGACAGGCACTCGGCAATCCCAATATAAAAAACAGCCACACCCAGACATGACAGACAAAACACAACATAACGAAAATACATGGTCATAGAAATAAGTAGAAAAGTGCTTCTACATAGAAAAGAAAAGAAAGAAAAGAAAAGAAAAGAAAAGAAAAGAAAAGAGCTTCTACATGTCCCTGGGGCCAAGTAAGTTCAATATCAACAAGTTTACCTTGTGGCTTTACTATTCAGCATTACAATTGCTGTGGGTATGAAGCTACTTCTGTACCGTTTTGTCCTGCCCTTAGGGGCCACAAAACGACAGCCAGAGCAAAGGAGCTGGAACTCGCCATGCAAGGGATGTGAGCAGTCATTACGAATAGCGCTGGCTTTACGCTGCAGATGTGTATCATAGAGGGCTGCCATGGTGAGTTGAGGCTCACCAATTATCCTACCAGCCCATTTGATAATCTGGTTCAGGGAATTTTTGTCCTGTAGTGACAGATTACCAAACCAGGACACCAGGGCAAAAGATAACACAGACTCAATAAAAGCTCGATAAAATAGCCTGAGCATAGTTTTGTCAATGTTAAAACTGGACAATTTCCGAAGATAAAACAAACGCTGATGTCCCCTCTTACACACTGCTTCACAGTTCTTGTTAAAAGACAGTTTAGAGTCAATGACAGTCCCCAGATATTTGTAGCTTTCCACACATTCCACAGATTGGCCCTTAATGACTGTGGGATCACAATTTGGAGTCTGTGTCCTAAAATCAATAGTCATGTCCTTTGTCTTGGATGTGTTAAGCACCAAACTAATAAAATCCTGCAAGACTGGACCATGGCTGGATTCATTGATGTGCAACAAACTCACAATGACTGTGTCGTCTGCAAATTTTAAAATGTGCCTGTTTTCATACACACTCTTGCACAGATACAGAAGTATCTGCTTAACCATATGCTTAACCATAGAGCAGCTTTTTAAAGAGCTGCTTTAATTCGATCATTGGATGCAGGATTATTTGAAATATCGCTTGTAACGTTAATATCACGCCAAATTACACAATCAGCAGGCACAGAACAACATTAGCATTATTTGGAGTCATGTTCCTGTCCACCTGATAGTTTAGTTAAGTTCAATATTGACACTGAGACTCAGTGTCCAAGTCTTAACCCTTTAACAGCCCATAAGCTCAAATTGGTTCTTACAAAGATAGCTTTACAAGTACACACACACATATACGCAATGTATTACAAGTGTACATAAATCAAGTCTAAATAAAGCATGCACAAATTGAAAAGCCATATCAGAGGCCTCGTGATAAAGGGTGACCTCTGTTTTTTTCACGCCTTAGAATAGGCTGAGCATCATGGGAGCATAGTTTTCATTTCATGTTTATTAGTTTCTCATGTCAGCTAAAGACAGATGAGGCATTTCCCTGAAGAACATGATGTTCTGTGAATACAACACTCAATGCCTCCTTGTTTCAGATCTGGCCTCTATTTAGTCGCTGAGTGAATAATCATAGTTTTCTCTGCTTCTGATGTAAGTTATGAAATTGGTTCCTTACTCTGTTGTGTTGCAATGTGAAGGTACCGTCATTTTCATTCATTCAAACCTTTATTTAAGACTCAGGGAATCAATTCAGTAAGGCTCTCATTTTCAATGATGCTGAGCATAAACAGAATCATAAAAGCAAACAAACAAAAAGCAAACCAGATTAAAATAGAAACATATACAAAACAATAATTGACTTGTCTCTGGTTGTTGGTCTCTGCTTCACCATGATTATTGACAACCCATTAATAACAGTAAGATAGATAGATCAAATTAGTTTATCTTTGAGGTTGTCATGCCTTGCTGTCAAATTGGCACCAAGCTCTTTCTAAGATGTCTTGCCTGTATTGATTTTCACCCACTGCTTTGTTTCTGTCTTATCTCTTGCTGATAGCTTATTTTGTTGATAGTAGAACTTTTCAATACATTGCCCCATGTGAAATGCAGCTGTAATGTTGAAACACAAATATCATTAAATAAATGATATGTTTGTTTCATTGAAAAAAGAGAAACAATGCAGGGTTCAGTAATAGATGGCCAAAGGTTCCATGCCTCGGGTAAGGCACAAACAGTGACTCAGGTACAGTTTAAAGTTAGGGCAAAACCTGGGTTGTCTGGAACAAATCACATGCAGATGACTTGACAATGACTGAACAAAAGACTGGGCTTAAATACAAACTATATAAACGAGGGGGTGAGGTGCAGGTGGAGTGAGGCGCAGAAACACAGGTGAGGCTAATGAATGGAAAAACACTAGAAACATGGACGGGGTTGATAGGCTGGGGTGAGGGAAGGCGAATGAGGTAGATAGAGTGCAGGTGTGGAGGGAAAGCAGACTGGGGGAGAACCCAGGCCCTGTGTTCCAACACCCATACTACACTGCTCACTTCAATCACGCATTAGATCTTGATGAACAAATTATTCAAGTTGAAAATCTTCACTGATGTACATTGTATAATTTGTTGAGAACAAAACTATGTTCAATGGAAACCAAAAATCATCATCTAAAAAAATTGAAATCACAGGCTGATCCAACTTGAATGAATTTTATCACGGCGACTCATAACGTGACTCAGTAGTGTGTATGGCCCTGACAGCACTCCTGACAAACGTCTGGGTATGTTCCTGATAGTCGGCGGATTGGGGTCCTGTGGGATCTCCTCCCAGACCTGGATCAGGGCATCAGCTCCTGGACAGTCTGTGGCAGTACTTGCAGCGTCGGATGCACCAATGCATAATGTCATCCAGGAACTGTCTACACACTCTGGCCACATTAGGCAAGGCATTGCCCTGCACCAGGCGGAACCCAGGGCCCTCTGCACCAGCGTAACGTCTGACAGTCGCTCTGAGGATTTCATCCCGGTACCTAACAGCAGTCCTGTTGACTATGACATGGAGGTCTGTGCGACCTCCAAGGATATGCCTCCCAGACCATCACTGACCCATCGCCAAACCTGTCATGCTGAATGATGTTACAGGCAGCATAACGTTCACCATGGCGTCTCCAGACTCTTTCACGCCTTCACATGTGTTCAGTATGAACCTGCTCTGAAGAGAGCGGGGTGCCAATGGCATCCTGCAATCCTGGTGTTCTCTTGGGAATGCCAATCCAGCTGTACGGTGCTGGGCTGTGAGCACATGTCCCGGTAGAGGATGTCCGGCCCTAATGTGACACTCACGGAATCTGTTTCTGACACTTTGGTCAGAAACATGCACACCAGTAGCCTGCTGGAGGTCATTCTGTAGGGCTCTGGCAGTGCTCCTCCTGTTCCTTCTCACACAAAGGAGCAGACACCGGTCCTGCTGCTGGGTTGATGCCCTTCTACGGCCCTGTCCAGCTCTCCTCGAGTAATGACCAGTCTCCTGGTTTCTCCTCCATGTTCTTGAGACTGTGCTGAGAGACACAGCAAACCTTCTTGCAACTACACGTATGGACGTGCCATCCTAGAGGAGCTGGACTACCTGTGCAACCTGATTGGGCTGCAGGTACCGCCTCATGCTCCCAGTAGTGTAGTAGGGTCCAGTAAGGACACTAGCAGAAAACAAAACTGGTGAAGAATCAGTCAGGAAGGACAAGGAGAGAGCAATTGTCTGCAGCCACCACATGCAAAACCATTCCCTTTTTGGGGTTTGTCTTGCTTTTGCCTCTCCATTGCACCTGTTGTCACTTTCATTTGCACCAAAGCAGGTGCAAATGATTCACAATCACTTGCGCTTCCTAAATGGACAGATTGATATCCCTGAAGTTCAACTGACTTGGTGTTCGACTATGATGATTAAATGCTCCCTTAATATTTTTGAGCAGTGTATTTAGTATGCCAGGTTTAGTATCTCCCAATATGAAGTATGTGAAATGCAGTATGCCAAAAATACCAGGATGTCCGACTGCATCTGGTCACATTTTGCAGTATGCAAGCCAGCATGCTTTTCTGGCTATTCTGACCCACCTCTGCACAGCGGATGGTACGTCACATATGTCACAGTGTGATGTCACTGACGTCATGCACAACAAGGGCAAATGGAAATCTCACAGGGTTGAGGTGGCTGCAGTTTTTGGAGCCAGGTGCTGCAGTTGCTCTCCACCGACTGGTGGCCTGGCTGTCGCCTGATCTAACAGCTCATGGTGTAGATATTGACTCAACTACAGGTGCATATCAATAAATTAGAATATCGTGGAAAAGTTAATTTATTTCAGTCATTCAATTTAAAAAGTGAAACTCGTATATATATTGTGGGTTAATTACACACAAAGTGAAATACTTCAAGCCTTTATTTGTTTAGATCTTGATGATTACGGCTTACAGCTCGTGAAAACCAAAATTCAGTATCTCAGAAAATTAGATTACATAAGACCAGTAAAAAAAGGATTTTTAATACAGAAATGTCAGCCTTCTGAAAAGTATGTTCTTGTACATGCACTCAGTACTTGGTTGGGGCTACTTTTGCATGAATTGCTGCATCAGTGTGGCGTGGCATGGAGTCGATCAGCCTGTGGCACTGCTGAGTGTTATGGAAGCGCAGGTCGCTTCGTTAGCGGCCTTCAGCTCATCTGCATTGTTGGGTCTCGTGTCTCTCATCTTCCTCTTGACAATACCCCACAGATTCTCTATGGGGTTCAGGTCAGGCGAGTTGGCTGGCCAATCAAGCACAGTAATCCCATGGTCATTAAACCAGGTATTGGTACTTTTGGCAGTGTGGGCAGGTGCCAAGTCCTGCTGGAAAATCAGCATCTCCATAAAGTTTGTCAGCAGAAGGAAGCATGAAGTGCTCTAAAATTTCCTGGTAGACGGCTGCGTTGACTTTGGACTTAAATCACATTAATGATAAAACACAGTGGACCAACACCAGAAGATGACACGGCTCACCAAATCATCACTGACTGTGGAAACTTCACACTGGACCTCAAGCAACTTGGATTCTGTGCCTCTCTACTCTTCCTCCAGACTCTGGGACCTTGATTTCCAAATGAAATGCAAAATTTACTACCTGACCACTGAGCAACCGTCCAGTTATTTTGTCTCCTTAGCCAGGTAAGACTCTTCTGACGTTGTCTCTGGTTCAGGAGTGGCTTGACACAAGGAATGTGACAGTTGTAGCTCATGTCCCGGATACGTCTGTGCATGGTGGCTCTTGATGCACTGACTCCTGCTTCAGTCCACTCCTTGTGAAGCTCCCCCAAATTTTTGAATGGCCTTTGCTTGACAATCCTCTCAAGGCTGAGGTTATCCCTGTTGCTTGTGCACCTTTTCCTACAACACTTTTTCCTTCCACTCCCACTCTTTCTATGAATATGTTTGGATACAGCACTCTGAACAGCCAGCTTCTTTAGCAATGACCTTTTGAGGCTTACCCTCCCAATGGAGGGTGTCAATGACTGTCAAGTCAGCAGTCTTCCCTGTGATTGTGAAGCTTACTGAACCAGACTGAGAGACCATTTAAGGCTTAGGAAACCTTCGCAGGTGATTTGAGTTAATTAGCTGATTAGAGTGTGACACCTGGAGTCTGCAATATTGAACTTTTTCACAATATTCAAATTTTCTGGGATACTGAATTTTGGGTTTTCATGAGCTGAACGCCGTAGTAATCAAAATTAATATTTAACTGTGTGTAATGAATCTATATGAGTTTCACTTTATAAATTGAGTTACTGAAATAAATGAACTTTTCCACGATATTCTAATTTATTGAGATGCACCTGTATATGACGTTTTAGAGAAACTTAATTTTATCAGGAATGGAGAGATTTTTTATCTTATTTGATTTTGAAGGTTATTAGGCTCTTCTGTTAACAGAAGACATACTGTGTGGCCGATGTGGAGACTAAATAGCCCACATTCATATTATAAACATGCAATAAATTTATATTAACATTGGACTAATTTAAATCGGCCTGTTAAATATTTAACAACACAAAAACTTGTGGGAAGTAGTATGCGAGGATTTAAATGTGAAGCTCCGACCGTATAAATATGTTTCAGATCAACACTGAAAACTATCATCTTTGTATTTCTTTCCTTGTGTTTGACTATTTGTGTATTCCATTTATTAATATAGAGGGACAGGTCTGGTCAGATGATTTTTAAATGGCAGCAAACTATGATGATAATATGATGCTGATTTACATGAGAATTTATGTAAAATGGAGGTTGATCCATGAACAGAAATCATAGATCGCCTGTGCAGAGTTTTAATAGGCTGTGGTGTCATAACAACGGCTGAAGGCTGCCAGAAAATGGTCCAACTTGATCGCAGCTTTTTGGCTCTTCCCCCTGCTGCTGCCACCTGGTCTCGTCCACTTTCCAGTCAAGACGCAGTTCAGTTCATACTGCAGGCAACAGTATGTACTTTGTAAAGGCAGCTGCATTACGTAGTAAAAAGGTAAAAAAATTTGAAACCCAGCCAAGCAACAGGGCTGTGCTAATTAAACAGATACAAGACAGCTGTGGAGGGAAGATTAGGCTGGTGAGGAGCACAAGAAAACACTGGAACACACAAAATACACATACAATGAACACAATACGACCACACTGATGCACATTAGTTCTATTTAGCAAAATCTGTATTAAAATTGTTCAGGCATATAAGATTGTTTTAAATGCGTTTTGAAATTGAATCATGGATGAGAGCAGGCGACGGAATGAAATCCATGGACGTTTTAAGTTCCATTTTTATCATAGAAAACTGGAAAACTACCTCTGCATTACATGGACCATCATTATTTGGTGTTCTGTGTTTGCAAAGCCTGTGTAGCCTACTGATCAGTAGCCACTGTGGCCTCAGGTGACAATTACAGGTTAATGGGAAATGGTCAAGCAATCTGCTACCATAGTAGAAAATAGTCATAAAGATGTCAGTTATGTTGTATAAAAGCAGTATCTGTTAAGGTTTGGCAAACAAAGTGAGGACCCAAATGCAGATAACACACGGGAGGCAGGATTAAGAAACTAAGGGCGAGCTTTATTAAACCAAAGCTGATATACAGTACACACAAAAACCAAAACTCCAGTCCAAAAGACAAAGTAGCAACAAAAAAGGGCTTCAACAAAGTGCAAACAAAAGCAAAGTGCAAATCAATGAAAAACACAAGGAACAAAAAAACAGAAACATACCACGGGGAGACACTCAGAGACGAGACTGGAAATGACACGGCTGGGAAACACAAAATGAACTGACAAATACATGAGGGAGAACAAAGACTATATACAGACACACTAACGAGGGGATGAGGTGCAGGTGGAGTGAGACAGGAAAAGGACAGGTGAGGGAAAGGAACAGAAAAACACTGGAAGGAGGGGAAAACACAGAGGGAGGAACCGAAAACCAATATGTGACACATGAGGGCACAATTTCACAATAAAACAATAAGACAACATAAAAAACTGGGATCATAACAGTATCTAGCTTTCTGAAGTTTGGTAACATAAGCCACCATACTGGCCATACCAGACCAAGTATGCCTGTATAGTGGCAAAAAACCTAATAGTATAAGGTACATTAAGTAAATTTTTTGTGGGGATGTGTTACCTCTTCTTCCTGTTTTGATTTAATATGATAGCCTTAAATCAAGTTATAGCATCATCAAACAGTCATCAACTGTATGATATACAGGTAGCAGTAAAAAGTTCCCATTCTTCACCAGCATGTGGCCATCTTAATTTATATCAGTAATAATGGATTCCAAGTTTGTAATGTAGGAAAAATTTAGCAGAAATGTCCAGCCAAAAAATTGCGGGTGCTCTAATGATGCATCACCCTGCCTGCTCATGAGTAATCCCTGGGCTCTGTGCAGACATCTCACTTCCAGTGATGCTCTGGGCAGTTTTAATCACCCGCTGTAGAGCCTTCCTGTCCTTGGCCGTGATGAACCATGCCAGTTTGTGATGTTTCCAGTCAGGATCTTTTCTATTGCTCCTCTGTAAAAATTGCCTAAAACTTGGCTGCGTAATTTTCTGGTCTGAAATTGTGTCATTATTAGAATACGCTAACTACCAAAAATCAAACAATAGCTGCTGTTCTCCTTGAAAAGTCAAACTTCAGACATTTCAAAGCCACCTTTCACATTTACTAGGAGTGATGCTTCTGATTGTATTGACACACTGTCACACTGAACTTGTCCAGCAGCTGCTTGTTTAACCACTGAAAAAAACAGATGTATTTAACTCTTCCAAGCCACATTTGAGATAATCAAAACGTACCTACCAGCTGCTGATACAGAAGTATCCGCTGCCTGACCACCAGACTGGGGCCGTGAGACTCCTGAACTCATCCTCAAAACTCCACCATGAAAAGTTGATTTTTTCAACTTGATTTTTTTTTAATTTTATTTATTAGTCTGCATAGTTTTGGGGTTTGGGGGATTAACAAATGGAAATTTCATTATACAGTCTTGTTTTGCATGACAAATAAATTAATCTGAATCTTGAATCTTAAGGCTGCATTCATAAAAACAGAAGATCAAAACTGAAAAAAAAAATCCTAGTGAGCATCAAGCTCTCAATATCTACATCCCAACAATTCATTTGACAAGGATAATTGAATGACTTCAATGACATCACAAAAGTAATTCGTGAACGATCACTCTGAATTGTTTCAGTCAGGCCTGAGGGGCGAAGCATTGCTTTAATTAGTGTGAGAGGTGCTGTCATGTGCAGACACACCAAATTACTTTTCTGTTTCCTACACACTGTCCTCTCCACTCTTCTTTTTTGATTAAAGTGCAGAACATAGAGAGGCTACAGTTGTTAGGGCTTTTGATCTTATAATAAAATTCGATGTGAATGCAAAGGTGAACTTTTTCTGGTCTTAAAACAGTGTGGAATACTGATACTTGAGCACCAAATGATGTTTCTCATGGTTATTTTGCATAGTCAGTGACGTGCAATAAATGAAAAACGTATTTAAATGACTCAAAGAGGATTTTTGCCACTGAATGCCTCTTGGATGTGGATGTGACATGCAACAATCTAGTTGCCACGGCTGAGTCTCCTGCTTCCAGCTGCTTCCTCTGTCCCTCTCTTTCTCACTGGTCTCCTGGTGTTTTGTAGCCTCATAGAGATTGTAACAAGTGATGAGTTCAAGTCATCCATGTTTGATTGCCTGTCTGTCTGGTCCTGACTGCCTGGTTTTCCATTACCTAAGTCATGCTTTGGCTTTCTCAGTGTCTCAGTTCATGTGATGTACTTAGTACTTATCAGTAACTCATGATCACCTGAAGGCAAACAGGCCTATCTGGTAATTACCATGCAGTCATAAGAAAGGACTGCTTAATGCACCATCATGTTACTGACAATCAGTGGATTGTTGGCTGATGTGGGCTGTAAATCATGCGCTGGTTGAAATGTTTACTTTGAAGATTGGAGCCCACAGTTTTTTTACTGAACTGATGACCTAAAGTGAACACATGCTTGGTGTCTTCACCCTCATCTTCCTGAACTTTGACTTTAGTAAATGATGCTCTGGAGCGTTCAAGCCCTAAATACAGTCTTGGACACACAAAGCACTGTTGCTGACTCCTACTCAGGGCCAGACTGGCCATCTGGAGTGGCTATATATTCTGAGCCATGAAATGAAAATATGCACACGGTTGTACATTGGCTCAGTGTGGTCGTGGGTGGCTGCCATCTCCCCAAGATCTATCTCTGTGTCTCTTCCTACAGGCGATCACATTTGGTTACCTAGCTGGGTCCTGTGGCCCACGACTTTACATTTCTATTGAAGCATCTTACAACATCATTTCATCACTTACCCTGCTAGCAGTTGGCTGTTGCAGACTCACTCTACATGAAATTTCAAGAAACGTCAAAGCATCTGCATAGGGCATCTGTCCCCTGGTTTCTCAATTCTCTGTCTGTGCTTGACATGATCATATGCACCTTTTGCAGTGTTAAATATCCCACAGTGTAGCAAGTGTTAGCAGGTCCAGGTGCTATATAAATGCTTAGTCCACAGAGAGATGCACACAGCCCGTATTCAGAAACTGTTCCTTTAATGAGCCATTAGGATTTCTGTAAGGTTGTGATGTCACTGTACAGTCACCAGACTCAGCCACGCACTCAGCACAGTCATGGTTACTGAAATGGACAGGAGCTAAAACCGACCGTTTAGACAGAGGGTGAATAGAGGTGCTGCAGTATAAGAAAAATAAATATATTTCATGAACACATCTAAACCTATTCTAGTAGACACCCAAAATAAACGCATAGCTGTGTGTGTACAGTAAGTGTGTGCGAG
The DNA here is from genome assembly GCF_965226575.1 of Pagrus pagrus. Taxonomy (NCBI): domain Eukaryota; kingdom Metazoa; phylum Chordata; class Actinopteri; order Spariformes; family Sparidae; genus Pagrus; species Pagrus pagrus. The sequence continues at coordinate 28,862,557 of NC_140191.1, forward strand.
AGAGGGTGATAAAATGGCCAATAAAAAGTTTGGCCAATGATTTACCAGACATTGATATTAGACTGACACTAAATAGTACTTTGTAGTACTCATTTACTACCACATACCTACTTAGTACTGACAAAGCTGGGGAACATTAATATTTAAAAGGAGTTTTGGGCTTGGACAATGACTGAGGTTCATATGTGCTGAGTGTGTCAGCAAGAGAGAGAGAGAGGGAGGGACAAAATGGCTGACAAAAAGATGGATTAATGACTGCCAGCAATGGATATTACACTGACACTTAGTACTTATTTACTACAAAATACTTAGTAATAGTAGTAGTAGTAGTCGTTTATAGTAATAGAAGTACTAAAATATGTAGTAGTAGCAGCATAAACAACAGTAGTGCTAGTGTCAGCTGTAGAAGTAGTGATAGTAGAATAAAGTATACACAAAGTAAGTATAAATAGAGATAGCTGTGTCTGTCAGTGAGAGAGAGACAAACAGATGTCTCAATGAGTTGGCAGCAATGGAAATAAGACGGACACTAAGTAGTTTCTGGCTTGAAGAATGACTCAGCAGATAGTAATTAAATATACAATAAATTGTTGGCAAAGTGGTAAATAAGCAATACAAAATATACTGTGTGTGTGTGTGTGTGTGTGTGTGTGTGTGTGTGTGTGAGTGTGTGTGTGTCCATCTTGGCTCATTTGGGTGGATTTCCTTTTATTTTGAATGGAAAATGTCTTATGGGAAATGGCTCCTAAACACCTGGTTGTATAACTGCTTTAGCCAAGGGTAGGAGAAAGGACACTGTGACGCACGCCTGGATCAAAAATAGTTTTTTTAGAGTAAAAAATGACAGCGATTTTGAAAATGGGGACCGTCTGCTTTTGACCAGAAATTTTGGCTCCAAATTAACATTGACCTTATGGCAGCATTGGTGGTTTTCTTGTTGCTTGAAAGCCTGTACAGCCCAAAGTGTAAGTCTGTTTGCTTCCATTATTATATGCCAGCGTAGAGCACAACATGTCCTACATCTTGATGTATTTGATGTGTGTGGAGTGAAAATAGTGGGATTTTAATCAACATTGAGAGAAAAGTTGTAGCAACTGATGTCATCCACTCAAGCTTACATAATACACACCCGTTATAACATGTGAAACGGGCCGAAGATTTTCCGAAATGTAAACTGTGATGACTCCAAAAACATATGAAACTGTTCCTTTACAGAAGTAAAGATAAAACAGGCAAAATCACAGAAAAGGAAGAGAGAGAGAAGAAAAATTAAGTAAATAAATAAATAATTACAAAATTAAGTAAATGCAAAAATAGAAATAGATAAAAGAATAAAAACAATAATGGACAGATAGTTAGACGATAGTTAGAATAGAAGACGACATCACATCAGAGGAATTAAGAACAGATAAAAAGATTATAAGCAGGAAAAGCAATAAAGGACAATAAAAAGATTAAGGACAACAAAAAAAAGCAGTAAAGGATGGTAAGAAAAAAGACATCACAGGGGAGGATTAAAAACAGATATACAGCCTCAGAGCAGTTAAAGGAATGAAAGATGGAAATTTAGTTTAAAAAGGGTGATTTCACAAAAAAACAAGTCTATAAAAGTAAGTTTTAAGAAGTGATTTAAAAGAAGTTACTGATTCTGCGAATTGAGTATGACAGTTTGTAAATATATATCATATACGTTTATATTATTGTATAATGTAATCCTACATAATTGATAATTATAGTTATACAATACAGTCAGGATATTGTTATCATCATTAGATATAACATTAAACAACATTGCACAGAGGTGGTTTCTATGTCAGATATTGTTCTACAAACTCTAACAGTTCATTTAAAGCAAACACTGATGCTGTGATGCCTGCTCACAGCGTCAGTGTCTGGCAAGATGAACTATCTTTCTCCAGGAAGTTACATTTTAATGCTTTAAGTGATTGCATCTCTTTTTATGAGACGGAGGTTTATCTGAGACAAAAGTCCGGAAGCAATTTCTATTCCCAGTCCACCCCTGCTCCCAGAGGGAGATGGAGACTCATGGGCTCTGCAACCCATCTTCTGATCTTCATCTTCTGACTTTAATTGGCTGACACACATCCCATACATCAATATGGAGAGTGTTTGAAGAACACCATCACAGCATACTTAGCATACAAATCATCATAACTACATGTTCACTTCATTGCTATACTGGCGCATTCATTTTGTAGGAATTCATCAGAATAAACCCCATACAGTAAAGCAGAAAATGTGTCAAAGTGTTCGCTAATGCTCCTTTTCTCCCCTCTGCAGTGCTGGTGTTTGCCTCTGGGTCTGCATATTTATAGCAACATTTAGAGTAACATGTTGCTTCCCCCCGTCTCTTGATTTGCCTGATTTGAAAAACGAAATGTTACAAAGAAGGTTATGTTATGTTATGTTATTTATTTTATTTGAACAGGGACAGTGCACAATAAAACATTAACCCTGCGTATAACAAGGAGAGATGCATTGCACCGGGTTTTAGCAGGTTGCTATTTTCCACCCGTAGTCCCTGGGCAGGTAGATGGAACATCCACAAATTAAAAACAGTTGCTAAATTTACAAAAAGATGAATACACACATTCCCATAACACTAAAATGAAAACAATTCAAAACAAATTACCCCCCTCCCGCCAACTTTTATAAACAAATATACCCCCCCATCAAATACACACACACACACACACAGACACACACACACACACACACACACACACACACACACACAGACACACACACACACACGCTCACAAATGTCTACAAGTTTGCTGTGACAGCATCCAGCGTTTTGTGTGACATGAAAACGTTTTAAAATCTGCACATGTAATCAGTTCTGTTGGAAGTGTGTTCCATTGATTTGTGGCAACAAAAGAAAAAGATGATTTACCAAATGAAGTCCTGCGTTTAGGAATACTGCACTCTCCCCTAGTAACTGATCGTGTAGCTCTTGTTGTTTTTTCTGAGCAGAGTGTAACCATTTCTTTCAAAGGAGGAGCAGCAGCATTATGAATGATTTTAAACAGCAGGCATACATTTGCGTGCATTATTAGATTTTCAAGATTTAAAATACTATATTTGGTAAGAATATGACAGTGATGCTACTGACGTGTTTTTTTGTCGTGAATCTTAAGGGCACTTTTATATAATGATTCAAGTGGTTTTAAGGCTGTTTTACATGCCTGAGACCAACTTGTCATGCAATAGAAAAGATGTGGGAGAATCATTGCATTTAAATATGTATGTGATCCTTCAACAGTGAGAGAGTTTCTTATGTGTCTGAAGTTTATAAGATTACATTTCAGTGTGTTACTCAGCTTTTTAACATGATTTTTAAAAGTAAGAGTTCGATCAAGAGTAACCCCTAGATATTTGAATTCATCCACATTTTTGATTTTTTGCCCATTTACTAAGATGTCAGGACAATCCCTGAGTTTACTCCTGTTTGTAAAGAACATGGTTACAGTCTTTTCAACATTTAAAGTCAAACAAGAGTTGTTTAGCCATTCAACAACCTTCTGCATTTCCTTAGTTAATTTCAAAGCAACCTCAGTTGCATTTTTACCTTGGGTATATAACACAGTATCATCAGCATACATTATTAAATCAACTTCATTACACACAGATGGGAGGTCATTAATATATATGCTGAAAAGCAGCGGCCCTAAAATTGACCCTTGTGGCACTCCCATGGTGCATGCTTTAAATGGGGATAGAGTATTGTACACCCGCACACACTGATGTCGGCCACTCAGGTAAGATTTAAGCCAATTTTGTGTGTGTATGGAAAGGTCATAATTTGCCAGTTTGTTTAATAGTATGTCATGATTAACCGTGTCAAAAGCCTTGCGCAAATCAAGAAAAACTGCTCCCACCACTCCTCCCCGATCTAGGTTTGATTTAATGACTTCAAGGAAGTAGCAGCATGCTGTTTCCGTTGAGTGTTTTTTCCTAAAGCCAAACTGCATAGGATGTAAAAAAGCCCTGGAATCAAGGTTCCTAAAGTGTCAGATAAACAGCACTGTTTAGAAGTCAAACCAAGTGTCACTGCAGATGATATCAAGTGAGTTCCACCATATTTAAAGGTATAGTTGGTAATCCTGTTCAGAAACACTTTTTGTTATACTGGGTGAAATGGTCTTCCCACCCTGAGAGTAGTCCATACATAATGTGTTCAGAAAAAGGACTGAAATAAATCAGACCTCTGTGGCAGCTGCAGGCCTGTAAAAACTCTGACCAATCCCTCCCTCTCGGTCCGAGTTGAAAGAACCAATCAGATGCCTTCATGTCTCGTCCTGCCTGCACCCCCCTCTGTCCCCCCCTCCTCCCTGCGTGCACTCATCACGTGTCACCGTTGCCGGATATATTCAGCACACTGCATATGGAGTTAGCAGGAGATCCACTCCAGGTCAGAAGGTGGCGGTAATGCACACCTAACAGTTGTTTGCCAACAGCCATAAAACAACAGAAGAAGAAGAGTTAGCACAGTTAGCAAGAGAACGATGGCAGAGGAAATGCAGCTAAAGTAGCACTTCCAGAAGTGATGCAGAGGTTGCTGTCTTTCTGTTGGACAGGTAATTATTTGTTTTGCATCGGGGGGATTTGTTATTTTCATGAAATATGTAACGTTAGCCAACTTAGCTACTTTTGTAGCTTGTATTAGCCCAATGCTAACAGCTCTCCTCTGCCCTGCTGACGGACTGTCTGATGCGCGTTCAAGTTTGTGGGGGCGGGGCTTTGGACGGAGCACTGACGGGAGGGGGAGGAGGGGGTGGAGCTTAGACGAGGTGCCACTTTCAAATCTTGCTAGCTCTCCAACATTACCAACTATACCTTTAATTAGACTGCAATGAGGCATAAATGGGAAAAGCAGTCCAAGTTATTGAGCTTTGCTTGTTGTGATTATGGCATCTGATTTCTGAAAGTTTTCCATATTTATCAGTGTTTAGAATTGCATTTCTTCTTCTCAAAATAAACGCCATGTCAGTGTGATCATTTACAGCCAAATACCAAAGGAAAAAGTGCCAAAGTGAATCCTGGCGGCAGTAAGATTCACATGGAATCATCGAAAAGTGAGCGGGCAAGACATGAGACCACTTAAATGCCAACCAAGAGAAGGTGAAGTTTGGCCTCAAGTGGACAAGGCTGGCAACTGACAAAGCAGCCCCTGGCTCCATACCATTACTGAGCAGTCCTGTGAAGTGGACTTAGAGAGGGCTTTTACAGGTTCTCAGGAACATCTGTGTTCATTGACCTGCTGCTCTGGAGAGGCCTGATTTTTAAGCACCTCTTGCTGATCCATATTTATGACCCTACAGTGGGCACATTGGGCTTGAGGGAGAGATACTGATGAAGAGCTTCCTGTTTTTAACCTTACACTTACACTTCGCCTACCCCTTTGTTCCAACAAAAATCAGGACACCCAAAGAACTATCACGCAAAACAGAGAGTTGGGGCTAAGGGGCAAGGGGTGTATTGGCATTGGGCCTTTGTCTCACACTTACTTCTCCCTGTCCTCACCAACTAGTGTGGCAGAGTCTATCTGCCCACTGTCTGTATTTTCTTATTTTTTTCAGCATTCCTGCTGCGTTGGCAACCTTTCTGGGCATCAACCTTTGGGGAGTGGTGTGTAACACCCAGTGTGTGTAGCTCCCAGCCAGTATTAGCTTGCAGGATGGGAGGTCTGAGCTGATATCTTCAAAGCTGACATGGCTATCCTGATACAACAATCAACAGAATCCCCAAAGCAGTCGGTTGATTCACCGGGGCAACAGGTGACATCCTTAAGAACCGTCTCACTACCAATGAGGTTTTGATGGGTTGAAATTTCGAAAACTCACTGAGATGGAAGACGTTGTTAAGTAGTCTACAGTCCCAAACCACGGTACTCCTGGAACGGGTGGATTGACCTGGAAGACATGTCCAGGCATTCTAATCTGAGGATAATCAACATACTTGAGGGAAGTGAGAAGGACCAGGGTCCCACAAAGTTCTGGGCTGATTTGCTGCTGGCGGTGACAGGTCCTGGTGTTTTCAACAACTCTCTGGAAATAGAGCGAGCCCACCGCTCCCTCAGTCCCAGCCTGGGAGATGCCGGTGAGGTGAAAACGAGGGCCTTTATCGTCAAATTCCTCCGTTTCCATGAGAAAGAGAAAGTTTTAAGATGAGCCAGGCAACACAAACTGCATTACCGCAGCTCAGAGCTGAGAGTATACCCACACATCAGGGCTCTGGCTAAAAAACGAGCGGCGTTCAACGTCGTCAAAAACTCTCTTTACCTGAAAGGAATACATTTCCTTCTGCTGCATCCGGCCCACCTCCAGGTTACGGTCCAGAATGACAACTACTACTTGGACTCTCGAAGCTCCCACCTGTTAGCTCATTAGCAGTCAGCTCTGGAAAAGGTGAATCTGAAAGACAATGGTCCTTGACGTCTCTCCAAGTTTAAAGATTAAATAACCCGGTGTGAAACCATCATGAGTATGGATATTTGTGTCTTTTTTTTAAGTTACTATTGTATTTTTCTGCTTGGTATTGTTTAAGTATGGTTGCCACAGGTTACTTCTTTTGTAAGAAGTTGTTTGTTGCACTACTTATTTTACATTTCAGACATATTTACATACTCAGGAGCCCTGTCAGCTCAGGATTGTTAGGAAGGTTACAGGTTTTATGTCTTTCGGAAGTGACACGGTTTAAAGGGTCCTGCTGCTAGTTCTAGTTCTTAGAACAAGCTTAGGAATGTTTAAGTGTGTTTATTTGCTCTCTGTTCTGACAGTACTCATTTTGCAGTATTTGGGTGTTAGGTCCTACAGGTCTGGGTTTTTCTTCCCCCCCCCCCCCCCCTTGTTTTCGTCTAGTCTCCTTTCCTTCCTTCAACAGGGTGTTATGTTACCTCTCCACATACCTTTATGTTTGATTATAGCTAATGTAACAAAAAACTAAGGAGCATGTCAAAGATTTGTCTCTTGGAATGTTAAAGGGATCAGTGAGGTAGAATATTTTCCCACAGAAAACATCTTAAAAGGGAAATTGCCTTCTTACAAGAGACTCATCTGACCACCAAGGATCATCATAGGTTAAAGGCATCATTGGTTGGCTAAACCTTTCATTCCAAATGTAGTAGTAGAGCTATTTTAAGACATACAAAAATACAGCTTAGCCCAACTAATGTCATAGCTGACCCTCAAGGCCATTTGTAATAGTTTCACGTTCTCTCCATTATGTCACTGTTGTTCTTGTCAATCTTTATGCACCCAACTGGGATGATGAAGCATTCATTGGGAAGGTAATCTGATTACCTGATTACCTGTTAAGTGATGAGATATTCTGTGAAACAATTTCCAAAGTGATTGATGATTTCCTTATTACTAATGACTCTGACCTCTTATCCCCATATCTACTTTGGGAGACATTAAAGATGGTAGTCCGAGGAGAGATTATATCTTACTCTGCAAGGCAAAACAAATTGAAAAAAAAAACAAGAACAGGAACAGCTTATTGAAAGTATAATGGTTTTGGAAAGGAAGCTGTCAGTGTCTCTATCCCCTGAATTAGACAAAGAAAGGCAAAATCTCCAGATGAATTACAATTTACTCTCAACGCAAGAGACTGAGAAGTTATTTTTACAATCGTGTGTATTCTTTAATGAGCACGGTGCAAAGGCAGGTCGACTTTTGGAGTATTTCCAGGTCACCAAATGATAATAAAAGAGGAAAATAAAGGGCAGTATTGCCTTTGCATCCTTATAAGCACGTAGAAGAATATTATTGGAGTGGAAGTTACCATTTGCCCCCAAAGCATTTCTGTGCATCAAATACTTCATAATGTTCTTAAATCTAGAGAAAATGTACTTATTTAGCAAGGTATTTACCTGGTGGTTATAATGACCGTATTATTGCTTATAAGTGGGTCAAACCTGCATTTACCTCATTGAATTTAACTTTAACATTGTGTGTGTGTGTGTGTGTGTGTGTGTGTGTGTGTGTGTGTGTGTGTGTGTGTGTGTGTGTGTGCGCGTATGTTTGTGTGTGTGAGAGCTATATGTTAAAACTGCTTGGTAACAAACTCATTTTGACATTATTCTTGTGAATGAATAAAGAAATGAGATACGAGTTGTTAATGAACAAGCTTTAAGAAGTGCTGGTGCATTTTTGAAGGCTAGCTGTTTTCCCATAATCCCAGTGTGGGAGCTAAATTAATCCAACTGTCTCCTGGCTTTACCTTCATATCTAAAGCAAATGTTTGATATTTTGGAAATAACTATTTTGTGTTGAGAATTATATGAGAAGATTGATACTACTCTTATATTTGTGCCCTGGCAAAGAAAAATTAACATGTCGCAAAAAAATGTTAAACTACTTGTTTAAAGTCTTGTTCTGTCTCATCAATCCACCATAAGTATGAAAGATGCCATTATGAATATTTGTTATTTGCTTCTTTGCAGATGACTGGGAGCTCTGATTCCAATAGCGATGAATTTTCACAACAGAAAAAGGACATTGTTCATAGTCCTAGCAGCATGAACATAATCTGTGCATATTACAAAATAACCCGACACACAGAACCATCTGTGAAGCTGCCACTAGAAACAGTTTGGAAAAGGGCAGGCTAACTTCCACCAATCAGAACAGTGGGAGAGTGCTTCCTCCAGCAAGGTCAGTTTTTAAAACAAACTTTTACTGAAGTCGGTCAGGAGAAGAGTGAAAACATCTCTCTGAAGAACCTTCAGTACCATTCTTTGCTCTTTTTTCAATGAAATATACTCTCCAGTTCTGATATAACTGATAGTAGTAGCTATGCTCACCGCATGAGGACTCACCATTGTTGTTTTCAAACCTACAGTCACTCTTTCACTGGTCATCACACCTAAACCATACCCATAGCTGCCGTCTCTAGCTGCCAGTAGTTCCTCATAGGACGCCGATTGGTTCCACATCTGTGTGTAGAAGCCTAACATCACGGATTTGCAAGATCGAATGATCACCTAATCTTGTGAATCCAGCTACCTCGCAAAATATATTACAAACAGCCAACACATGCACTGCTTTCATCTGTGCTTTTTGAGCTGAGAAAGAGCAACATCATGTCAAACAAGCAAAGCAGTTAGAGTTTAAAACATACTGAGCGTGCAAAGTGGATTAAATGAGAAAGATCAATACGGACATTTTTTATGAATGTTTGATACAAATTTTCTCCTCCATTGAAGCCTGTCACCATTTCCTACAGTGTTAACGATCAGTTCAAACTCCCACGGCCACCATTTAAGTCTGTGACTTCATCATAAAGTTTTCTTTTATGGAGTTGCACTTTAATGTACCCTCAAATTATACTCTACACTCGTCTATTGCCTGCAATCATGATGAAAGGCTGTCCTGATTTTGTTTTGCCATAGTTAATTAGTAGAAGAGAGGCAAAAATAGGCATTTCAAGGACCAAACGCGAGCAAAGAAGAACACTCACGATAAGATTGAGCTATTCATTACTGGTGAACTGCAACATATTGCGGAAATGCTGGCCTTCGCTTTGTTGCTGTGATACAAAATGCAAAGAGAAGATTAGATTTGATGACTCACTAACTGAAAAGCCGGAGAAAATAAAAAAACATGAACATGTCTCCACCATTATTAGGTAATTAAATTGCTCCAGTGATTCTTTGGAGATTAGTTGTTTAAAAGATAAACATCCGCTCAATGTAATTGCCACTGAGGATGCTCAGACGTGGTTAATTCAGCCTCCCATGAGAGTCCCTTGAATGCATCATTCATTTGCTGCAATGAATTTGGTGGTATTTGAGTAGGGAACACACACATAAACAGGATTATTCACATATCTCTTAAGAAACAGGATTTCTGCTCATTATGTCACCAGAGGATTCTTATTTGAAGCCTAACCCACTGAGGACATTCACTTTACAATAGTACGGTCTTAATGAGCCTGCTAATATTGTTTATAATGTAAATGAATGAGAAAGGAGTGTGTGGGTGCAGCTGCTACTTCACCACCAGATAACAAATGAACCAGTAAACAATGTCTTTACATAAATAACATAAAGTAACATTATAAGAGGGAAAACTGGACCCTTGACTCAACCTTTAAAAAGATTCCTGCTAGATGTGTTAGATACAAATAAACTTGTGCACACAATTGAGCAATTGAGTAAAATTTGAGAGTTCACTTAAATAGAATAGAACATATAAGAACAATGTTACTCAGTAAACATAATGGAATGATTTGGGTATCAGGAGTCTCTACAGACAATGTGAGGGAAGTAATTCTGAAGAAATAGATCAAAGTAGTTCATCAACACATGACACACAATGACAGTGACAGTGAATGTCATCCAGAGTCCCAACAATAGACAATGCCACTGCTCTTGGTATTTTCTGTTGTGACATTTCAGTATCTTCAGCCTCTTTTGTTGGACGATATAAGGCAGTGTGCTGAAAGACAACCGCAGGCAGTGATAGCAATGCTTTTTAAAGATGTGTGCATGCCGGAACTGTATTCAGTATTAACACAGATTGCATTTTCATCTCTCTATAATGTTTGCACTGTGTCAATCCCCTGGGAAATTCAAACATTCTCTTGAGAAACAGTGTGCCATGTTGCAAATATAGCTTGTACAAAGAGCCCCAACAAAAATGAAATGAAGAAGGAGGACAAAAGCCATATATGTACTGTATATTAAGGTTCTGGAGGAACCAAGTGTGCTGGATTGATAAAGCGCAAACAATAAAACAACACACAAAGCAGCAAAGAGACAGAAAACAGTTGTTGTCTCTTATATTTTGCTTTTAGTAACAAAGCTATTGAATTGTGCACTATATAAGCAGACAAATACACACACAGCATGCTTGTGTACTTTAATCCACATCCTTGTCTCTTTGTGCCTATACTTAAAGCACAAAGAGCTTTGTAGAGCGTCCTTTGCTGCATGAGGAGATAGAAAATAGGCAGCCTGTTTGGTCGATGTGCAGGGTTCAAACAAAGACAAACACAATCAAGTCAGTTGCCTTTGAGACGTTATTTTAAACTGTCAGTGCGTAAGTTCATAGTTATTCTTTTACATGTATAAAATATTTTGGGTTTAATTTAACTACTGACTGTGCCAGCAGATGATGATCCTGTATAATTATTTTGCAAGTGAATGAATCTATTATATCCTGTGAATTACAACTTGTATAGAGTCCGTTCTCATTGGTCCACCATCCAAAAGATGAACATGTCTGGCATATTGTGTAATTACTTGAGGAACGTGTGTTATGGAACATAGAGACCACCACCATATTGAAGGTGGAGTGTTCCTGTTGATCGGGAGAGATAGCTGGTTATGTAAACGCAAGCTGTGAAAAAAGCGGCATAATGTAACTGTGGGTGTGAAGTAGCTTGCCATTACTGAGAAAATAGAGAGTGATGTCAAAGTGATGTAATTACAGTGATCTCTGCTTGGGCGCAGCAAATACACATTTATAAAGGAAAACATGCATTATAAAGTGAGGGTGTGGAGTTAGACAGGGTGGTTACATTGGAGGGAAGGTTGGATGAAAAGATGCTATCATAATGAATTATAACCATAGGCTAGGATTCTATGGAGTAAAAGTCAGGATACAGTATCTTGGCTTGATCTTGATCACTCACACTTACTTTTGGCTTTGTCTTGATCTGGGGGGGGACTCCTGCCTGCTTCCCTCCACACCTGCACTACATCAGCCTCATCAGCCCTCCCCTGTGTTTCTCCCTGCCTATCAGCTTCTTCCCTGCTCTGTCTCCTCCACTCATTCCTCTCACCTTTGTTTCTCCACCTCTTTTCACCTGCACCTCATCACCTCAGAGAGCAAGCTACTGCTCAACGTCAGCAAAACTAAGGAGCTAATTTTTGATTTTAGAAAAAAGGAGGCAAAGACACACAACCCTGTGTACATCAGTGGAGCTGAGGTGCAGGTGAACAGTTATAGGCTCTTTGTAATTACCATCACTGAGAACCGTTCTTAGTCATCACACATCACCCTGATTAAAAAAAGCACATATATACTTCCTATGGAAACTTTTACAGAGGAGCAATAGAAAGCATCCTGACTAGAAACATCACAAACAGCATTTATCTGGTCTGCTCTTCAAGAACACTCTAACATTTATATCCTGTGGATAATTGGAAGAGCTGAGGTCTTTGTCACCAATTCTTGGAGTAATGACGCGTCACTGTGTGCTTTTGCACTGTGGAGCATGTCACCAATAAGATCTTTTTTATTATGTCCTCCTACTTAATTTAATCCAAATGAAAAGGAACACTTTGGTCCAAATCGAAAATGAAAAGTTTAAGACTACACTGCTGTTTGCAAAATACAGTCAGCATGTAATGTTCAAAAGTATTGTTGTACTTTTTTCAGTGTAACTTTATTTGACAAAGATGCCTGTAGTAGCTTTCGCTTCATCAAAGCTACTACACAGACCTTTCATTTTGATTGATTTTGAACAAAAGATGACGATGGTGAATCAAAGTAAACTTTGTGTTCGTGCCTTACCAACAGACTACAAAGCAGCTTTTGTCCTCAGGCTGTGACACTCCTCAATTCACCCTCAGCACTCTGCCATAAAAAATAGCTTTAATTTGATGAATTATCCAACCCAGATAGTCAGAATCTGACCCGAACTGACAGGGAATGGGATTAACTATAATAGTTTGGCAGAAATAGACAACCTTCTTGCTGATGGTCTTCTCTTATTTAGGTCACATAGAGGAATTATTATAAAACTGAGACTGATTCATAACAAGTAAAAATCTCCTTGAAGCACATTTAATCTCTTCAGAATCAGACAATGCTGCAAAATAATGTGGAGGATCATGATATCTTCAGTCATGTAGCTGCAGTGTTGTTTGTTGCTGCAGGGCGTCAGAAGAAGGGAGCTGTGTGTACATTTTCAAAATAACAGCCAGTCCATTAAATGTCTATTTCCAAATGTTTTAGTGTGGAATCACTGAGTTGCAGAGTTCAACCCAACAAAACAACACGACTGTAGTCAAAATATGCGTTCTTCCTCTTGCTATACTGCAGGATAGAATTCTGCATAAGTAAGAGCTGAATTCTTCTGGGAGGAAGCTCCTCATAGATTTAATATTTTAACATGGTGGAATCTCTGCACCTCCTGCTGCTGATTCCGTCAACACACTGCGAGGGAGATGGGCAGAAATTGCTGCCAGTGTAGCTGCATGTCGTGTCCACGCTGTCATATCTGAAGGGGGAGTTCCTCTCCCTTTTTCTCTCTCTCTCCCTCTCCCTTTTTCTCTCTCCCTCCCTTTCTCTCCCTCTCTGTCTTCAGTCTAACGATGTGTGAATCCACTGGTCGGATGTTTCACAGAGGCACCATCCAGTCCGTCTGAGCTGTTCGTGAAGAGGATTTGAGTCACAGCTTTGAGAGGTGAGTCATTCTTTACCTCTGTCTCCCCCACTCATGAAGGATTTTTCTCACCACCTCGGGAGACGTCTTTTTGCATTTTTAACTTTCATTTTTTTGTCGAATCTGTCACTTGTAGAGTAGTTGGTACATTGGACATCATCATCATCACACTCATTGTTATCATTATTATTGTCCTTTGAGGCGTCACTATGACATTTGTATGGAAACTTCATGTTTGTCTGTGGTACTAAGTGCAGAGTTTGGAGTGATTTACAAGGTTTCAAGAGTTACATGACTGAACAGCTTGTGCAGCTGCAGGATTTTTTTTTTCCTTTTTTGTGATATTTGGATATAATATTTTCTACTTTTGTTGGTGACATCTGGTTGACAGTAATGTGTCAAGATTATCATCTAATACCGTCATATAAAACTAGAAATCTTATTATAATTAAAGGAACTTTGTAATAAACCAATAAATCCCCAAATCATCTGTTATATGGATAAACTTAACCCTTCTGGGCATTCACCTGTATTTTGCTCATCTTGAACTGTACATCCTAACCCACACTGTCCACCACACACAGTGCTTGGCATATAAAACTGCTTTATTAGCTTCTGTGTTTAATGGACTTAAAGCTGTTTAGCATGTGGATTCGAAGCGGAAAACTGATGGAGATTTATTCATATTTATTTATATTGTCATTGAAGCAACTTTCTCAACAGCACACTGTTGAGAAGCAAGTACACCCTGGTAATATGGTTTGATTCTATTTGCTTTGGCTCTAATTTGTGATGAAATGTGCGGGATTGATTTCACTGCTGGGATAGCACCTCAGTCAGATGAACCTCTCTCTGAGCTGCCCTGCTACTTCCTATGGAAAAACAAACAGAAAGGCTCATGCTGCACAGTCTCACGGCATCTTGCCAGATGCCAATTGCTTTAGCTGAAGCAACTGCAGCCTTGTATTAATCAGAATGACACATCACTTATGTATGGCGGAGAAATACTGTTAGTTATCTATCTGTTAGCGGCGCGTTGACAGCATATTTTGTGTCAGCGAGGTGTCACACTGTGAGGCAAAACAACAGAGCAAATGAGGAACACTAAGTGAGAGCTGAGAGACTGCTGTTTCATTAGCATTAAGAAAACGTAATATATGCCACCCCCATGAGCAGGAGAGCTATGCCTTTGCAATCTAATTGATACTGTAATAATTGTCTGGAGAAAATATGCTTTTCTCACATAAATGAGTCACCACAGCAGCAAAGCAGCAGCGGTGAGCATCAATCAGTGTGAGACAAGAAGCTTTGCACCGACTGACCTGAATCTGGTGCCGGGTAAACACATCTCCTGCTGGGAGAACAAAAACGCGCCTCCATACACAAGTTATTTTCAGTTCTGCTTTTTGGTTTGCATAATAACTAGTTCACCTCATCTCATCTATATGTTTCTCTCTGACGGAGGGAGAAATGTGGGGAAAGCCACTTTATTAAAGCTCGTGCGAACAGTAACTCAACTGGCTCGGCTGGTTTGACAGTTTTACGCACATCTAGCACACAGAAAGGCACTGGTTCTCCCTCCAGTATTTCTGGGTGCGTTACTGCCAGCTAGGGTTGGGCACTGTATTCTGATTTGGCATTTGATGATGTCCACACTTAAACATCATGACGGACAATGACGTTGTTGTTGGGGGGGGGGGGGGATATGTGTTTCTGAATGCACATCTAGAACACAGAAAGGCATTGGTTCTCCCTCCAGTATCTCTGGGTATGTTACTGCAAGCTAGGGTTGGGAAATGTCTTCTGAACTGGCATATGACGATGTCCACACTGAAACATCAGCTGTTTTTTGGGAAGAAATGTGACAAAGAGTCTGAAGGACAGACAGGATGACAGACACTTTTCCATGTATACATTCATATTTTTTTGTCCTCATATAAGATGAGATGACCTGCTACCACATTACTTTGTGTGTTTTTTTAACTTTGCTTTGTGGGTTGACGTGGGACATTCCGCCTCTGTAACTTTCACACAGAAAGTGGAATATTGGCGCAACATTCCCACCTGAAAAGAGCAGTGTGAATGGGGCTACAGAGACGGAATGGGGGGACAGTTTCGCTCCGCCTCTAATCCGCCAGCAGCGGCAGTAACTGTCTGTGTGAATGGAAATAGACATCACATAATCGCCATCAGTAATGAGCGGACGTTTTCTTTTTTATTTCATGAGTGAAGTATTTGTGAACGCCATTTGAACGTCACACCCCTGTCCCATGCTACCGGGTTACCCTTACACACAGACGTCTCGCCTCTGTCGCAGCTCTTTTAGTACCTCCACTGGCAGATCAGAGGTGGAACAAAACTGTCCCCCCATTCCGCCTTCTGTAACTTTCACACAGGAAGCGAATATTGCCGCAAGATTCCCACCTTGAAAAGGCAGTGTGAATGGGGCTAAAGCTAGCAGGCTAGCTATACTGAGGAAGCAAAGTTAAGAAAAGGAGAAAACCAACGTTTCTTTTAAAAGTAACTACTTATGTTACAAGATTACTGCCATTAAAAAGTAACGCATTATGTTACTGTGTTATCTACTGAGAATAGTAACACGTTATAGTACTTTGGTGCGCATGTCGGTTATATTGTCCAGAAGGCGTGTAGCCAACTGCTTGCTCATGGGGTAAATATTGCGTCTCTGTAAATACATGAATAAAGGATGATGGTTTAGACTGACCAAAGTGTTATGAGATGGCTTTTGTTGTGAATTGGCGCTATATAAAGATTCATTCATTCATTATCTAGGGTGCGGACTTTGCGTATTTTCAAAAACAGACATTACCATTTGATTTTTCAATTGGTTTTTGAGAAAAGTTACTATATCTCAATATATCTCAATATTGTGATATAATATTGCATCAGTTGTGTCCACATAGTGCACTCCTGGTCCACAGTAGATATATTTTTGTGGAACTTTGGACATTTGATCTATATATTATATTCACCACTAGATTATCTATTTTTATTTCTGTCATTGATCATTTTGGTAATTAAACTGCATCATAATCTGACTTGAAATGATTAACTTGATTCTATGAGACAGAATTCATGTCAAAGAAGAATGAATGTGATGATCATGTAGCTTACATCATATACCTACACGTATATGAATCATCAGATAGAATCTAGATTAAAAAAACAGTTTCTGTTTCATGCATGATTCCCCAATGTTTTCTGTTTAAAATTACTTTTGAGTATCAAACATATACTGCAAGTCAGAACCATATCTTAGGCCGGTATGATCAACTATCTTGCTACCTAATTTAAATAATCCTCCAAGTCAATCAGTGACAGCGACCAACAGCTGTTTAGCATTAGGCTTGCTGTGACGACAAGACAAGCAAGTCTTGATCATGACATGAATGTGGTTCTGCTGTTATATTTACTGAATGCCATCTAACACTATGTTTGAAATAGTGTAGCCATGGCAACCTTTGAAGAAGTGCTCATGACCACCATGTTGTGCTAGTGTCCGTGTCACTGTCATTGGAATCGGACATGATATCAGTTGAAGATTGAACTCTGATTTCTGTGCTCAGTTAGTGAATCAGCCTCGCTGGTGCTGTCCATGCAGACCAGAGTGAGGGGATGCTCTGCAGGAGCAGCTCTCTGCCTTACTGTGAGCTTTCAAATCCTGACAGAAGAAAGGCATTCAGTTCGACTGTGATTTTCAATCTGTGCATATCAAGGAACAGAATGTTGCAATTAAATCAGAAATCATACAGGTTTAGTTGTGGCACATCGAAAACTGACAAATGTAGTGAAAGGCAAATCATATGGTAAATGGTAAATGGTCTTGCATTTCTATAGCGCTTTTCCAGTCTACTGACAGCTCAAAGCGCTTTACAATACTTGGCACATTCACCCATTCACACACACATTCATACACTGATGGTGGAGGCTGCCATGCAAGGCGCCAACTACTCATCAGGAGCAATTTGGGGTTCAGTATGTGTAATTAAACATATCAATACATAATACCATTTGTTAAATAAGTGAAAAGAAAAACAAAGATGTCCCTTTAGCACCAATCAGTTAAGAAATTCAAATCTGCGTAGGCCTATGTGTTGGTAATATCAGAGGAGCATTTGAGAAGACTATGTGGCTCAGTAGCTCATGTAAAAACATTTATATCATGGTCAATCTTTTCAGCAAGCTCCCTAGCTGAAACTAACTTCCTTTATAAAAACAAAACCAGCTAGTGCACATAAAGCAATGTTCATCATCAACATACTGTACACTGATCAGCCACAACACTAAGACCAGTACTGTATGGCTGCTGTGGCTTCATCTGTCCACACCTTGACAGTTTTAACTGATGGTGTGACCCTCTTTAAAAAATTAAGAATTAGCAGGCAGAATAAGCGGAGAAATTTGACCTGGAATGCAAAAGTGAGGATGTGGGAGGGCTTTGTAGCTGCCAGAAATATTTGTATATGTGTACATGTGTAATGGGGCGATCACAGCGCTTTCGGTGATGCTTTGTCCTGCTGGTCTGGCTGGCCGTTTGGCAGATACCGCTGGTGGAAATCCTCTCCTGGTCTGCTGCACAAAAGTAGATAGTAGTAGAGAAAATCTACCGAGGATTGAAGGAGCTACTGACTGCAACAACTTTTAACTTTAGCTGCTGTTAGAGGGGTTTATAGCTTACAGTGATGCCACAGTAGTCGGCTACGTGGATGATACATACTAAGTGCACTGGCTGGTTTAGCTTTATAACAAATGTAAGCTTCAGTATGTAAACTAGCTGAAAAGGCTGGTGCTCAGTGTCTGTGTGTGTTTTCTACCTAAAACAGTGAGTTCTTTCATTTTCTCCACTAATGTTAAGTAGATAAATACAAACACTCCAACCCTGGACGGATCATTGCCCAAGCCAGACTGGAAATAATTGGTGGTTATGAATTAAAGGTTGCTGTTTCTTTACCAACTGATTCGACTTTTGACTTGTCTGATACCCTTTTAATACATCTAGTCAATTTTTGGTCTCTATAGTAGCACATACTAATGTCATCATATACTGTAACAAAGTCGGAGTACTTATGTGTATGTAGTGGTTCACCAACATCACCCTGATGACTGCTGATCACACTGATACCTGCTAGATGTAACTGTTTCACTGGAGACGACTACATATGTAAACAGTACGGCCTCTCAGGTTGCTGTTTTGGTGCGATTAATATTTCCACGTGATTAGATTTAATCTCATTTGTTGCCCTGTGTATAATTGATTTTGCCGTGAATATGAATGAATAATGCAGAAAACCTGCTTAAGAGAAGACTGATGTCCGTTTTTTTTGTTCATGTATTCTTTGTTATCCCAAAATGTGACCCTTTCCATTCACAATGATGTACTATCTACATGTGTGGGCTGAGAAAGTGTTTACAGTGTATAAGCTCTTACATTTTAGCAGTAAGGAACTAAAAAGCTGTGTCCTCATGTTCCTACCATTCACTGTGTGCGTCCACAGCGGGATTTTAAGAAGGCGATCATTAGCTCTGAGCAAAGAGCCATCAAAATGTCTCTCTTGCTGTTGTGATAAAGGCACTCTGGGTCTTGCTTTCTGTTTGTGATTATGGCACGGGATCACTGACAATAACTGACCCCCTGGGACTGTCGCCACAGAGAGGAGATGGGGTTCAGAAAAGATTGAGTTGGCCTTAGAAAATACACTGAGTCAGAGACAGACGCACAAACAGGGAGAGACAGACAAGAAGCAACTGATGAGCGCGGCTGAATTCACAGGGGAGGTGTGATTTCAGCAGGAGGTGTGTTGACATGAACACAGCCGCAGAGATTACAGCTTGAAACACAAGACGCTGTGAATGAAGGGGGGTGACTAACATGCACCGTGGTTGGTTATATAATTCTGCACTGATCTGAGAGCACAATTTCCACACTTCAATGACTTAAACGTCATGTCACGTGCTGCAGACACCTTCATCTCTAACATCACTTAAAATAGCAACATAAGTCAGGATCAGAGCAGCAAGATAGAGATCTGCATGTACAGAGTACGGCGACTGCATGAATGGAATATAGTCTTTCATAATGTGGTTTTAGTTTAACAGATGAAAGGCTTTTTTTTCTCTAATTAATGAGTCACTCTGGGCCGTGGCTGTTGATTCCTTGGATAAAACAAAAATGCCTGCTGATAGATTTTCAAGTAGTTTGAGGTTTTAATTAAAACTGAGAGCTCTTTTTTATGCAGAGTGATGCCACATTTGAGACGAGACATTAAGAAAATCAGAAATTGATTAGTCAAAGTTGTTTTCTTGTGGACCCCCAAATTGAAAATTATAAATAGAAAAACACTTGACAGTATGCTTTAGGAAGTATGAAATGTTACTGAATGGGGTACAAAGACATAACTGTCCATTTAAGAAAAAATTGAACCTCATCTATCTTCATTTTAGCTGTGATCCCCACAGTTAGCCACAGTTAGTTCTTCAAAGAGTGGGCGTCATGGTGTTTTCACTTGCAGCTACTGCTCCCATACTTTGCATTTGCTAAAGCAGATCTACAGTGATTCTTTCTTTCAAAGATATATACAGTAAAATGCTGTAGCACATTAGTACCTGACAGCTCCCTTCACTGACACCACATCCATTCAAACTTCTACCACTGAAGGGAGTTTCAGTATTTTTTGTGCCAAATCATACTTTTTCCATGCTTTCAATGTTGGCAGAAATTGGAGCAGTTAAGTAGGCATTGCACAGATGTAATTTAAGTGGGGAAAATAATAAATATAAGATCAGTCTCAAGGGCAGCTGTTCAATATTAAAGGACTCAGAACAGGATCAAAAGTAAATGGATGGGATGAAGCGATCCACCTTTGATCTTGACTTGTTATTTTCTGACAAACAATCTTTTAATACTGGTCTCTTCAAAGAAAAAGAAAAGAAAAATCTCTGGCTAAGGGGCCCTCTGACTCCATAGACCCCTAATCCAAGGCATACCCCCCTTGTATCGAGCTCCCCTCACCTCAGGCCTGTTTGTAATCTGTGCATCTAGAATTTCACATCTAGTGTTGTTGCCTGAAATCCTCTGCTGTGCTGCATCTTAATTCACAGGTCTGTCTCAAACTGATGTTTTGCAGTATATCTTGAAAGGAGTAACAAACTTCTTGTTTAATGTCAAACAACGTCTGCTGTGTCCATTGAACAAAAGTTTAAACAAGTCATATTTGGAATCCTAAAAGCAATTTCAGTTGTCTCTTTTTTAAAGCTTCTTATGAACCTTTGCTTGATGTCTCTGGAGGTACAGCCATATGTCTGTTTAAAGATATAACATGTAACATACCTGCAATAAAATGTCTAGAAAGACCCTTGTTATATTTTGTTAAGTTGCATCTTAAATGTAAATGTATGTAAAGTTCAAACCCAGAGAAGTATTTGTTACAATAAGAGTACATTAATTAATTAATTAATTAATTAATTAATTAACTAATTGATTAATTAATTAATTAGTGATTGCAGTAATAAACATTAACTAACAGTTTAATTAACATATAAATACTGTTTCTAGTAATCATTTACTGATGGTGTCCATGTCTTAAATGTTATTTTACAGTTTATAAAGATACCGTTAATATTAGTTAATACAGTAATACGCATTAACTAACAGTTAATTAATACAGTAATAAGCATTAAGCAACTGTTAACAAATTCTCTTGTTAACATTTATTAAAGGTTAATTAAGGATCTTACAAATATTGGTATATAGTTGATAAAGATGTAGAACATGTTGCCTTTCATGGATCAGTTCACAGCTAATCCATTTTTATTAGGAGAAAAACTCTTTGTCCACATACTTGTCCATCCTCTGACTTATTCCTTATTTCAGTGTACACATGGCATTCATGCTGAAGTTTCCTTGTTCCTTTATCATCATTAAGACATTCCTTAATGGTATAAATGGACAATATTAGTAAATGATTACTAGTCATATTAATTAATCAAATCAAATCAAATCAAATTTTATTTGTATAGCCCAAATTCACAAATCACAGTTTGCCTCAGAGGGCTTTACAATCTGTACAGAGACGACACCCTCTGTCCTTCGACCCTCGATTCGAGTGAGGAAAAACTTGCCCCCAAAAAAAGCCCTTTTAACAGGGAAAAAAAATGCGGAAGAAACCTCAGGAAGAGCCACAGAGGAGGGATCCCTCTCCCAGGACGGACAGACGTGCAATAGATGTCGCATGTACAGAGCAGATCAACGAGATCACAATGTATATTAACTGTTAAGTAACTGTTAAGTAACTGTTAGTTAATGTTTATTACTGTATTAACTAATGTTAATTAATGTACGTTATTGTAAAGAGGTACCAAAATATGTAATTTTATTGAAGGTAACAGTGTGTTTCATCTGGTCACCTGTCGCTATTTGTTGCAGGAGAGATTCAGAGCGTGAGGAAGGAAGTTGGAGAATTAGACTTAAAATAACATGAATTAAACTTTGAAACATTACCTGGTCCATTAACATTATCTGCCTGAGTTGCCTTCGTTATTTTCATTAGCAATGGTGGTTGTTCTCCCGTTATACCATGGTCTGAGTGAATACTCAATTCTGATTGGCTGGAGGGTGTCAATTAACTGTGATATGGACGCCCCTGGAACGGTGAACCCTTGTGTGTTTAAGTTTTTTGATGATTGTTATTTCTGCGCTTGTTGCTTGTCTTCAAGATATTTTCGAGGATACTCTTCCATTTGTGCATGTGGGTTTCACATATCGTTAATATTTTTTTCTCATGCTATCAGGCAGGATCCAATATGGGAACATCAACGAGTTTGATTTTAAACATAATGGCCTTTTTTCAAGAATTTGAACAGATTAGAGAGATCTCATTAAATTTCTGTACGTTTTGACAGAATATCCCATTACACTGTTATTAATAGATAATAAACTGATTTGAGAAAATGCAAACTGTTAATATGCTCTGAAAAGACCATGTATCACCATATAAGTTACAATTGTTAATCAATACAATTGCCTATACCTCATTATAACTTTAAGTTATAATGAGTTTGATGACATTGTAAATAGTTCCAACATAAATGGTACTTTTTTGCCACACTAATTGCTTCTCGTCTTTGAACAGTGTGATAACTGCAATAATTGTGTTCCAAGTGCACGCATGGCAGCAATAAAATGTCTTAACAACTCAAACATAACTGTTTTGCTTTTTTTATTTAGCCCTGCTGCAAAGGTTAATTCTAATGGCCATTAAGCACATTGTGTCATTTTGTGAAGGGATTTGGATAATGTCATTCTCGGCACGTTCTCGGCACGTTTAAGTCGGAGCAAGGGTTATGGTGGGCATGATGGAGAATTAAGTTTATTGTTTAACTTTGCTTGAATGGTTTTATTTTGTCATCAATGTATCGATGTATGCTTCCCTCTCTATTTATATTCACTGTCCAGATGTCTTTATCAGCTTTCGGCAGAAGCTTCTTGCCTGGAAACACCTCATGGATCAAATGTCTCTGGAGAATTTTTAAGATAGAGTATCTGTAATCCAGGTCATGAGTTGAGTTAAGAAACAGGGGAAACACTTGTCTGCAGAGTAAAGTTAAGGCTACTCGGCCAGGCCACATTAGCTGCGCCACGATCTCAACACTGAGGTGTTTGTGTCCCATTCACTTGCCCTAGAGTTGTCATGTCGGACCACCCCCCACTCCTCTCTTTTATAACGAGAGGGTTATGTTCACAACAAACTTCATGCCATTTTATTTGGTCAGCTGAAAATGATTTTATCTCACTGACCTTATATGAGACATAGTTTGTTGGCCATCTTTTGAAGATTGTGACTGTTTCACGTCATTTTCCCTGAATTTCCTTATTTTATCAACCACTGTTAACAAACTCATGCAACCTCAAATTACTGGGTGGAACAGTCTGACGTATTATAGGCTCTTTAATAAAACTTGAATTATTGAAAATCAACTTTTCCTCCTTGAACCGACACCTTATCGTGGTGGAGGGGTTTGAGCACTTGAATGATCCTAGGAGCTATGTTGTCCGGGGCTTAATGCCCCTGGTAGGGTCTCCCAAGGCAAACAGGTCCTAGGTGACAGGTCAGACTAAGAGCGGTTCACAAAGCCCTTATGATTGAAAATACATCGAGGAAGTTCACGTCGCCCGGAATGGCGTCACCGGGGCCCCACCCTGGAGCCAGGCCCGGGGCTGGGGCTCGCAGGCGAGCGCCTGGTGGCCGGGTCTTTGCCCACGGGACCCGGCCGGGCACAGCCCGAAAGAGCGACGTGGGCCCGCCCTCCCGTAGGCCCACCACCCGCAGGAGGGATCAGAAGGGGCCGGTGCGGTGTGTTTTGGGTGGCTGTCCTGGGCGAGTGCCCCGGCGACCCAATCCCCGGACGGTGACTCTAGCCATGGGGACATGGAATGTCACCTCGCTGGGGGGGAAAGAGCCTGAGCTGGTGCGGGAGGTTGAGCGCTACCGACTAGAGATAGTCGGGCTCACCTCCACGCACAGTCTGGGCTCTGGAACCCAACTCCTTGAGAGAGGCTGGACTCTCTTCTACTCTGGAGTTGCCCGCGGTGAGAGGCGGCGAGCTGGTGTGGGCTTGCTCATAGCTCCCCAGCTCAGCCGTCATGTGTTGGAGTTTTCCCCGGTGAACGAGAGGGTCGTTTCCCTGCGCCTTCGGGTCGGGGATAGGTCTCTCACTGTTGTTTCGGCCTATGGGCCAAACGGCAGTGCAGAGTACCCGGCCTTCTTGGAGTCCCTGGGAGGAGTACTGGAGAGTGCTCCAACCGGGGACTCCATCGTTCTGCTGGGGGACTTCAACGCTCACGTGGGCGACGACAGTGATACCTGGAGGGGTGTGATTGGGAGGAACGGCCTCCCTGACCTGAACCCGAGCGGTGTTCTGTTGTTGGACTTCTGTGCCAGTCATAGTTTGTCCATAACGAACACCATGTTCAAGCATAAGGGTGTCCATCAGTGCACGTGGCACCAGGACACCCTAGGCCGGAGGTCAATGATCGACTTTGTGGTCGTATCATCTGATCTCAGGCCGTATGTCTTGGACACTCGGGTGAAGAGAGGGGCTGAGCTGTCAACTGATCACCACCTGGTGGTGAGTTGGATCCGCTGGCGGGGGAGGAAGCTTGATAGACTTGGCAGACCTAAACGTACTGTGAGGGTCTGCTGGGAACGTCTGGCGGAATCCTCTGTCGGGGAGGTCTTCAACTCCCACCTCCGGGAGAGCTTTGACCAGATCCCGAAGGAGGCTGGGGACATTGAGTCTGAATGGACTTTGTTCTCCACTTCCATTGTCGACGCGGCTGTCCAAAGCTGTGGCCGTAAGGTCTCCGGTGCCTGTCGTGGCGGCAATCCCCGAACTCGGTGGTGGACACCGGGTGTAAGGGATGCTGTCAAGCTGAAGAAGGAGTCCTATCGAGCCTGGTTGGCTCGGGGGACTCCTGAGGCAGCTGACGGGTATCGGCAGTTCAAACGTGCTGCAGCGCGGGCGGTCGCGGAAGCAAAGGTTCGGGCCTGGGAAAGGTTCGGGGAGGCCATGGAGGAGGACTACCGGTCGGCCTCGAGGAAATTCTGGCAAACCATCCGGCGCCTCAGGAAGGGGAAGCAGCCCTCCACCAACACTGTTTACGGTGGAGGTGGGGAGCTGTTGACCTCGACTGGGGATATCGTCGGGCGGTGGAAGGAATACTTCGAGGATCTCCTCAATCCCACTGACATGCCTTCCATAGAGGAAGCAGAGGCTGGGGACTCGGAGGTGGATTCATGCATCACCCAAGCTGAAGTCACTGAGGTAGTTCGGAAGCTGCCCAGTGGCAAAGCACCGGGGGTGGATGAGATCCACCCTGCGTACCTCAAGTCTCTGGATGTTGTGGGGCTGTCTTGGCTGACACGTCTCTGCAACATCGCATGGCAGTCGGGGACGGTGCCTCTGGAATGGCAGACCGGGGTGGTGGTCCCTCTATTCAAAAAGGGGGACCGGAGGGTGTGTTCCAACTATCGGGGGATCACACTCCTCAGCCTCCCTGGTAAAGTCTATTCTAGGGTACTGGAGAGGAGAATTCGGCCGATAGTCGAACCTCGGATTCAGGAGGAACAATGCGGTTTTCGTCCTGGCCGCGGAACGCTGGACCAGCTCTATACCCTCCGCAGGGTGCTCGAGGGTTCATGGGAGTTTGCCCAACCAGTCCACATGTGTTTTGTGGACTTGGAGAAGGCATTCGACCGTGTCCCCCGTGGCATTCTGTGGGAGGTGCTCCGGGAGTACGGGGTCGGCGGCCCTCTGCTAAGGGCTGTGCGGTCCCTGTACGACCGGAGCAGGAGTCTGGTTCGCATTGCCGGCAGTAAGTCAGACCTGTTCCCGGTGCATGTTGGACTCCGGCAGGGCTGCCCTTTGTCACCGGTTCTGTTCATTATATTCATGGACAGAATTTCTAGGCGCAGTCATGGGCCGGAGGGGATCTGGTTCGGGAGCCACAGGATTTCATCCCTGCTTTTTGCGGACGATGTTGTCTTGTTGGCTCCTTCGGGCCAGGACCTCCAGCATGTTCTGGGGCGGTTTGCAGCCGAGTGTGAAGCGGCTGGGATGAGAATCAGCACCTCCAAGTCTGAGGCCATGGTTCTCGACCGGAAAAAGGTGGCTTGCTCCCTCCGGGTTGGGGGAGAGATCCTGCCTCAAGTGGAGGAGTTCAAGTATCTTGGGGTCTTGTTCACGAGTGAGGGAAGGATGGAGCGTGAGGTTGATAGGCGGATCGGTGCGGCGGCCGCAGTAATGCGGTCGTTGTATCGGTCCGTCGTGGTGAAGAGAGAGCTGAGCCGTAAGGCGAGGCTCTCGATTTACCGATCAATCTATGTTCCTACCCTCACCTATGGTCACGAACTTTGGGTCGTGACCGAAAGAATAAGATCCCGGATACAAGCGGCCGAAATGAGTTTCCTTCGCAGGGTGGCGGGGCGCTCCCTTAGAGATAGGGTGAGGAGCTCCACCACACGGGAGGAGCTCGGAGTAGAGCCGCTGCTCCTCCACATCGAGAGGAGTCAGCTGAGGTGGCTTGGGCATCTGTATCGGATGCCCCCTGGACGCCTCCCTCGGGAGGTGTTCCAGGCATGCCCCACCGGGGGGAGGAGACCCCGAGGAAGACCCAGGACACGCTGGAGTGACTATGCCACCCGGCTGGCCTGGGAACGCCTTGGGATCCTCCCGGAAGAGCTGGAGGAAGTGTCCGGGGAGAGGGAAGTCTGGGTGTCCCTGTTCAGGCAGCTGCCCCCGCGACCCGGCCCCGGATAAGCGGAAGAAAATGGATGGATGGATGGATGGAACTTTAAAAGATGCTCATGCTAACATGGGACCTGTGAAGGCTAGGTAGAGGCAAGAGACTAAATGAGAAGATTTACCTTTTGCCTAGTAGCCTGTTACTTCAAGATTAGGTATGAGATTAGGTATAAGACAGGTATGTATGATAAATAATGGTTAATATGTAGCTACGGCCAGCAATCGATTAGCTTAGCTTAGTTTAGCATGAAGGCTGGAAGCAAGGAGAAATAGCTAGCTTGGTTGTAGGTGACAAAATGTTCCCATGTTCTCAAGAACATTAATTAACTAATACATTAAGACATTATCTCTTGTCACCTCAGTGAGGTTGCCAGGTGACCAGCAGTGATGCCAGGAGGTTACTGCATCATTTGTAAATGCCCCAAGTGTAATGCCGCAATTTGATAAAATGTGTCAGTGTGGAAGTTTACTCACAATGTGGGGATACGTCTTCTTATGGACACAAAATGCAAGTCTTCATAATGTTAATCATTAAATTCTAGTGTTAAGACTTGGGTTACGGTTAGGGTATAAAGAAGACCTCATAACAAAGGACATATTCAAACATGTCCCATCCTCAGTGAGAATGTACAAGAACTCCTGTGTCAAAACACATAATACACTAGATGTTGTTGTGGTCAATGAAGGGTGATAATCAGTGTTTACCCTCAAAGTGGCCTCCATCTTCAACTCTAGCCTAGAGGTAGCTTTTACGACCAAGGTCATTAAAATCCAACCACTCCGAAATACCATCACACTACTTATTTATTTATTTATTTTTTTTGGCAGCCTAGGACATATTCACAGTCTCGGGGGGCTAAATAACTTGCTAGATACTGTGCTGTGTGGCAGAGACGCTGCTACTTATCCCCCTGAGGTATGGTGGGTTTTTTGTACTGTGAAGACCTTTGCCACTGGTTTATGATCTTGTGAATATACTCTACTGCACCTCCAATATTTGTGTCCTTGTACTGGCTTAAATCGTTAGAATCTGGAAGTGTCAGTGTATTGATGTTAATAGAAGTTGGTGTGAAGTGAAAAGTAATGATATTAACTCTTGTTAAATAAATAAAAGGCACAAAACATTATATCTGAGCTGCAGAGTCAAAACTAATATTTCACATGATATATATATATAATGTTGCACCTTGGCATCTGTTTTCTTTTGCAGCCTGCTTGAAAAATGACATCCACAGTAGATCAGCAGTGATCTGGACCAGAGCCACAGCAGGGATGGATGAATCTTCCTACCAAGAGGAGGTGATGCTGGGTAACTCCACCTGGGCTTACTCCTACTATCACCAAAATAACACCCTGTCCCCTCCACTGCTACCAGACAAGACCAGCACGTCTAAACCTCCAGCATGCGAGCAGCTCCACATCGCTGTAGAGGTGTGTTGTGCCCAACACCAAAATGCATACTTTTGTCATTTTTGAACATACATTTTTGAACATTAAATTTGTTTTTTCTAAATACAGTATTGTGCTCTGCTGTACTCAGTTGAGGTATGTTCTGCCACATCCAATTAACTGCTGACTGTTACTGCACTGTTCAACTGTAACTCTTACGGATTACTCTACTCCAATTTAAAAATGAATAATAAGTCCTGTAAAAAGAAACACAAACAAGGCCAAAGAAAATTATGAAATTTTGTGTAGTATTTTTTTCCTTCATTTTTTCTACCTTGTTAATAATCCCATCATTCCTCAGATTAATATTGCAGCAGTTTATGGGGGAGTTAAAAACAGCCAATTTGGGAGCAATCCATTTTAGGGCTATGACACACCAGGCCAATGTTGGGCTGTTGATGCGCCTCTGTGGCCTGCAGAGTATCCTGTACCGTTGGCACTTGTCGGCCCTTGTTGCGACTTTTCAGACAACTGAGCATGTTGACCATCTTAGTGGTAAGCAAGAGTGATGCAAAAAAGGTAAGCAAATGCTGCTGGACTGCAGTTATACAAACTGGACTGCAGTTTGTATAACTGCAGTCCAGAGTCTTACACCGACCACTACCACCCAGTGGTATGGAGAGTGGTATGTTGTCCCTGCGGTGTGTTCAAGCGCAATTTTTTGGCTGAGACAAAGGTGACAGTCAACAGTTAGCTTTCGTTGCCACTTGTTCTTCAATATTGGTTTGGTGTGTCTGGGCCCTACTGTAACTCCACCCTATTAATCTACAAATCTTCACTGTCCCATTCCTCTCTGTTACACTGTATAACCCTCTCCTCAGGTCTTTCTGATCCTGGGTATCATCTCCCTGCTGGAAAACATCCTGGTCATTACAGCCATCATAAAGAACAAGAACCTCCACTCACCCATGTACTTCTTCGTCTGCAGGTGAGCAGTTCACACAACAATCTCCCCTTCCTCTTTGCTTACCAGACTGCAGGGTTAACATCGTAGTAGAAACATCATTCTTCAATTGGTCTTTTTGTAATACATCCAAGGCTGGATTGGATTAAAAAATGAACTCTGTGCTCCTAGTGAACCCCCTGTCCTACTCATTGTGCACTGTACACTTAAATACTATAACTGGATTAACTATACACTAATATAGCATTATGAAACAAGTAAGAGCAATATATAGTGAAGTAATAAAGGCCTCAAAACTAGACTCTTACTCAGGCCCATTTGCAAGATGGGGCATTAAGATTAGTTAATAATGCAGGTCTCGCCTTAGGGCACTAAACTTATATTATGTTTTTATGGTGTAGTATTAGAAAACACATGTGAACTTTATTACACTGGAGCCAAAGCCTTGGGGCTGCTTTATGTTCAAGGAACCCTGGAGTGGTTGCCCTCTATACCTGGTTGGCAATCCAGTATAAAAGTCTGTACTGTCTCCAGCTGACACACTAAGGGCCCTATTTAAATGATCTATAGCGCTTGGTCTAAAGTGCATGGTGCAAGTGCATTTAGGTCATTTCAAAGTCAATTTTGAAAGTTAAATGGTGGATAATCTGGGTGCAAAGTGTGGCACACGGTGCAAAGAGGTGGTATTTAGACTCTTCATTAGTCATGGGTGTGTTTTGAGTGTAACATAAATTAAACCAATTCGTGTCATCTCCCATTCCCTTTAAGAGCCAGGTGTGCCAGGACCTAGAGCATTGATAATAAACAGTGGCACTTATTTTCTCTGAGGGATGAATGAATGAATGAATTTATTTATTTCGGTATATATCAAGCTTATAAAACCGAAAGGGTGTAGGTTGAAGCCAAAGCTTATATACCCCTACCCCTCTTACCTTAAAAAAATTATACACATTAATACAAAAGGATCAGATCACAGACATTTGAAATTAATCAGTACACTTACATTTCTAATCACAACAAAATAAAGAATAGTACACAACGCATAACCCAAAATAGTACAAAATCATTAAACTTAATTTTCCATACTGTAACGAGAAATTATGTTCTTCTTATAAAGTCTTTTAAAGCTGACTAGAGTACAGCATAATTTAATATTTTCAGGACAAATATTCCAGATATTAACCCCTCTTACAGAAAGACAGTGATTTTTTACAGTAGTTCGAGTCTTTGGTTTCTCAAATAGTAGTGGTCTTCTCAGGTTATAACTGGAACCCTTCATTTTAAACAGATTCTGGATATCTTGAGGAAGAAGTTTATTTTTTGCTTTGTACATGGTTTGTATTGTAATGTAATCAACTAAGTCCCTGAATTTCAAAATGTTCAAACGACTGAATAGTGGGTTGGTTGGCTCACGGAAAGGTTTATTACTTATGATTCTTATAGCCTTTTTTTGCAATAAAAAAATTGAATTTGTATTTGTTCTGTATGTGTTTCCCCAGACCTCAATGCAATATGTCATATATGGGGCAAGTAATGAATAATATAATGTGATTAGTGATTGTTGAGAGAGGAAAGCTTGGGCTTTATAGAGAATTGCAATGGATTTTGACATTTCGGATTTGACATAATTTATGTGTGATTTCCAATTTAATTTATCATCAATGATAACTCCAAGAAATTTGGTTTCAGGTACACATTCAATTTCTGCATCATTTATTGTTAAGTTTCCGCTTGAATTCCTGGGCTTTTTTCCAAATATGATACACTTTGTTTTACCGAGATGAAGTGATAATTTATTTAAGTCAAACCATTCTTTGAATTTCTGTAGTTCCTTCTCTACCATATCCAGAAGCTGCCCCAAATGATCCCCACTACAGAACACAGTCATGTCATCAGCAAATAAAATACATTTCAGGGATTTAGAAACCAAACATATGTCATTAATATATAACAGAAACAGCAATGGACCCAGGACTGAACCCTGAGGCACCCCACATGTGACCTTCAGGAATTCTGAGTTTGTCTTATTAATATGGACATATTGATATCTGTTTTGTAAGTAGCTGGTTAACCAATCATGTGCAAAACTTCTGATGCCATACCTCTGTAACTTTTCCAATAGTAAAGTGTGGTCTATCGTATCAAATGCTTTCTGTAAATCAAAAAAAAACTCCACTGTATATTGTTTTTTCTCAATTGCATTTGTTATTTGTTCAACAAAGTCCATTAGAGCCAATGAGGTGGTTCGATTCTTCCTAAATCCATATTGCTGTTCACAGAGTATTTGGTTTTTCACTATGAATCATTTAATCTGTTTGCAAATACTTTTTCCAAAATTTTTGAAAATTGTGGTAACAGTGAGATTGGCCTATAATTTGAGAAGGTATGCTTGTCACCATATTTAAACAATGGAATCACTTTAGCAATCTTCATTTTTGAAGGAAATTTCCCAGTCAATAGTGACAGGTTACAGATATAAGTTAGGGGTTTAACAATACAATCAATAATTCTCTTAATCAAGAACATATCAAAATTATAACTATCAGTTGATTTTGGATAGGGATGCTGTCTTCTAGCCGTCCTCCTGATAACACCTAAGATCTTGTCTAAAAATATTTAGTACAGTACATATTTTAGTTTTGCTGCTTAGTCATAAAATCAGAGTATACACGTGTTGTGCGCCCTTCGAATAGCAGGAAAAATACCGCACCTTTGACTTTAGACCAGCTTTTTGTTGGTCTATGGCGCTGTCGCCTTCTGCTGCCTTAAGATGGCAATCCATCATCAGTGCGCATGACCACCCCTTACTTTAAGACCACATGCCCAGAAGCGCACAGATGGGTGAAGGTACATTTGCTATTTACACAGCATGGGCGCTTGTCATGAAAATGACAATGGCGTTAGCCTGAAACTAGCAATGACACTTGCGCTGCGCTGTGCACCATTTTGTGCCATCCATAAGATAGAGCCCTAAGTGTTTGTGAAAGTTCCTTCATTGTGACTATTTTCCAGTAGACCCACATCCAGGGCTTGATAATCATAACAGCTTATATTAACTTCTGTGTTGGTGATACCCCAAAAGACAAAACTTTATCCCAACAACAAGTCCTACATTACTAAGGACATCGAGGACTGTGTCAAACACAAGAGGCTTGTCTTCAGGAATAAGGACCAAGTGCAGATAAGATCAGCACAACAGGAGCTGAAACAGAAGCTCAACGCAGCAAAAAAAACAACAACACAAAGAATCAGTTGAGAAGGATTTTAATACAAATGATACAAAGACAATGTGGGCCACTATGAAATCCATTACAGTTATGACTCCTAATAGAAAACTGATGAAAATTAAAATGACAAATGACTTGAATAGCTTCTACATGAAGTATGATTCACACAATTTCTCTGTTAAGCTTTTTTGAACTCTGTTGATAATATCATTAGCACCATAACAATTGATGACTATGTCCCAAGGATAGACATTAGTCCTGGGGATGTCACAAGGCTTTTTAAAACAATCAACACCAATAAGGCAACAGGCCCCGAAGGTGTCTCAGCTTTCCTTTTGAAGACATGTGCAGATGAAGTTACCCCAGCCTGGGTCTCTGTCTTCCAAAGGTCAGTTGATTCACATACAGTTCCATCTCTTTGGAAAGCAGCAATCATCACTCCTCTGCCAAAAAACCTGTCCCTGAAGAAAATAGCGAATATAGACCTGTAGACCTGACCTCCAATGTTATGTAGTGTCTGAAAAAGTTGATGGTGTTTCTCATCATAAAACAATCATAGCACTGATGCTGCAATACTAACCATAATGCACTTTATTTTGCAACACCTCCCAAGGCCTATGCTAGATTGCTATTTGTGGACTTCAGCTCTGCTTTTAATACTCTGCAGCCACACATCCTTCTAAGCAAACTCATACAGTAGCTACTCATGTCTGTTATACCATATGTCATCAGGTGGTATCACTCCTTCTTGGCCAACAGGACCCAGCAGGTTCAAGTGAACCAGACACTGTTTGAATGAAAAAAATTATCAACACAGGGTTACCACAGGGTTCACCCATTTTGTTCACCTTATGCACAGATGATTGTACAAGCTGTCATCCCAGCACATTTATCAAGTTTTCTGATGACACTAATGGACACAGACACAGACATCTCAGTTTATACTTCAGAGGTAAACAAGTTTATACAGTGCTGTGACGGCCATCATCTCATTGTTAATGTTAAAAAAACAGAGGAAATTATTTTTGATCCAGGAGACCTAGGAGATCACTCTCTTATTCGCTCTCATTCTTACAAATACTTGGGGGCACATATTGATTCTAATCTGTCCTGGGATGTGCATGTGAAGTCTGTGTGCAGTAGGATCCAGCAGCGGCTTCGTTTTCTGCGAAGACTCAGGGTCTTCGTCGAACAGAAGATGAAGTTGGTGTTTTATCATGCTGTGACAGAGGGTACACTCATATATGGAATGGCTGCTTGGTTTGGGAATCTTACAGTGAAGCTGAAAGCAGAAATAAACAGACTGGTCTACACAGCATTAAAACTGATGGGGGTGAGGGAGCATCCAACCCTCCAACAGCTCTTAGAGGAGATAGTAGTCAGAAAGGCAAGGAAGATTACTGCCGACCCATCACATGTCCTACACTCTCAATATAAGCTGCTTCCATCCGATTAATGTTAGGGTCCCAATTAAATATGAGAGGAGATACCTAAACAGATACAAAAACTCATTCATTTCCATATCAGTGAATCTCCTAAACTTACCCCTGACCCGCCAGAACAACATCCTGGCTGTGTCCCGGGAATTTAGGATTTGCAAATTAAGCAATGCCCAGGTCTACAGTTAATTGATTGCAGGCGTTCAGGTCACTGCTTTGATGTGGTTTTAAATTATTTTTTTTGGGTGTCTAGAGTGCATCTCTACAGAGTGTGACTGAGAAGGGAGAGGGAGAGGGTCACTGTGGGATGACAGCATTATTATCTCCTACTTGAAAATGCATCTTATTTAAAAATCTCCACTTGCTTTGCTGTTTTCAGCTAGCAGTGTGGGTTTGGGTATGACACTATTGGTTGGTCAGTCAGTCCATTACATTGGTCCGGAGTAAAATGATTCATTTAATCCATCCAATGAGGAATGGAATTTCAACAAAATTTTGTAAGCCTACATGGATGGTAATGACATTAATGGCACCTATATGATGAGTTTGGTGATCCCCCAACCTTCCCTTTATTGGCACCATGAGATTGACATTTTTTAGTTTCAGAGTGAAATGTCTCAATAACTGAATGGATTGTCATTAAAATTTAGTACAGACATGTTCCCCAGAGGATGAATAACTTTGGTGATCTTCCCACTTTTTACCTCGTGCAATTATGATAATAAAATTTTGTCCAATACATACCATTTACAGTAGTGCTGATTATTAAATGTTAGCCTACTAACAAGGCAGCATGGTGGTTAGCACTGTCTCCTGATAGCAAGAAGGCTCATGATTCCCACCTGCCAGGCAGCCTGGGGCCTTTCTATGTGGACTCCTACTTGTGCTTGTGTGGGTACCCACCATATCCAGGGTACATCTCATTTCCCTTATTTGTTGTTTCCTTGCTCCGTGATCCTCACTTGAACTGGAAGTTTTTCTTCCTTACCATCTTGGAGGCTGTCCCAAAGGTCTTATTTGGCCTGGAAGTGATCTCTGAGGAGCGACGAGCAAGAACACACAAGAGCAGCCTTCACTGAAGTCTTGATTGATAAGATGATAAGATTGATTGATTGATTGATTGATTGATTGATTGATTGATTGATTCTGGGTTATTAAATGATGATTTCACAATCAGAATATCAATGAATAAAGGGCAAATGATGAATAAATAATATTAAGTTGAAAATGGTTCACGTGCCACCGAGCAGGATACAGTACACAGTATAAATACAGACTTAAACTTGTTATTAATGCGCAGGAGTGTGTTAAACAGGTAACAAAAAAATCAGCAGTTTGAACATTAAGGTTGTGGGTTCACAAAAAAAAAAAAAAAACAAGAAATTAACAGAAGCTTTGTTTGCACAAAAATGTCTAATCAGGATATCAGCAGGTGCATCATATCACAACTAATATGACCAATGAGTGATTAAAAATACAATAATTTAATAGGAACTTAACTCACAGAACCTCAGACAGCAAAGCAGACCAGCTGTTAGTTTCTCCAAAGATCAGCTTTTGAAAAAAAAAGTGATCATCCAGCAAAACTGTTTTGGCTGTTAGCAGCTGTTAGCTGTCCGCTTTAAAAATGTTTAAATGTACAAAAAACACAGGATTGTGTAGGAGATACACTACTAATAATGTAATTTATTAATCACTGGCGATTAATAAAACACTCGTAAATGGGGCACCACCTCCGTTGTTTTATCTATTTGAATAATCCGGAGGGAATTAATCAAATTCGACTGGACAAGGTTAACTTGTATCAGTTCTAATCAATTTCAGATCAATTTATTCAATCTCATAACTGAAGCAGTGACTTCTACACAGTTTCCATCCGTTCTCCACATTAAAACAAACCTGCACAGACAACGACATGCAGTTAAATATGTTTATTGACTAAATAATTAAGAGTAAATAAATGGAATGGCAATTTAAACAAATGACAACAGGTAACAAAAAGATGAGGAGTCCCTAATAACCAAAGTAATGAGATTATTAGTGAAATATGTGCGGATGGTGAAATCACGGGTTAGGTGAAAGCATTTAAATAATAGTTCTTAATACAGGACAACCTCACCGAATTTCTCTTAAGCTCAAAAGATCTGAATCAAAGCCAAAGGCACCAACTCGTATTTCATGTGTGTGAATCCAGCTGTATGAGTGATGGTTAGCCTACTTTCTCTGAAGAGTTGGGGACGTCAGCTGGCTTTTTGTTTAGTCTCTGGTGGTTCATAGCTCAACTGCAGACTGGCAGTCCTGGCCCAATAGAAGAGTGTTGCAGCTCGTCCGGTATCTGGAGTTTGACAACCTCGGTCCGGTGTCGGAGAAGTACTCAGCCGGTGACAATCTTGTCCAATGCCCAGCGGAATGGCACCGTTTGTGAGCATTGGGGGCAGAGCCGGTTTTACTTGGCACAAAGTCTTTCTTTCGTTGGAAACCGCTTGCACGGTTTCTGAAACAGCCCGTTACTGAAACGTCTTTATCAATGATGATGATCTTAATAAAGATGATGGTCTTCTTTGTCGCTTTGAGTGGTGATTCTTAGGCTCTGACTTGTAAACTAATTTAACTTCTCAACTAAATAACTGAAGGGTTAGAAGATGGCCGGACAAAATTACCTTGGTCACTTAATACAAGCAATTATAGTAGAGCTAATCACTTACATATTTCTTTTACTTCTAACCTAATACTTATTAAACAGGGCATATCAGAGACATTTACTGGTAATAATCCAAAAACGTATTATGAAGAAGGTCCTTACAAAGTTTGTCCCAATCATACCAGGACTCACCATTAGAGGGTACTGTGGTTCCACAGAACACAGGTCATTTTTACGCATTAAATTTATCTCAGTCAATCTTAAGCGTAGAGAAATGTAGGAAAAATCAGTTTTAATAACTTTTCTTTCTGTTTCATAATTTGTTAACATTAAGAAGATGAGGTTCTGTCTTAATAGCTATTTAGAACCTTGTTGAAATATGGACAAGTGAACCTCGCTTGACCTAAAGACAGTGTACTTGTACTTGAGAGTGTACTTGTCTCCGAACATCAAGAGGACAGACAATGTTAGATAGTTGTAAATAACAAAAGGGGGTCTTCTGTGAACCATCTATCTGACGGCTTTATTGAAAGGAAAATAATGTCCTCCTTGCCAGGTGGAGATGGGAGACTGCAAGGCGCCTCTTATCTGAAAACAAAGTCAGCTCATATCTGTAAAGGAATGTTTGCCTTTGTGAGAACAAGGCCTCAATTAATAGCAGAGACGAGGGACATGTGTTCCTACAATTGGTTATAATGTAGGGCACAGACCGCAGGTGAAATAATGCAGTTATTGGGACAATTGAAAAAGAAATAATATCTTTATTTTAACTCATCTGTAAATCCAAGTCAATCACAGTCTAATTTCCAAGTGTAGGCCTCAACTATATTCCCTTTACTGTAACTTTAATCACATAAATGTATTTAATTAATACCAGATGATCACATGATACAACTCATTAAAGGGGTACAATGTAGTAGGAGATGAAATTCAAACTCAGAATTTTTTACAATATTAATGAGGTAATAATACAAACTCAGAAATATTAGTCTTTTCCAAAACTGAATAAACAAATGGTTTTGAGGAAAATAAGGTGGCAGGGTCTAGCAAATATAAACAACATGCTGTTGCCATGAGGGGGTGTACCTGGTCTCTGTCAGATATACAAAAACAGGACACAAATGCAGACATGGAAGCAGGCAGCTTCACAACAAAAAGCCAGCTTTAATGAAAGCTGAAAACCAGTCCACATAATACAAAAGGAAATGAGAGAAAAGGCAGGTAACAAAAAGCTGGCAAATGAAGACAATCCAGACAACAGTAAAACAAAGACAGAGAACAAACCATGAATCAAAGGGGAGAACATGAGGGGGAGTACATGAGGACAAGAACTGAATAAATGGACCAACAAAGAGTGACGAACAACACAGTCTTAGGTCTAGTCCACACATACATGGGTATTTTTAAGAATGCATTTTTTACCTCCTCCGGTTTCAAAATAGTTCCACACCAATGGTATTTAAAAAAAATCTCTGTCAACATGAAAATGCAAACACCAGACTGTCAAGCACATGCCAAAGGAGCAGATGGCGATACAATCCCTACCGTAAGCCACATTGGCCAATCAGAAGCCTGAAGCCATTACCAGGAAAAGGCTGAACAACAACAATGGTGCCTCGCTTCATTCGTGCTTCATTTCCACACTGATAGACGATATCTGTCCCATAGTAACTGTTAAAGTTTTTCCCAATCAGAAATCATGGGTTGATTGTTCTGTTCGTAGGGCTTTGAATGCACGCACCGCCGCCTACAATGACGGTCTCAGGTCCGACATGTCAGCCTACAAAGCGTTGTCCTACGAGCTCAGGCGAATGGTGAAAGCGGCTAAGAAGCGATACAGGGACAAAGTGGAGGCTCAGCTGTGCGACCGCAACAGCAGAGGCATGTGGCAAGGACTTCGGATGATCACAGACTACAGAGGAGGCACAAACACCCCAGCAGTCACAGACCCCTCACTGGTGGAGGATTTAAACTCTTCCTACGCTTGCTTCGAGAACAGCAGCAGGGAGGACGGCCCCCTCTCCCTCTCAGAGCATGACGTCAGAAGAGCTTTGAGACGAGTGAACTGCAGGAAAGCAGCTGGCCCAGATGGCATCCCTGGGAGGGTGCTAAAGTTATGTGCTGACCAGCTAGCTACGTTGTTCACCTCCATCTTCAACCTGTCTCTGGCCCACTCGATCGTCCCCACATGTTTCAAGTCGTCCACTATTGTCCCCGTACCCAAGAAGACCAACCCAGCCTGCTTAAATGACTATAGCCCTGTAGCTCTCACATCTGTGGTGATGAAGTGCTTTGA
Source organism: Pagrus pagrus (assembly GCF_965226575.1). NCBI lineage: Eukaryota > Metazoa > Chordata > Actinopteri > Spariformes > Sparidae > Pagrus > Pagrus pagrus. The sequence continues at coordinate 28,901,255 of NC_140191.1, forward strand.
GAGACTCATTAAAGACTTCATCAGCTCATCACTACCCGGATCATTGGACCCCCTTCAGTTCGCCTATCGTCCCAAGTACTGATGACACCAACTCACATGTCCTCTATTCCACCCTCTCCCACCTGGACATCGGCAAGGGAAACTATGCACGTTTGCTGTTCATTGATTTCAGCCCGGCGATTAACACCATAGTTCCCCTCAGACTGGTCGCCAAGCTCAGGGATCTGGGGCTGAGCTCTTCACTCTGCTCCTGCGTCTTGAACTTTCTGACCGGCAGACCACAGGTGGTGAAGATCAAGAATTGCACCTCTGGCACCCGCACCCTCAACACCGGTGCCCCCCAAGGCTGCGTCCTGAGCCCCCTGCTCTACTCCCTGTACACCCACGATTGTACAGCCACACACAGCACCATCGTGAAATTTGCAGATGACACAGTGGTGATTGGCCTGATCTCCAACAACATGGAGACGGCTTACTTGGAAGAGCTGGAGTTGCTTACATCATGGTGCAAGACCAACAACCTGGACCTGAACGTGACCAAACCAAGGAGGTGGTGGTAGATTTCAGGAGGCAGAAGCATTACGCACCACTACAGATCTTCGGGACCCCGGTGGAGAAGGTGTCCAGCTATAGTACCTCAGAGTTCATATCTCTGAGGACCTAACATGGTCAACCCACATCATCTCACTGGTGAAGAACGCTAGGCAGCACCTGTATCACCTCAGATGGCTGAGGAAATTTAAGATCTCCACAGGGCTGCAGAAAACCTTCTTCTCTGCCACCATCCAGTCTGTCATCTCTGGAAGCATCACCTCCTGCTACGGCAACTGATGCGCTCAGGAGCAGAAATCTCTTCATAGAGTGCTCCGATGTGCTTCACTAGAACTGCATTGCCCTGCCTTCAGGACATTACACCAGGCGGTGCAGGTCCAGAGCGACCAGGATCATGTGGGACATTCACCACCCCAACTATGAACTATTTGTGAAGCTGCCTTCTGGCAAGCGCTTACGCAGTGTCATGGCCAGGACTGAGCGTCTGAGGAGGAGCTTCTTCCCTCAGGCCATTCGCACAATAAACTCTCATAAACCAACATAACACACACTCAGCACACACCATATATCACACACATGCATACACACACTGCTACTTTGCTCACGGCTCTTTCTGTAAATACTTTGTCTTTTTGTTTATAATATGTAAATATATACTGTATATATATTTATATATATATATATATATATATATATATATTTCTATTTAAATTTAAATCTTTTACTTTATTCTCTTTTCAGTTTTATTTTCTTATTGAAATTTTATTTTCTGGTTGCACTATTTTTTGCGCAGTAAACGGAGTGGTTGCAATTTCATTTCACTGCTGCTGTACTTGTACAATTGCATGTGATGAATAAATCTTCGAATCTTGAATCGCAGGGGAGAATCATATGGACTGACACTGAAGTGTAGTTACATAACATAAAAGTGAACAAAATCTAAGAAATGTGGACTGGGAGTCTTGCCAATCAAAGTACGGTCATATCCTAGCGCTGTCCCTGGAGAGGTACGGTTCTGAGACGTCTCACACACACTCACGACGTCAAACAATATATTCACCCAAAACGCAGAGAAAAAGCTTTGTTTTAAGAAATACATGGAAAAACACTAGACACAGGGAAGGGGCTGAACGCTGGAAAAATCAGGAAAAACACTAGAAGGAGTGAAGGGCTAATTAGGGAGGTGGAGTGCAGGTGTGAAAGGAAAGCAGATGGTGGAAGAACTCAGGTAACAGGACTGGGCTAATAAAACAGATATGAGACAGGTGTGGAGGGAAAATGAGGTTGGTGAGAAAAAACAGATGGGCAAAGAGAACGCTGGAAAAAGGGGCAAAATAAACCACAAAACACAAAAAACAGAAACAGACATACAAGGAATCTAAAATGACAGGTCCATGACAGTCTGCAACAATGTTTGGGCAGGTGATGCCAGTTTCCCAGCGAACATTGCATTGCAACAAGATGATAAATTGAAAAGTCATGAAGTGGCGTGTCTGGAAATGTAGCTACCCTCTGTGGATGTCTGCGAGGGAGGAGCTCTTTACTGTAGGCTGGTATCAAATCAAATCAAATCAAATCAAATTTTATTTGTATAGCCCAAATTCACAAATCACAGTTTGCCTCAGAGGGCTTTACAATCTGTACAGAGACGACACCCTCTGTCCTTCGACCCTCGATTCGAGTGAGGAAAAACTTGCCCCAAAAAAGGCCCTTTTAACAGGGAAAAAAAATGCGGAAGAAAGCTCAGGGAGAGCCACAGAGGAGGGATCCCTCTCCCAGGACGGACAGACGTGCAATAGATGTCGCATGTACAGAGCAGATCAACGAGATCACAATGTATTCAATTATAAGCGATGGTTGACAGGAGTGAAAGTACACAAAGATGTATTACAGCAATAATGATGAAATGCACATGGAAATGTGATTACTAGTGATAACAGTAGTAGTGATCAATGGCAAGGATGGTATGTAGCAATGCAGTACGATAATAGTAGTGGAACGTATGTAACAGAGATGTGACTAATATTAGCGACAGTAGTGGTGGGTGTCAGGCAGGGTCATGGCAGTAGGTGCATCCACGATCAGGCAGGGCCATAGCAGTGGGCGCATCCACGATCAGGCAGGGCCATAGCAGTGGGCGCATCCACGATCCACGACCCGGGCGCGGCCAGGATCCAAGGGAGCCTGTAGGACTAGAAAGCACAAGGACTCCGGGGAAGAAGTAAGTCAGTGACATGCAGAGATGGGGCATGTATACAGGCATAATGTATACAGATGGAGAGGAGAGGAGAGGGGAGGAGAGAGAAGCTCAGTGTGTCATTGTCCCCCGGACTAGGCCTATAGCAGCATAACTAAGAGCTGGCCTGTCCTGGACCAGCCCTAACTATAAGCTCTATCGAAGAGGAAGGTCTTAAGTCTACTCTTAAAGGTAGAGAGGGTGTCCGCCTCCCGGACCAAAACAGGAAGATGGTTCCACAGAAGAGGAGCTTGATAACTGAAGGCTCTGGCTCCCATTCTACTTTTGGAGACTTTAGGAACTACAAGTAATCCTGCGTTCTGGGAGCGTAATGCTCTAGTTGGGTGATAGGGTAATATGAGCTCCTGGAGATATGATGGTGCCTGACCATTGACAGCTTTGTAAGTGAGGAGAAGGATTTTAAACTCTATTCTTGATTTTACAGGGAGCCAGTGAATGAAGGGACAGTAGGTTAACATGCTAAACTAAGATTGTGAACAAGATAACAGTCTCTGCTCAACATCAACATGTTAGCATCGTCATCATGAGCTTGATTGCTATGATGGGGTTAGCATTTAGTTGAGTACCTCTGTCACAAAGAGCGGCCAGCATGGCTGTGGACTCGCTGCAAACATTCACTCCAAGTGCCAGACTGCAGTTGGAAATAATTCAGCACACATGAGCTAAAGACAGTGAGCTGTTTACCTAACCTTGGCTAACTTTCTAAAACTTATTTTCATGGCCATATTGTTACAGCACTATGTCTCATCATCTTTCACATTGTCATCCTCCTCACTGTTGACAAGCTCTTGCACAACAGGCTCTACATTTTGTATTATGTATCGACAGGGTAGTTTATGTTTCATCCATTTGCTAAATATTGACCTGTTCATTAAGGTCACCAAGCACACACTGTATTACTTTGAATAGCCACGCTGTCATTTTAGTGTAGTGCATCAGATTCAATTTACAAGCACAGTCTTGTTTTTTGTTTGTGCCTTTGTCAAGACTGTCAAAGTGTCACCCTTAAATCATTTTGTTTAGAAAAAAAAATGCTAAAAATACAGTCACTATAAACCTTTTCTCTGTTGTTGTTTTAAGTTTCTAAACTTTGATTTATTTTAGGTAAATTTAGTAAAGACTGTTTTAAGAGTTCTTGGGTCCAAATGTTAAGGACCAGTGTCTTGACTTTGTACTCGTGTCAAGACAATACCTGGGCCTCACTTCTGCCAGCTGGTTGCCCAAAGAAAATAGGCTACTAACTGTCATGGACTGTGTAATGCTCCTTATACAATCCAAAATGATGTATTTGTTGTTTTTCCTCTGTGACAGCTCCTTGAGCTCCAGCTCATTAGGGGAAATAAGCACCTAAACAGAAACATGTACAGATTTGTTAACATCTATGTTTATGATCAAAGCTTAACCCTCATTTGTTTGGCTGTTGCAGTCTGGCAGTAGCGGACATGCTGGTGAGTGTGTCCAATGCCTGGGAGACCATCATCATTTACCTGCTCAATAACAGACAGCTAGTGGTGGAGGACCACTTCATCAGGCAGATGGACAACGTGTTCGACTCCATGATCTGCATCTCTGTCGTTGCTTCGATGTGTAGCCTGCTGGCCATCGCTGTGGACAGGTAATGATGGAGGGAGGTATGTTCAGATCGATAGAAGCACTTTAATCTCTGTCCTGAAATCCCTTTAGAACCTCCATTTCAGTACACAAATACACATTATTGTACCTGTTTCCTATTACTCCTCTGGGAAAAGCTCCTTTAAGTTTTATAATTAAATTGACTCTTTATTAAATGCACTCTCACAATGTGAGGATAATTATTTTACTCTGTTGTGTCTGAAACAAGACAAGGTCACTCTTTTAGTTCAGTGACTGAAAACATGACATGAAAACAATAGCTTACATAAGGTTACAAATTACATTGCGCAACAGAGGCACAATGTAATTGGCTAACATTAGTAACATACTGGTACCCACAGTAACTGCTTATTCAGGTCTCCTAGTCTCTTAATATTGGGCTAATACAGAACTCATGTATAATAATGATTATCTAACTGTAAGGGATTACGCAGGAAAGGCGGGGGACACAAGGTTAATCTTGACAAAGTTAAGGCTTTAATCACCCAACAAGTCTTCAATCAATGCAAAAAAACAGGGTTGCAATAATGTTTAAAAACATTAGCAAAGGAAAAATTATTAATCAAACAGTACTTCATCTGGGCCCTTTAACATAAATCAGGTCAACAAAACAATTTGTCACATCTTAGGTCAGGATCACACGACTATCGAGCAGATAACCCCAAATCACCCAAGATATTCTTTATCTGTGTGATGCAACCCGGTTTCACAATTTGATAGGATTTTAAAACTCCTGTAGTGTCAGCCCAGCCTTAGAAAGTAAGCTGATGATGTCATCAGAGTTTAATCAGCAACAGTCGTGAGACTACACACTTCTAAGATGAAGTGTGCAACATTTTTTATTCATTTTTACTGCACTTATTCCAAAAACCTGGGTGTTTCCCAGAGAGTGAATATAATGAAAGGAGTATGCTCCCAACTAGGGACTAAAGGTCAGAAGATCTAGACCTCTGCTGTATTTATTTCCTATTTTGGTCCTATTTTGACAATTTTTTTCCCCAACTCAAACTTCAATACACAATTGCTGAAGTACCCTTTTAAAGTTCAAATAGAGAAGTTGCTACGTACCGTGTGTACTCCCTTAGAGCAATGTTATTGCATTATTGTGCACAGGGACAATTTTCCACTTCTTGAGACCTGTCAGGGATTTGTGCAATTCTTCCAACATTTCCTATCATCTACAGGTACGTCACCATCTTCTATGCACTGAGGTATCACAACATCATGACAGTAAAGAGAGCCGGCTGCATTATCGGGGGAATCTGGACCTTCTGCACGGGCTGTGGGATCGTCTTCATCATCTATTCAGATACCACCCCTGTCATCATCTGCCTCGTCTCTATGTTCTTCGCCATGCTGGTCATCATGGCTTCCCTCTACAGCCACATGTTCATGCTGGCGCGTTCTCACGTCAAGCGCATCGCTGCCCTGCCCGGCTACAACTCCATCCACCAACGGGCCAGCATGAAGGGGGCCATCACACTGACCATCCTGCTGGGGATCTTTATCGTCTGCTGGGCGCCCTTCTTCCTCCACCTGATCCTGATGATCTCCTGTCCGCGGAACCTCTACTGCGTGTGCTTCATGTCCCACTTCAACATGTACCTCATCCTCATCATGTGCAACTCTGTGATTGACCCACTGATCTATGCCTTCAGGAGTCAGGAGATGAGGAAGACTTTTAAGGAGATCATCTGTTGTTACAACCTAAGAAACGCCTGCACCAACATCTGCATAGGTAAGTATTGAGAGAGACAGACCAATGAGAGGATGGATAGGATGAACTGACAGGAGCATAACCACGGAATCTTATCAAAATACACTGGTTCATTTGCACTTCTCAGCTATACAGTGTATAATCAAGCAAATGTTTGTCTCTGTCCAGTATGAACTGAAAATAGGACACTCACAGTTTAACCACTGTTTGATAATGTATCTACCATTTAAACAAAGTGGCTCGACTATTAGGTACTCTCTTTGAACACACCTTTAGAAATCATGATTCATTTGAATGTGTGTCACAGAAATCTGTTTGTGTTCTTTCATTATAGCCCTCATTTCTTTCATCCTTCTGCTTTTTAATCAGTGAGCTGTTGCAACCCTTTGCTGAAAGGATATTTCCTTTGTCACGTCCATCAATGCTGCTCAGAGCACTTATATATACTTGCTTTTAACTAGACATTAGCATGCATATGACGACTAACTCGCATACCCAGTGTTGCTTCGGAGAGGTTGTTGTGTTTGGAAAAGGTTGCATGCAAGGTGCACGGATGAATGGTGGAGGAGTGAAGTCAACAATAATTAGGGAAAGTTTCAAACAGAATAAAGCTCATAAAGCTCATCTCTACTACCTACCACTGACACATCCTTATACCTATGGTTATACCAAGGTTGATTGCAAGTAACTCCCAAAACGGCATGTATCAACCATTCCCGCAACAACACGAATGCTGCAGCGGCTGAAGGGTGTACCGGACCTCTGTCGTCCGCTCACATTTGGTTAGTTTTAGGCAACAAAGCTACCTGGTTAGGTTTCAAAAACATGGTGATTTTGGGTAAGAACAAATATGCTACTTATGTTACTAAATTAAAACAACTTGCTGTTGACATTTGGTTTCACATGGGACACGAAGAGCATTCTGCTGTATAACTCATCATTGTCTGCTTTATACTCCTCAAATCAGTTATTCAGGAACGATTTAACTATCAAGTCCTTACCAATTCATTCCTTACTTGCTCCGCAGTAACTACTCACATTTTTGTGTATCTTATTGTTAAGTGTTACCAGTGATTTTACCAGACATGTTTAGCTGCTCCTCATCTCTACTTTAACCTAGCCGGTCCAGGCTACATAAGCATAACTTACTCAAATCTCTGAACACATACTTGTTTGTCGCATTTTCAGAAGACTTAAATAAATTCACTACTGAACCAAACTTCATGAATGTTTTTTTTGTGACTAACAAGTATATGTTCCACTCATTTGGGGTGCCCATTAGCTCATTTGGTAGAGCGGGCATCCCATGTACAGAGGCCTTGCCCTCGCTGCAGTGGCCCGGGGTTTGAGTCTGGCCTGAAAAAAAAAAGTATATGTTACATTTGTAACGCCCACCAATGTAATAATGTCCACAAACGTAATAAAAAAAAAAAAGGATCATCTCTCTCTCTGTCTCACCGCTGTCCGCGGTGCTGAACCAAAGAAACTGATTCTGGAATTTTTAATGAGAAAAGGATTTTAACAAGATAATTTAACTTTTTGTGTGTGAAAGCTATATCAGTCACATAAGCAAATTTGAATTGAATTGAATCAATAAACCTTTAGATTCTTGCCTATAGACTGATAAGTGTTGTGTTTACAAATGAGCAATACATCCAGATTTCTTCAGATTTTTATTGCAAATGGGAATTCAAATTTAAATGTCAGGCGATGTTTTCCTCACGGAATTTTTTTTTTTTTCAAGCTAGCTGTCTCCCTCTGTCAACCACAATCTGTCTCCTCTGTCAATAAACTTTATTCAGCGCTGTCAATTAACAGGTGTTTGGGGGAAAACCCTCCTACTTAATGTTACTAAACTTTCAGCAGCTGGATTTTGCACCCACGGTCAGTAGTATTAGTAGGTGTATAGGCAAACAAACAAACAACAACCACAACGACCATTATTCATTGTATTATTACATTTGTGGGAAGTTATTGCAATAAAGATTTTCACTTCCCCACAAACGTAATAGTTTTACATTTTTGGAAAATCGCATGTTACGTTTGTAGTAGGCAACGGCTATTACGTTTGTGGAAAATGTATTACATTTGTGGGTTTATTACATTAAATGCTGCAGATTTTTATTACGTTTGTGGACATTATTACATTGGCGGGCGTTACATTCCACTCATTCCATCAAAGAAAAATGAGAGTTGTAGAAATCAACAGAACTCAAGACTGCCATGATGAACATGTTCTGTACAAGTGTATGTAAACTTTTGACCATGACTGTAGGTACTAGGTTGACTCTACTGCAATGCTTTTAAAACTCGATTCTAAACTGTCTAAATTTTGAGTTCATAATGTTAATCAATTCAGTACTCTTTTAACTAAGCATTGACCATGTAGTCTCCACCTCAATGTCCACGCTTTTTCTCAAGTAAGATATTCTGTAATCAGCCAGAGACAAGTCAACCCTGACATGTCAGGTGAATATACTTTTTTCTTCAAGTACACTGAAAGTATATGCCACAAAATATGAAAGCAGAAGATCGCGGTTTCCCATTTCCCAGGCCTTAACCATGACCACAATCACAGCAAGCTGCTTTCACAGGCAATCTATATGGTCATTTTTCTGATGGGAATGGCCTGATTGAAGCTCGGGTTGGTAAGATGGAAAAACTGTCAAGCCCAGGCTAGATTTTGAAAGTATCCAGCCAGTAAACCCCACCCCCTGCATTCAGGCCTCTCTCCAAAGCCACTCCCCCCAAACCATGAATGCCCACTGTCCAACAACTGCCGAATTCCGCCGACGGAGTCCGAGTCCTCACGAGCGGTGGGGAGGAGAGTGTATCGGTGCATCGTTTACATCACAATATCTAACTACAAGTAGCTACCTCATGTCTCATTCACCTGTAAGTAAACACCTAATATTATCATATTGAACCTAAACAACCAACATAGTCATTGCTAGTACTGATAGCTGTCAAGCTAGCTTTGTTAGCATTCAGACATTGGTGCTTTTTTCTGGTAAACACCACTTACAACCTAACTATTTGTGTGTGTACAGTATATTGACCAGGCATGTAACTTGGACACAAAAGTGCCCTTATCAGAAGACATTCTTTGCAATTTGAATTTGTGTGATCTAATCACGTTGCTCATCTGTTACTTTACAGGCCAGAATTTGAGGACTACATTTGGAGCAATCACATCAAGTGCTGGAACTCTGCCTGACACCTGTTTATTTGTTGTTCTGTATTTACTCCTTGTTTTGCATTATCTCTAACTTGTTTGAATAAAGTCTTGAAATGATAATGCCTTTTCTTTACAATTCCAGCATAAACACCCAACCCATTACAGTTCTTACACTTTACATGATGCACTAATAATAACAACTGAATTAGGCAAGACTAAAGTACACAAAAAAATAACAAATAAGCATAAACAACTACATACAGGAAGGACATCCAGAGGTTTCTGATTATAGACATAGATCAGTGTTGGCCAGCTGTCGCAATCCTCTACTGTTATGGCAGTGATTGTCCGATAGAAAGAATAGCACAATTACATATCTATGCATTAACAATGTAGTTTAGACCTCAATGTCTGCATGTTTTCTTAAGTAAGATTTTTTGGAGTGAGCCAGGGATGATTCAGCCCTAATCTGCCACCTAGTGGATCTCCTTATTCTTCAAGTACACAGAAAGAATGTAAGCAGGAGATCGCTGTTTCCCATATCCCACCAACAGTCAACGTTGGTGTCTTTGAAAGGGGCACTGTGGAACTTCTGTGTCGTGCCGGAAGCCAGTCGTTGGTTTATGTTATTGGACTCCATTTCTAAACTAATGTTAGCTGCTGTCGCTCTCTGTTAGCAGAGCATAGAAAGGCACCGAGATGAGGCACTCGATAAAGTTGCATCTTTTGTACTGTCAAGGAAAATAAGACACAAGTTCACAGTCCAGCAGCATTAAACAACTTAATGTTTGTGGTAAAAAAGGAAAATCAGATATTTAGTTCAAAATGCATTAGAAATGTTACAGACATGTTGAAAGACTTTTTTGGGCAGGCCTCGATGAAATCATGCCTCGATGGCGCACTCAGCATAACCCCTCCCCTCACACTGTAGCCTTATAAAAATGGGAAGCATCATTAGCATTGTCAGTTCTTGAGTTATTACACCGTCTTTTCGTCAGCTAGCTAGCCAGCTATGCCTTCGTCTCGCAAATGCATCTTTCCCTGCAGCCAGAATTTGCAGAACAGCTCGGTCGCTTTATTTAAATTTCCGAAGAATGAGGAGTTGAAGAAAAGGTGGATTGATTTTGTCCTGCGCATTGTCCCCACACATTGGGCTGAGCCGACTATCTCCCTCCCTGACTTTCATCCTCCTGTCCCTCCATCATCTGGCTCCTTTGTTGGCAGCGTTACCAGCCAACCAATGAGTGTAAGTTTGCCTGTCTGCTTATGTTATAATAACAGCAGTTGACTTAGTCCACAGTTGAATAAACCGTTAATACATTTTGTATAATGTGCAGTAACCCACTAATATGCGTTGTGTGTTGCATTGTGTAGATTAGCATCATTTCATGTAAGGTTAGCTAATGACAGTGCATGATGCAATGTGTAATGTAATACCATGAGCCCATAGGGAAACACACATCTAATACTATGGTAATCCATGGGTAATCTATGTGCATTGATATAGTTATGACAAAAAATAATGCATGCGTAGTAAGGTCATGGTTTTACATTAGTAGACATTGGTGAACATGGACTGTCTCGGTCACCTGGCCACTGCATCACTTTCCCCTGGAGGGCACAGCTGCCATCCACCAAATGACATTACCGCTAATTGAACTACCGATTCATCCAGTCACATTGGCAGGCGGCTTTTAACAAGGTTCCGGAGGAAATTTCCCTTATCTACATTGCGAGCTGTTACACATTTTACTCCTGTAAACTGGGAGAAAGGAGGCAGGGAGAGAGAAATAACAATTTCAACTTGCCCAAAACTGGAGTTGCCGTTTGATTTTATGCATGCAGTTTACATGTTTCAGTCATTTCCAAACTACTCCTCTGTGTTTTTATACCCCACAATGGAAAAGGGAGGGTGGTTACGTGTAATTGTAAGGTTCGTGGTCCGCACTTTGGTACCCAGTTTTGTCCTGGGGTATTGTGTAGAGCAGGGGTCTCAAACTCAAATGAGCTAGGGGCCACTACTGGTATTGTTATCTCGTAGGAGGGCCACTTTTGAAAATTGTGTGTTATTTCTATCAGAATAACAGAATGAAAAACATTTGTCCATATAAATAACTTTAACTTTATTTAAAGTAAACCTTGCACTGAACTAACAAATTAACTAACCCTGAATAGATGGGTACTTTATTTCTTGCCAGACACTTAGCAGCTCACACAGCTGAGCCACATTTGCCCTGCTGGCGGTCACAGTTGAAGCCCTAGGTACATCTTCAAGATGCACATCAGTAAGCCTGGAGATGTACTTGCATTTATTAAAGTTCCTAGTCGACAACAGTTTCTCACACAGATATGTGCTTCAATAAAGGCACATTACCCGACTCAACACTTTGGACAGCTCTGGGAAGGATAGCGGGAGTTCTCTCAGAAATTGTCCAGTCATGTCTGCTTTTCCTTCTGCCTCTCTGAATTTAGTTTTTAGCTCAGCAACTCTTCTGTCGCCTCAAATTTTTGATTAATGAAAATGGCTAGCTGTGCATTGTTGGTCCAGTCTGTGCTTTCATCAAGCGCCACAGAGTATGGAGTGCAACTGTTCATTAATGCCACTGTTTTCGCTGATAGATATTGTTGAACAAGCTCTTCTAATTCACTCACCACAGAACTTGCTTCTACTGCAGCATCAGTGTCCTTCTCCACTTTATTGGAAAGACCTTGTTGAATCATAGTCCTCTATGTAGCTGTGTGGTTTGTTTATTCCTCTCGTCTCCCTGGTAACTTCTCTTATTGTTCTCCATGTTTAGTTATGACACTTTATATTATATTATATATTATAGATTATATTCCTTTAGAACGGCAAGTTTTTCCTTGCATATCAGGCAGATAGAATCTCCACTGAACTCCACGAAAAAATATTGTAATATTCACCTGATTGAAACCGTCCATGAACTGTGTCCATTATCCAGGTTTTTTTTTTCGGTTTGGAATTAAATTTAGAATAATAAATTAAATAATTTCGCACATGGAGGGGTATGGCACAGGGGCCGGGAGTTTGAGACCCCTGGTTTAGAGGGTACAATCTTATGCTCATATGCATCAGTATGTCTGACCCAGCAGACAAGTCATTTCAACTGTTATCTGTTGTCACAAAATAGTCCCTTCCAATCAGAGGACAGACAGAGTGCCAGTGTGACATGATGCAGAGGGTCACCAGAGAAGTTGGATATTGGACAGGCAGCTTTGTTGGGATAAGGACTGTGGCCACAGAGCTGTCTAAAAGGACACTAAGCACCAGAAAGAATACAGACATGTTTAGCTATGTATTTGTCTATGTCTGTGATGTCCACTGTCAGATCAGATAATTATTCCAGATTGGTTATTCCAGGACCCAACAAGATGACAGTTTGATTCATCAACATGCAGTCTGCCTGAAATCATTTTGGCTGACAGCAGTCGATTTACACCACCCAGCTGCTACATCTTCAGAAAGACTGATCATCCGGTTATTGCTTGATCATATGTCTATTATATGTGTTGGTTGATTATATTGGCTGAGAAACCTACATGGGAAACAGCTCCACAATGAGCTGGTCTTTACTGTTGGAAGCCGGCCCAAATTCTGAACCACGATCCTGTGCATTGTCTGTTTCTTGACAAAAATGCTTTCAGGCACATAATTTCGTGTACGGTTTAGCTGTAATACCATATCATTTGTTTCCAGCTGGCTGCTTTACAGTTTCCTAGCCAAAACCAAGCACAGCTCCAATCGCTAAACTGTACTAAACTGAAACCCTTCTGCATGTTTATTTGTCAGGAGTGCGTATGTGTCCAGTGCAGTGCAGTACATTCTGGTTGCTCTAAGTTTTCTACCTTTTGAGCAAAAGGAAATACCACAGCCCTGTTTTCTCTGGTCATTTAGCACAAATTTCAAAAACATTTGTGTCTTTCTACTGCATAGACAGCTACAATGGTTCTGCTTAGAGTACTGGAAAAAGTAAGGCATTCATCTATGATGGATTTTCACTATTCCCAATCCTGGACAGAGAACTGTGTGGGAGCCTGTCCTGTGCAGGGGGCGGGCTCTCACTGCCTGTCTGTCACTCTCACACTTAGGCGGCACAGACAGAGACACAGACACCCTGCTCCGAGGGGCAATGGCGGAGAGAGTCAAACGTTCAAAAGTGTGGTTGTACCTCACGAGAATCGATGCAGACATTGCTCGTTGCCACAGTGCAACATGTTCGTTGCATGTAAGGGCGGGAACACAAGCAATCTTTCAAAACATCTAGTGAAAGTACATCACATACAGATGGAGAAATGCACAGTTTCCAACAGCCTGGCTCGTAGTTCCTCTCTCGTTTCCCCATCCCAGAGTTAGTTAAAATATGCAGACATGAGTTGGTATCCGTTAGTAACCATTAGTCAGCTGAATGTTTAGCTATGCGGTCCTGAATTCTGTCTCACATGGTGAAAGCATCATCCAAACCTCAGACAGAATTCATGAATGTACAGCTAAATATTCAGCTGACCCATAGCGACGGCTATTAGTGAATTGTTGAACATGGCTGTTGGAACATGTTAAAAAAATTCGTAGATAACTGCTTATTTGATTTATCATTACATTATACTCTATAATAGTTATTTGTTCAAAATAGTGCAAAAATAAAGCAATTGTTCATTCTGTTGTTAAATTGTTTTTCACTTTAAAAGGTAACAAAAGGACCGATTAGGGTACCGTTACAGTACCGGATCAATGAGCGGTATTAGTAGGAGTATTAGTACCATTAAAATCTTAACGATACCAGTCCCTATGGACAGCACAGTTTAATGCAGGGGCTGTCTTTCCAATGGTGAAATACTTCTTTAAGTTGAGGCATCTTATTATTTTCCAGCGTCCTGGTCTCCTTTGAGATATTGATCCTGAAGATTTCAGTGAACCATTCCATAGTTTATTTTTACTCAGATTCATGTATGTGCACATTAATCAAAATCGATAATATTCTTGAGTATTGTAATCTATTTTTTACGTATTTTAAGTCAGTAAAAAGATATTTTCTTGTTAAACTTAGCTCTCTCCTTCAACTCCAGTGGCCCATTGTCTATCTGGTACGTGTTAAGGGCATTCTGCAGAGAGTCGGGGATCAGGCATACAGGCTTGAAGCATGGATGAACAGTCATGCTCCGTTGCTCTTCAAGAAGCTCTGTACATCGATTCTGAACCTGTCGGAGTAGGTAACAAGTAGTATTAGTACTCTATTGATTGTGGATTCATAATTTTAATGATCATTATGGAAGATGCATCACTTTATTATTACACACAGCATTAAGCTCAGAGACAGAGAGGTTTAGGGGAATTTGAGTGTTTCCCCTACTCTCACAGTCAGGAACTAATATCCTTAGAATAGACGTTTTTTATGTATGTGATGTATTCTGGCATTAATTCAATCAGCAATATTAGCTTGTCTTGGCTCAATCAAGAGTGTCTGTGTGATTAAGTTACATTATGAGCCAAGAGGCATCCAAGAATGAAGTGAAACTAGGTGCCTAAACAGTGGAAGAGGGGTGTGCATTATTAGGGGGTGCCTTTTTCCAAACTTGGTGTGAGGGGAGGCCCACACGCAGTCTCAGACTTAGAGAAGCCCTGATATAGATTTTCTGTTGCTCGGCTTGTGTATTGCAATGATGAAATTGAGCAGTTCACACATAAAACCTTCAGACGATCTGCAGGTATGTGTAGGTAAGTCAGTAGAAACTCACACTACACTGTTTATTATTTATTGCTGCAGTCTGAATAATATTGATCATGGCTGGGGTTCATGCACCTATATATTCTGTGATGTGCAACCAAACTAAAAATATGCTGGGTACACTGTGTCTTTCTACAACACAGGGTGGCCTTACATTACTTGGCTGGACTATGCTAGCTAATACATATTGCTAACATTCATAAATGAGAAGGAAAAATGTTGCAGACTGAGAGGAACGAGGTTGATCATCCGATGTCCCAGTGTCCTCTTGCTCAGATTAGGATTCTGGCTCTGATGGCTCAAACATGTATGGCTGTACAAGCCCTATACTGCAGCTACCATCCATGTTTCCGTTCATCCTGTTGTTTGACAGTTGGGAGAGCTGGCATCTTTCCCGCAATAGGGTGTGGTCCTTGCTCCTCCAGCAGACGCCCCCCAGTGTTTCAGATCAGAGAAAACTGTACGTTTTTTCATGATTTTGAAACTGTATTTTACATGCTTGGCAATTCTTTTGGTCATTCAAATTTGGTCAGGTTGTTAATAACACATCTTTCTGTGATGTGACAAACTCAGAGCATGTTTTATTCCTAATATCAACATTACCTTTTTGTTTTTTTGGTTTTTTTTTTGTCTGAACATACTACCGTTATGCAGGAGGATCAGATAAAAAATGCTCTTATATGACAGTTTTGAGGGATAATAACACATTTCTGTCTTTTTTCTTGTCTACATTAACAGATTGTTAAAAAGCAAGTATATAAGCACTAAATAAGGGCTGCAAAGGCAGTAATGTGTTAAATGAAAAAGAGGAAACGAGGCACCAAACACAAAATCCAAGCTCAGTCTGTCAGAAGTTCCTCAACTAATTTAATCCACCTACAGAACATAAAACTGGTAGTTTTCACTCTTGACCAGATCATGTTCCTTCTAATAGACAGACTGAACCTGGTGGATAATGTGTTTGCACCTTTGCAGTTCTTGTCATTTTAGGTGCAAATATCATAGAGGAAAATAGCATGTGTATAGAACATAGTGGAGTATAAGGCCTGTTGTGTTGGGAAGTGATCAGGGGGTCACACACAGGACTTTAAAGCAGGAGACCAGCATTCATGTCACTTCAGAAACCAAAAGTCAGTACTGACATATTTTAACTTATGTCCATACAGTAAGTGAAGTTGTGACTTATTTCATTTACATCACATATGAAATGTGGATTAAAGAGTGTGAATGTGAAGCATTTAGAACATTTGAGATTCTCTCATAGGAACAAAGATCCACAAAATTTGTTGTCCAGTATTGGAGAACATTAAAAAAGGAGTGGGAACGTGGCTGTGTACCTTCTACTGCTGTGAATATGCATCATATATTGCTGATGGTATCTGAGTCATTAGTTTTGCATTCTTCTGACTTCATGCAAATGTGCATTTGCGGCAGAGCCGTTCAAATGTTGCACTGAGCGTTTATATTGTATTATAACGCTTTAAGTAAAGTTTGGAAAAAAAAAATCTTACATCACATGTGTAACCTGACTTAATAACATACTTACATTAACCCAAACTGCAATCCTTTCCAGTAGTTTTGTTGCCTATACCTAACTAAACTGCCATCGTTTCACAACATTAACCATGTGTGTAATATTGTTACCAAGAAGATGAATGCTACGTGCTTATGATGTCCTGACAAAGGTCAACTGAGTTTGTCCTTTCCTGAATTGTCTAAAAATCATTTATTTAAAACACAAAAAGCTTAAAGAGTGCTGACATGACATGTCACAAGCTCTGGTAATGTCTGTTTTTGGTGGTTTTAAGCTCTTCACAAGGCAAACTTTTAAGCGATTCTGAAAAAAAAGTTGCTTTTTTAGTCTTATTCTCTGACGCAAGCCTGCACAGAGCCGCTGCAGGCAGAGGCATGGATTGAAATGAGAGCACATCTGTTGGGTCAGACATGTGAGTGGAAATGCAGCTGATACGCTTGCAGCTTAGACACAGGGTCGGTGCTACATTTAACGGGCAGCTTCCTCAAATAGCTACAGCTGTTTCTGCTTTGATGTGAATGTATGTACTTTGTACCATGTTTTTTTTAGCTGCTTCATTCATTCAGCATGCCCCACGATGATCTCTCCAGACCACCTGCCTGCTCCACAGTTTACTCAATGTAAAGATGCCATAAGATTACACTTGAAATGTAAAAATGAATGTACCAATAGCTTCACAGTGCTCTCCGTGTGTTAGTGGTGCTTACCTCTCAAATGAGAAGCTTTATCATGAAGTGCAACTGCTTTTGATAAGAAATGTTTTGCGTCATGTCTTGGTCGTAGATTCATGTGTTACATAGTATTATCTATTGCAAAAAAGAACAAGCCATTTGTATTACATGTAGACAGCAAGATAAGAGATTCTTTTAAACAAACATAACATAACACATAACAGCGAACAGCATTAAAAGGATGTTTTTTCCTGTACTGTGTAGTTATTGCCTCGCTGTAGCTTACAATAATGTGTATTCTAAATGCTTTTGCAATTATGATAATGACATATATGTTTTCTTTGACCTACTGGTTTATTTAAAGAAAAAAAATAACAGCAATGGTTCCGTTTTGATTGCTGTACATGCACCTCCTACATGACATGTTGACCTGTGATTCATAATTGTTGTTATTGTTTATTGTGAAGTACTGTTCCCATGAAAACACTGACTGTGATGTCACATTGGGCAGAGGCCAAGCCCACATGCTGTTTGCATGCTCACTACCATGTTTATGTAGAGTAGCTGTGACATGTAGAAATATAAATGTGAGCTTCAGCTGAAATGAGTCATGTAAATAATTATTTTATTTATGTGTCTGAATAAAAGCAAAAGGTGAAATGGTGAGCTGATTTTATCATGTTGTTTGCATTAATCATAATAATAATAGAAATAACATGTCTATATAACATAATATATGTCTCGTGTCACTGTGGTGGGTCATTTTAAACAGGATTTGAGGAGAATGACACTTGGGGTGAACTGAGATTGCATCTCATTCATGAGAGAAAGGCTGATGGAGGAAGAGGGATGGATGGATGGTTAGACAGCCAGCAAGGCAGAGAAAAGATTTCCAAGTGAAAAGAAGAGACATACACAGAAACACTGTTCTGCGGAAATGTATGAGAACAACACAAACACAAAGAAAACTAAATATTGCAGGATGTCCTTGACCGGCTACAGTGGCAGTACAGATACAATACTATGTATTGTTGATTACAAAGTGTAAATATATGCAACCCCATATAAACAGTCTGCAGGTACAGAAAAGCTGCACATCTTCCCCAGATAAACAAAAGCTTAAATAAAAGGTGCAAAGAGATTTTCTCTGTCAGCAACGCCTCCAGTCCAAACAAAGCATCTTCCTGAAGGTGTGTCTGAGCTCAGCGATGCGGAAGGCGTAGATGGCCGGGTCGATGAGGGCGTGGCTTATCAGTAGCACCACATGCAGCTGGAACAGGGATCGGTAACACTCGCAGTACGGGTTCAAGGGGCAAACCATGATGATGATGAGGTGGACGAAGAACGGTGACCAACACACCACGAAAGCCCCGAACAGGATGGTGAGAGTCATTACCCCTCTCATGCTGTTGCCCCGCCACCACTGATGACGACCCCTCCCCCAACCGTTGTTGGACAGGGAAGCGATCTTCCTGGCATGGATGCGTGCCAGCATGAACATGTAGACGTAAAGGAAGCAGATAATTGCCAAGGAGAGAATAAAGAAGACAACAAAGCAGATAATAATGAAGGTGGACTCGAAGAATTGCACCATGAGCACAGCTGACACCCCGCATGTCGTCCAAATGACACCCAAGATGGCCCCCGTCCGCTGCATTGTCATGATGTTGTGGTATCGAAGTGCATGGAAGATGGTGATGTAACTGAAATGGAAAACAAATGATTTAATCATCCTCTCAAATTATCATGGTCTTCTGAGTTTTAATTTGTACAGAAGGTGAGAACGGCCATGCTCGCAATCGTTTTTCTAAATGACCTCAAGATGAAGAGCAGTTATTTTGTTATCTTAAGAAAACAAGCTTTGTTATTTCGAGATAACGCGATAATCAACCTGTTGTCAAGAGAAAAAAACCCTCTTGTTATCTTGTGTTCTGCCATGCCAGCATGCATAGATGGCATCTTGACATCTTTAACAACTGATTTAAGATGAAAATGTCAGGTCAAGGCAGATCCATCATTGATCAATGCGTCAGACTTTAATAAAGGTCTAACATGTGCCCATGTAGGACAGATCAAACAAACAGATGCACATATAATCACCACAGCTCCTCCAAGAGACCAGCCCAACATGAGGCAGCCTTCCTAGATTAGTGGTTTGTATCTCACCCTGTTTACATGTTTTCATTAGGCTTTCTTATATTGACACAAGTAAATGCTGTCTGTGTAGTTATTCATGACAATAATTCACACTGTATGGTATGACTTTGACTGGAACTGATGTTTTCTTGTGATAGTTACGTCTTTACCTTCAGAAACTGGCCTTTTGTTTCCTCGAGATAACAACATAAATGAACCCGTGACCACAAGATAATACTTGATAACAGATTTTTGTAAAAAATTACAAATTGCAAACACAGCCGTTCTTTGGCTTCCACACATCTGAATGTTCTAAATCTTTACATTTTTTGGTCTCTTGGGGGCAGCTGAAACAAGTTGTGAACACAACATTGACATATCCTTTATGTTGATGTGGCAAACAAAACAGCAATTTTATCATTAATTTGGAGATGTGTTTGTGTCCAGCTGATGAAGTCCAATATTTATCTTTTTTGAGCGCTGTTTTTGTTCTCTACTGATGCCTGGGGGAGATATTTGTCTCTTTAGCTGCTAAATGCTCCATTATGTTCACCTGCTAATCTCTGTGTCTGACTTTTGTTTGGTGCTGAGCAGGTGCTATCATGCTAGCACTTCAGTTTACGTGATATCCACAGGCTTGAAGGCACAGGTTAAAATAAGACAGTTTAAAACACTTAAAATTACTTTGTTTAACACACTAATCCAAAAGTACGGGGATGGGAGAGACCAGTTCCCCCACTATCAACAATTAAAATCCATAATTAAATCTAAATTAATATAACCATATATATATAACCATATATCAGTCTTTAATGACACCTGGAATACATTCATTACTTATCTAAACCCCAACCACAATCAAACCAAAGCCACGTACATATGTACCCCCCATGACTAACATACTGTAATTCCTTCATCTCTGTATTTATCTCATCTCCTCTCACCCACCTTCACTTAGCAACACCCATCATTTTACACACACACACACACACATCAGCCATTACACATACACACATACACCATCATTATTATTATTATTATTACTATTATTATTATTGCTGTTATATAATTATTTCTCTTGTTTCCTGAGACCCACACACACCTTCATTTTACATTCACCCAGCAACATACATATCTTTCCCTTCTATCTCTCTCCCCGTTTTCCTACTAATGTAGTGCTAATCAAATATCCACTCTCACTATTATTTATATAATTATTATTGTTGAAATATTATATATAATTTTTAACAATATTTATTTTCTTCCTATTGTTTCTACTGATTATATAACCTTTGATTATTATTATTATTATTATCTTTGATATGATCATCTTAGTGATGAAAATTAATTATATACACTGAACAAAAATATAAATGCAACACTTTTGTTTTTGCTCCCATTTTTCATGAGCTGAGCTCAAAGATCTAAAACATTTCCCATATACATAAAAAGACCATTTCTCTCAAATATTGTTCACAAATCTGTCTAAATCTGTGTTAGTGAGCACTTCACCTTTGCCGAGAAAATCCATCCCACCTCACAGGTGTGGCATATCAAGATGCTGATTAGACAGCATGAATATTGCACAGGTGTGCCTTAGGCTGGCCACAATAAACAAACAATAACGTAACAGTGAAGTGTACATGACGTGGAAAAACAAGCAGAATCACTGCCTTTAATGAGCTGTGGATGACTGAGTCGGAGTCCAGAGAAAATTCTCCCCATAGTCCTAGTTACCGAGACCTGATGCTTTGAATTTAAATATGAGCAGAGGATAATTGGTCATAGGGCCCACAATCCACTGAGAAACCACTCAAGACAGCCGGGTTAGCAGTAAACAGATCACATTAATCTGGTTTCCTTTACGTCACTGAAGCCAGATTTCCCTTTAAAATGCCTGCCTTTGATATGGGGGTTCTGGTGGATTAGACTGGGTTGGAATACATTCATAGATTCATACATCATAAATTCAAATCCATCCTTCAGTCTATTAAATATACAGTTTCCTATAAACATTCAGCCCGGTCACAGACTTTTTGACACTCTCCCCTCTGGCAGGAGGCTGCGGACCATCAGGACCAAAACCTCCCGCCACATGAACAGTTTTTTCCCCTCTGCAGTTGGAATCCTTAGCAAGTCCCGGGACCTCCACCCCCACCCCCACTGACACTGACACTCACACTGACTCTTGCACTCTGCCACTCAAACCCAGCACCGCCCTTGAATCTTTGCATTACATTAATGCAGAATTCTTTTCTTCTTTTATTTTCTATATCATCCAACACTTTTTGTCTCTGTTTGTTTGTTTATATTGTATATATTATAGTCACTGCACCTTATTCACCTAGACAAATTCCTTGTTGGTTTAAAATCCTTCTTGGCAATAAATCTGTTTCTGATTCTGATTCTGATCTAAAACATTTCTGTATGCAAATCCAAGGAATACATACATACCGATCCACAGCAATAGCCAGGAAACTGAAAATGGAGCCCACAAACGACATACACAGCAGGGAGTCTATCACATCATCCAGCTTCCTCTCCGAGGATCCTTTCTTCTCCAGCTGTCCTACATCGGCAAACACAATCATCAGGGTCTCGCAGCTTTTGGTGAGGCTGGCGATGGTGTTGAAGGCCGCCAGGCTGCAGATGAAGCAGTGCATGGGGGAGTGGAGGTTCCTGTTCCATATGATGGCCACCACAACCAGCAGGTTCTCGGCCAGGCTCACTGTGCCAATGATGAAAAAGACAGGGACAGGGACCTCCACCTCAGGGCAGTCCGACTGGTTCACTGTGGTAGCATTCATAGCTTGCTAAGATGGCGTTTTGTTAGATTAGAGAGAAAAGCTGATAAACAAGGAAACTACAGCTACCTGAACAGTAAAGTTCTCAAGATGTCAAGAAGGAAAAGTAAGTTCACATGGGAGTATTGCATTCAGAGTGTATTGAACTGCAGCTAACCTTAGTTTGTGCCAAAGTCAATCTGACCTCAAATGGTGGTGTTGTTGTCCCCGGGCAACAGGTTGCTCTCTGTAGTAAGTTTGTCACAAAATGTCATTTACACCCCTATTCCAGCTAGCATGGGGGGATCGGTGGTCTCGGTACAACTCGATCCCGCTCTACAGAAACATGACTGCATCTGCTTCTCCTCTGCTGTTTACACAAGAGACATCGATTTTTCCTGTGAGCAGCGTTGTCAGACAGGGAGTGTTTGTCCAGGGCTTACGGAAACTCAGTTATTGCCTAAGTTGTTTATATGAGATTCCAGTGCAGCGGATTTAAATTGTTGGTCTCGTGAACTGTGTCGATCCAGTCCTGCCTGTCTTCTGGTGGAGCTTGGAAGAATGTTTGCCTGAAGTGTCACCTGTGGAAAGACAAGTTATTAAAATCCACACGTATAATCCTCTTGCCTCTATTGAATGTGATGCACAGACTCAATAAGCTCCCTTGCAGTGTTTCACATGCTGATTTCAATATGAATCATGTACCATTTGGACACCATTGTCTTTACAACTCTAATTACTCTTTATGGGATTCATCCAAAACTCAACAGGAATATTCTGCCCTTCAACGTGAAAATAGTTAGTGCCACCTTTATAATTTGAAAAGCCTATGTAACGATATACCGAATTTCGTGATACCATCGTGGGACCGTGACGATATCTGCCAACCTATCATTGTTTGTGTTGTTCCGTTTGAACAGCAGAAGGCGCAATCATACTGCTCCAGAAGACAGACTCGTTCTCATAAGACCCGACAGAGAGAGATTGTCATGGCTCTGGTGGTCTGCTGGACATTTTCCATTTTAAAAAGCACATTTACTGATCATGAAATCATAATTAAAAGAAGGAAATGCTCTGTGATCAGGGCTTTGAGTCTCAATTCTTGCCAGGGTGTAGACAGAAGATGATTATAATAATTATATCAAGCTTTTATCCAAAACTCTCTGACCCCTTTAATCCTTGTTAGTCCCTAAGCTCTCAGTGTTTCATTATCAAAGGTGCCACAATAAATCCAATGAAAGAAACTTTAAACTATTCTGTAACTTTGCAAACTTCATCAGCTCCTATGACACAGGCTTTGAGTCATTTCTAATTGTAGAAATACAGAACAAAATTATTATATTCTCTAACTGGGCACTGAAAGTTAAATTTGACACAAAGGTCTCCATAATTTAGGTAATTACCATTTTCATCCATTAAATGTTTTACAGCCCGAATTCCTTTTTCCATCCAAGTTCCTTGAAACAATGATTTTCAATTAGTCAAGATCTACCTACTGTTCCACAGGGGTGTGTTGTGTAGTGTAAAATTATGTTTGTACAATAAATTCCAATAGAGGAGAACCTGCTGATGAAAGTCTAAGAGTTTCACAGGCAATTTGTGTAAATCATAATCAACATCGCAGTAAAACCTTGCATTGGGGATGGTAAACCAAATGTTTGGGGTTTTTTGTGCATAACAAAGGAATTGAGCCATTTTAATTTTAGGACACCATTCATAACAGATTTCTGAAACATTCAGACGACCATCCTCAACACTTTCAACCATATCAGCTCTCCTAATGTGATGACATTTGTTTTTCCAGATGTCAAACTTTGATGGCCACCTGTCTTCCCACTCATCAGGAGACATATTCCAGTCACCTCCCATTAAAATAAGATCTGTAGGCTGGAATGATTTTAACTCTGCTACTGTATTTGTGATATCTTCCAACGTTTGTTTGTTTGGGGCTGTGGTTCTATGACCATGTACATTGACTAGTATAAAAAAGTTACTTTCAAGTTTTAACACTGCTATTAGCCAGTGACCTTCTCTGTCTGTCCTGTGTGTTACAATATCAGCTGGAAACCTGTTAAAACAAATTGCCACACCAGCTGACCTGTTGGATTTTCTTTTAACCTAATATTTAAGACCTCTCACATTTAACAAGCAAATGAAACAGTGCAATTGAACATTTCTGTTGAGAACTACAATAAGAAAAAAAACAAGTACTCAAAACCAGAACTTAATGTGCAAATGCTGTTTTACGCTGTTACAATTGCCAAAAGTGTCCCATGACCCCGTTACACTCCTCGTTCATGCTCTTTCTGCAAGGAACTAACAAGGAACTTAAAGAGAGAATCAGAGAACAGGAACAGTACAAGATGCGTAGCTTGAGTTTCAGACACCAACGCATCTAGTACCATCAGTGACATCTTTTCTTTTGTTAGCCATGTTAACATCCATAGCATAGTCGTGGTCGATGGCCGACTCAGCATTGTTTATCGCCTCTGTGCTCGCCGCAACCTGAGCCATTTTGCCTTTCTCATCACCATTTTTCAGTCTGGCAGGTTTTACCATGATTATGGTTGTCGGAGTGTTCCTTAAACTGCTTCTAACTCAAACTTTGGGACTAGTTTGCTGCAGCCTCTAATGCGAGCTACTGCTTAACACGCTATCTTGCCAGAAGTCAGTGCGCCCAGATTATCTGCTGTTTAACTTGCAAAATGGACTTGTACACGCCCTAAACACACTAGCACTTTAGACTTCATGTGCTGTAGACCAATTAAATAGGGCCCTAATTGTCTGTCTGGCAGCACTACTTTAATGAATCTATTATTTGAAAAAGTCCTGCACATTACGTTAAGAGGCTGTTGGTCAGCTGGTCCCAGGTCTGCTGGCGCTCTGTTATTCCACCACAGCCATGCCTCCATATGACAAAGCATAGCAGAAGCTGCTGCAGGTGGATGGCTTTTAAAATAGTGCTCGACCCTTAATATTAACAGACGAATTACCAGTGCACAGTGCAGCAGGCTGCAGCTGTGAAGTCATCAGAACACCGGGCTGACTGAAAGCAGTACTGTAAGTGTGTCTGTTGTTATACATTTGATATATGCATGCTTTAAAACTACTATTACTCCTGCTTTCTGCCGTAATGTAGAGAAATATTCAAATTAATGTGTGCATTTAATTAGTCACAGTTACTCATTAGTGTAGCCTGATGAGGACAAAAGCAGAGACCAAATCATGCACACACAAAAAAGACACACTACTGATGTTATGTTTCAACCACAGAGGGTCTTCTGGTAAAAGTGAAGTCACGAAGTCAGATGAGTCATCTGTTATGAGTCATTTTCAGAAAGATAACAGACTATTCTTATTGTGTTCGTGTGATTGGACAGACCTGGGTGTGTCTCTGATTGTTATTCAAGGTGTAATTGCATAACAGCGTGTTCGTCAGCTGTCACTGTATTTTCACCAAAGAAAAAGTCCGACCCACTGCTCAGCTTTTCAGTACAACATGAAAAATCACACGTAATAACCAACCCAGTAATACCACCAGTCCTGACAGACAAAGCTGTGAGGTGTTCATATTGTCATCTCTGTTGTTCACAATCTCGCCGGGATTTATTGACAACATAATGACAGAGAATGGAATTATCTCCACTGGTGGCTTAAACAGTTCAGGAAATCATTTCATTGTGTCTCTGAATGCATGTGCGTACTATAGTGGAGGACATATTGGAAAAATCCCAAAGGGTTGATGTTTTGCCTGTTTTTATTTTTTCCAGGTGCTCGCGCTTCTGTTTAAACATATTTAATTGTAATCATCTTTACAGTGATTACATTGACAGTTTTAGGAGGGACATTTGGATTTAGGTAATGGTGGGATTTAGTATTCTGGAAAGAGTGAAATCTACAGAAATACCTTACAAGCATAATAATTATATACAGTATAGTAGCTGTGTGTGTTTGTTAATGGATCCCCGTCTCGCATGTGGTCAATATTCAGATTTCATCAAAGTTAAGGTCAAATAAACCTTTGGGATAAAATTTACGGCATCTGGTAGGTTGATTGATTAAATGACAAAATTAAATCAATCAAACACTCATCTGGCATGTCTTTCCTGTTATTAAGGATAAAAAGCATCCTCATGATGTCATTACTGTGATTTCAGGCAGTTAACACACATCTGCACACATTTCTCTACCTTAACATTCCAATACATAAAGCTCCTTCATCAGCTTACCCATTAAACTGTACAGCTTATTATCCATTCACCTTTAACCTGTGTGCTCTATTGCGGTCTGAATGTTTCTATCATTTGTTCATTCTATGTACATTCATTTTGACTGGGGGATCATTAAAGTTTTATCTAAATCTCCTCATTGTCTCATTGTCTGTGTTATCCAAAAGTCAACCAGAAACTCTTTATCATCAGGGAGAGACGTGTGGGTTCTGTCTTGTGAATGAGCTGTGATTATATAGCACTTCTCTAGTGTTAAAGTGCTTTACAACACATGCCACCTTCACCCGCACATTAATACTCTGATGGTCAGCCGGCCGCTATGGTCGCCTCCACACTTCTGCTTTTAGTCTAGCTACCAGATGTTAAACCTGGCTGCAAGGATTTTCTCTCATTCAGACAAGAGCATTAGCGAGGTCCAACACTGATAGTGGGTGATAAGGCCTCGCTCACTGTCCACATTGGCAGTTTATCACACATGTATTTTTGATGAGGTCAGGGTTCTGTCCAAGCCAGCCAAGTTCTTCAAAACCACACTCTGAGAATGATTTATGGACCGGGCTTTGATAGAGACTGTTAAATATGAACTATGACCTGTAACTTGTGATTCTTTGTATTGTTTTAAGACACATGTAAGGTATTGAGTAAATCACTCAAGGTAATGAATGTATATTCATTATTATCACTTCCTTCTGTGTGAGTGATGACTTTGGGTACAGAAGGGCAGGATGAGAACACACCCACAGAGACAGATAAATACCATGTGTTTCTCCTCAGACATTGAGTCTTCACTTTGTAACAGACTTGTGTGTTGCTTTGTGAATGCTCCTCTTGTACAAGATATAAACCCTTGTTTGAATTTTGAGCTGACTCCGATCTCCTTCCTCCAGTTCTAAATTAACGCAGAATTATTTTAACAAAGTTGATATATAAATGGACAAACAAACTTTTCCCACAAATCCTATTTAATTATCTAAATTCAGTCTTGAGCAATAAGTTTAACTTTATACCTTTTAATCCATAGAAAAGTAATAATATCGCTTTACTTATTACTTGGTAATACCGTGGGGTCTGGAGCATGATATTCAAGTTTTCCAATCAGTGCTGAAGTCGACAACAGCACCCTGATGTAGCTGTTGTTATTCACAAGGTGGGACAGCAGTGCGCCTGTGAAAAAATATACTGAGTACATCAAATCATACACAGTAAAAAAAAATCGCTGTGAAATAGTAGTAGTAGAATACTGTGTATTCAGCCAAACATTACAGCAAACAAAAAGTTACTGTGAAAGTCACAGTAATCACGCCACTACTGTAAAGAATCACAGTAGATAAATATGTACTGTATAAAATCACAGTAACAAGAAATGTACTGTAAAGAATCACAGTAGATAAATATGTACTGTATAAAATCACAGTAACAAGAAATGTACTGTAAAGAATCACAGTAACAGAAACTGTACTGTATTAAATTACAGTAACTGATAATGTACTGTAGAAAACCACAGTAACCAATAGGCACATAATCATGTACTATTCACACATCAACGAGTTGCTGTAAAAACATGTGAGTGTTTGTCCATATTATAATATATAGTTAATAATACATAATAAATATGTCTGATCGTCCTTATTTCACATGGTGAGAATCTCACCATCATTCCTTCATTATATTCAGCAGCTGTAAAACAGTTACTAATTTGAATTAGAATCCCTTACAGTACTTGTTACTGGGCAAAGTAATCATATTACAGTAATGAGTTACCAAGTAATGCGATACGAGTTACTGAGTAACGCGTTACTGCCCAGTACTGTCTTAAAAAAACTTTAATAATATGTTGCAACATCAAGATCTCCCTTTATTTGTGCTTATTAGCATTAGCATGTCAAAACAAAAGAGTTTTATAAAATGTGTCATCAAAGCAAATGTAATATGTTCTGAATAGCCACACATACAGTATATGTCAGGCCAAAATCCTGCCATCATAGAGAAGGAGATAGGTGATAATTGGAGGGTTGTCTCAAGAAGTATAGCAGAAGTTTCAGCAAGTGCCCTAAAACAATACATGTTTATGTTAAATTGACAAAGCCTTTTAGCAGCTTTAGTAATTATGAAGGTAGCGAAGGAGAAAAGGTCAGGTGACATTTTTATAGAGCAACTAAGTCCACAGACAGAGATCAGGGTTAATGGATGGCTCAACAAAACATCAGACTGTAACACGGGAGGCAGCTGTTTGTTTCCAACCATGAGTCGACATAGTTTATTATTGTAACCATGGCGATGAAGGTTACCTTAACTTAAGGAAGCACTTATTTTAACCTAAACCATGAAAATTCCCTTCTCATATCCACACAGCGGCCATTCCCCCCTGACATCACGCATTGTGTGAAGCTCAAATGTTATCACAAGAATAATGTCAAATCCCATGTCATAAGTGATAGAAATGGCCGCTATATCATTGTTCAAGGAAAATTGTATGGTATACCAGTGGTGCTAGTCAATATTTACGCCCCGAATTGGGACAATGTTAAATTTTTCACTGCTCTTTTCTCATCATTCCCAGACCTAAATTCGTAAATAAATTAAATTAAATTAATACTGGGTGGCGACCTCAACTGTGCCTTAAACATCAAGCTAGATCGCTCCAAACAAACAGGTACACTGAGCAGGTCTGCAGGTTATATAAACTCCTTTTTACAGACATATAAGATATTAGATGACTGGAGGTTCAAAAACCCAACATCCCGTAAATACTCCTTTTTCTCACCTGCCCATCAGTCCTATTCGAGAATAGATTATTTTCTTCTGGATGAACAGCTAATTCCCCTACTTGAGTCAATTGAATATGAGACCATGGTCATTTCGGACCATTGCCCGGTGGTAATGGATATCAGCTTTCCTGACAACATAGCCCCTCAGTGAACATGGCGTTTTAACCCTCGCCTCCTGTCTAATCAAGATTTTGTAAAATACATATCCAATCATATTGATCTATTTATGGAAACCAATGAAGACCCACAGATAAGTAAAGGCTGCCTATGGGAAACGCTAAAAGCCTATCTAAGGGGAATAATAATATCCTATACTGCCAGTGCCAACAAAAAGAATGCAAAACGTCTTTCAGAAATAGAGATGAGAATCTGCGCTATTGATCAGGAACATTCATCGACACCCTCTGAAAATCTCTACCGGGAAAGAATTTCACTCCAAACTGAATATGACATTATAATGTCGAGGATTTACATCGAAAATCACGTCTAAACTACTATGAATCCGGAGAACGCGCTAGCAAGCTCTTAAGTCATCAGCTTAGACAGTCTGCGGCGACAAGCTTCATTACTGAAATTGGATTAGATAACGGCGGTAGCACCACAGAACAAAAAAGGATTAATAAACAATTTCGAGAATTCTACAAAAACTTATATAAATCTGAAGCAGGTGACGACACTCTGATTACAGAATTTTTCAATAATTTAAATATGCCGTCTCTAGACCAGGACAGTATCAACGCACTTGAGAAACCACTAACACAGGCTGAAATTGAAAGGGCCATTAAATCATCCAAATCCGGGAAGTCGCCCGGCCCTGACGGCTACCCTATTGAATTTTATAAAGCCTTTTCTGTTAAACTGGTGCCACTTTTATGCGAAGTATACGAAGAAGCCTTCCAAAGGAAAACTCTACCCTTAACAATAACGCAGGCAACTATATCTGTTCTTCTCAAAAAGGGTAAAGATCCGCTAAAATGTGACTCTTACCGACCAATCAGCTTACTCTGCTCTGATTATAAAATCTTGACAAGGACCCTTGCAGCGAGACTTGAACCAACCATACACAATATAATCCACCGAGATCAGACAGGCTTTATGACTGGCAGGCATCTAGCTGGCAATTTACGTCGCCTCTTTAACATACTCTATACGCCAAGCGACAGTCACACGCAAGAGGTACTAATATCATTAGATGCACACAAAGCCTTTGACAGGGTGGAGTACAATTATTTATTTGCAGCTCTTAGAAAGTTTGGGTTTGGACAGAAATGTTGTAGCTGGGCAAATCTTTTGTATTCTAATCCACAGGCTTCTGTACGCACAAATAACCTTATATCAGACTATTTTCCGATTTTCAGGGGTACAAGACAAGGGTGTCCCCTGTCACGCCTATTGTTCAATATCGCTGCTGAGCCTCTGGCTGTCTCCTTGAGGGAAAATACCAGCTTATTGGGCATAGACCGATGCGGCCTCAACCATAAACTCTCATTATACTGTGATGATCTCCTTTTGTACCTTTCACACCCAGATACATCTATACCTGTTGCATTAGAAGTGTGGCTGCATTAGAAGTGTGGCTGCAAAGCAGAGGCCTCTTGACATGTTCCCC
Organism: Pagrus pagrus; assembly: GCF_965226575.1. Classification (NCBI taxonomy): domain Eukaryota; kingdom Metazoa; phylum Chordata; class Actinopteri; order Spariformes; family Sparidae; genus Pagrus; species Pagrus pagrus. The sequence goes on from NC_140191.1 coordinate 28,932,062, forward strand.
TTTAAGATTACATATGACTCCTTTAAATACCTAGGTGTACATGTTACTGAGAGATTCAAGGATCTTTTTAAAAATAACTTTAAGGTGGAACTGGACAGAACTAAACTAGACTTGACAAGATGGTCGTCCCTTCCATTATTGTTGGCAGGAAGAATTAACTCCATAAAAATGTCTATAATGCCACGATTCTTATTTCTTTTTCAGACGATCCCCACATTTATTCCTAAAGCATTCTTTACTGAAATTAATAAATACATATCCACCTTCATATGGAACAGAACTGTGCCACGAATTTGACTATCTAAAGGTACGTTTCGACATTCCAAACACCCATTTCTTCAGATATCTACAGATTCGAAATTACACTAAGACATGCTTTTCATCTTCCCTAGTTGCCATAGAGGAAGATTGGATCCATGATTGTGTTAGCAGGGATCCACAAACAAAAGGCTTTATTTCATTTGTATATGATACAATCCAAAATGTAGCTGCTCCTTCCCTTCACCATATAAAAACCAAATGGGAGGAGGATCTTAATCTGCAGATACCGGATGTGACCTGGCAACTGGCAAAAAGTCGAGTGAATGCATCATCTATCTGTATCAGACATGGTCTAATTCAGTTTAAGATATTTCACAGGCTTCACCTTTCTCAGAGCAGACTGGCTAAGCTATACGCCAATGTAGATCCAAGATGTGAAAGATGTCACCAGGTGGAGGCCACCCTTGGCCACATGTTCTGGTCGTGCCCAGTGTTGAGCTCCTTCTGGCTGTCTATCTCTGATGGCATTTCCTATGTTTGTAAGAAAAGGATCAGCCCCAATCCAATTATGGCAATATTTGGTGCCTCATCGGAAGGGATCACACTCTCAGCAAATCAAGCAAGTATGGTTGCTTTTGTCACACTTCTTGCCAGGAAATGAATTCTTGTTAATTGGAAAAGCCCTAATGCTCCAACACATAAACGTTGGCTTGAGGAAGTACTCGCACATTTGAAGCTGGAGAAATTGAGGTACTCCTCTCAAGGCTGTACTCAGAAATTCCACAATGTGTGGCAGCCATTTATTGATTATTTTAATGAGAAATGTTCTGTGCCTGCACAAGATAACCCTGACGCTTAACCCCCACCCCCCTCCGCCCTAGTAGTAATGTGTTTTGTTTTTTGTTTTTTGGGGGTTTTTTTGTTTGTTTTGTATTTATCTATTTTATTTTTCCTTCAGTTGGTGTGTGGTCGTATATGTACGTAATAATTGTTGAATTGAAAATTGAAGATTCAATAAAAATATTTGAATATATATCACAAGAATAATTTCGTACTGCTGCCTTCTAGGTTGCAAGTCATACAAACATAGGGAATCTGAAAAATAGTTACCATTTCACTGCTTCCTAATTGATCAGCAACTGAAAAGATAATAGATAGTGAAAATAACTTTGCGCCTTATTTCAAGCTAAAACAACATATTTGCTAACCCATTAGCTACTGTTAGACAATACGACAGAAAAGGCTTAAATTAATTCTGAAATATCAGCACACATTTTGAACACATTCAATTTGGTCAGGAAGTAAAACGCACTGGGTGTGATCAAGTTTGCAATGTAACGTCAGGTAACTGTTTGCTGTCTCTTCACCTGACCTCAAACATGTTCTGGTTAATTCAGTAACATTAACATTATGTGAATCATCATACAGATTGCATCCAACACAAAAGTGTTTTTCAAGCACTTCTGCAGTGAGTGTTTCTGGCATTGAGGGGCTAGCAAGGCTGTACATTACGTTACATCAGCCCACATTGTACTCGACTGTTGACATGACACTGGACAGAGGAAGCTGTGAGAGATGTCAGACAAACCAAAACACATTTGTTTGGAGCACACGGAGACCTTCAGTGAAGCAGAACACTCATCCTGGGCTGTCTCGCATTTGGAATTGAGTTCAGGACTCTGTGGAGGCCACACAAGGTCTTCCACACTTGATCTTGATCTTGATCTGGGAAAACCATTTCTTTATGGACCAGGCTTTGTGCACAGGGGCATTGTCATGCTGAAACAGGAAAGGAGATGGCAATCCCCCAACTGATGCCACAAATGTGGCAACAGAAAATTGTCTAAAATATCATCATTATCATTCAAAGGTTGCATTTTCACCAGTAAAACATAGCAGATTTTTGAAAGTACAAACAGGATTAGAGAAAATAAAGACATTCAGTTGGAAGCTACAAAAGTACTTAGGGCTGAACACGCAGACTTTTGAAAAGCCGGTGCTTGTTATGGGTTGGCCGCAGTTGCGAGACATCATCGTAGCCTGCTTGGAGGCAGGGCAGGCACAGCTTGGCCCTAATCCAGAGCAGGTCCATCGCGGGCGGCTTGGCTCAACTCGGCGCAGTGATGGAAAAGCAAATCGGAGTGGTTTGACTCGGTATGGCCAAAAGGGCTGTTGGAAAAATGCCAGTAGGCCTACTGGTTATACAGCTGGTAAAGCTGTATATAGAAACATATGTGATCAGCTTAATTAGGTGTTCATCACTGAACTACTAATGCACTTTCTTTCCCCTCGAGCCTTTTCCATCCTCCACCCAATACCAAAACTCACACACATCTTATCTGCATTGCCCTCCTCCTCGGATCCTCCTGACTGTCTTTTGGGCTCTGCTGGAGATCAGACAGCTGGCTTTAAAAGGACTGATATGGTTTTTTGCTACTGGATTTTTCTCACAATCAGGCAATCTATCCTCCCAAGCTGCATAACGTGGAAGACAAAGGCTGTAGTATGCACAGCAGGAATACTTGGGCTCACCAGTAGGTTTGATGAAATCACTAAATGTCGATTAACAGAACAGGTAAGAATGTTTGTGGGTATGTTGCACAACACACACAGCTGGAGACTTTGAATGAGTCATCAGTGGGTGCTTGTCGTCAGAAATATGACTGTAAACATGTACAGTTCTCAGAAATGGACTGGAGTATAAAGGCCTGTGTCTGTTTTGTTCCCATTTCTTTGAAATGTATCACGATTCCTATTAGAAAACTTGTTAAGGTGAGCCATGATGATGGAGGAACCATCACTCAACCCTAAGTTCCCATTAATGTGATCAAAGCCGAATGATTCAGCCCAAACATCATAAAGCAGGAGCAGGAAAGGTAATGAATGGAGCTTTAGTTGCATGTAGGCTGACACTGTCAGCTCTATCCACCTCTGCATGCTGTATTTTCACTATGCAGTAGCTCAGATCTTAGCTGTTATTTTAGATTGTACTTTCAGGTAAAAGGTATCTCAGCAATACATCCTCCTACAGTAACCTTGATGGGTTTGTTCTCTTCTTAGCCACTGTCAGACAAACCTGTCTGAACAATTTATGTTGCTACATTAGGCTTTAAAAACTCTTTGCACTTGGTTTCTGGTGCTTAAAGCTATGTGAACATGCACTTACAGTGATGCACTCTTTGATCCTCTATTCATGGAAAAAATACAAATGGACATTTAGTTTGAGTGTCTCAGATGAGTCCTTGATAAGACACTGTAAATGTAAAACCTTGAATCAAATAAAGAACCAGAGAAAAGCCTTACTTGTTCGTCACTCCACCGTCAGCTGCTTAAACAACCTTCCTGTTTTCAAGCCTTTCAGTAGATGATGTGTCCCTTTTTTGTCATCATTTTTGCACAGCATTTCAACAAAAGGCGCTGATACAGGCTGTAGAGAACCTTTCTTCAAGAGAGTTTCACACAGTGAATTGGGTTGAGAGCGAACACTGTTTGTGTTGCCTCAGAAGGCTGCCTCACCAAGGCTGTGAGGAATGTTGTTTTTTCCATTTGTTTTTCTTTTTGTCGTCCGTATGTCCATTAATGATAACAGCACAAGGGGTGTGTGAGTGTACTGACCCACTCCGGTCAGTTTATCTTTTGGTCATTCGTTTTGCTTTCAGAAACAGGTATTAAAAAACAAAAAACGAGTGGTTATTTGATTCTCGTTTTAAAATACAAAACTTAAAATGGACATACAAGGCCTTTTTCTTTTTCATGGTCAAAAAGGGATGAGTGAAATTTAAAAAATGCTTTCATCTTCGTTTTCTATTTCATATAATAAAAAATAAAATCACAAGACAACAGAAGCGGAAAAAAAATGTTTTTTTCATATTCTGAGACCGGATGTTGTCATTTACGAGGCAAGTGCACGAATTAGGACGGTGCTGTGTAGAAAAAAAGTAGTAGGCTACATGGTGACATGGACACATGGACATGTACCGCGTTTTCCAAAACAACAAAAGAGTGTGTCTCAGGGAACAGAAAAACTTAGTTGCATATTTCAGGTACAAAAAACGCTCCAGGACGTCAGTGTCTGAGGCTAGCCTGTTAGCCTAACCCCTTAGTGGAGCTGTTTCAATAGAAGTCCGCCTCATCATGGAAGATTATCGCTTAAATAATATTCATTGAGAAAGGTTTGTAAGGTTAAATGAACACTTTCTTGACAGGTCTCAACTCGTGGTCTGTACTTGACTAACGATGCAAAAGTGGCCTTGTTTCTGGGACCATCGGGAGTGTTCAGCTCATTCAACCTTACTGCAAGATAAAGGATAACACGGGCCAACGTTTTGCATTCATTGCAAACACCTGCAACATGCCCCCCAATAAGATGTGAGGGCTAATTACAGGATGGGATGGGAAAATAAAATATAATTACATTTCATTGCAAACACCTAGTTAACATTTGATGCAGTTGTAGTGTAATAATAGTTAGTACTACGTACATTTCATTTACAATATGCACATTTCAACATTTTTCCGCTGACTTTCATAACCTCCGCCAAGGAAGTTGCGATATATGGTTATTGCTGATATACAAAATACATGAGACCGTTAATCATCGCTAGGGTTATGAATGCCCAGTATGTCACAGCAACTATTTTAGTATGATATTCTTCCAGATCAGTGTACCTTGCTGAGGTGGTTGGTGGAAGGTTGAGTCCCAGCAGAATGGTGGTGGTCCGTTTTTTAGAATGCGAGGCTACCCTTCAGGGGATCATCGGAATAAAGTGCAAGATTCCATTGGAAGTCATGACCCCATGGTACTGACTGTCACACAGGGTAATGCAATTTTGCAGTCCGAAGGAACAACAGGTGGGTAACATGAATTTTCTTTTACTTTTACGTCTTTACTTTGATTGAAAATGATGGTGCATGATTACTCATGACTGAACCAACCACTTAAGTTGTCATGGCTTTTCCTGGTTTCCACCCCCACTTCAAAGGGTCATACCACTGGAAACAAAATGCACAGTAGATTCTTGCTGTGCAAGAACAGGACTTCCTGGAGTTTCAGGGCAAATAAAGGGGGAGACTGCAGTAATCTTCAGCAATCACATACTCTTATTTGTCCAAACAGTGAAACAGTTAAAAACACTTTTTTTTCAAATCAGCACCTGTTTGCCTACCGTTTGGACATTACTGCCTCTGTATATACAAGTGTCTTGTTTTGAATGAATGAATTTCATAAGAAGCTGTCCTGACTTCATTCATAAATAAAAAACCCTCGCTTTTGTTATTTGGTTGTTTGTTTGTTTTTATCTATGATTAAAACATTTCTTGCAAGCGCTTGCATTTGAGAGGTTAGCTTCCCTTCCTCTGTAAAGTTTAATTGTCATCATTGATCAAGTCTCATCCTTTTTCCCTCCCAAGTCTTCTTGAGAAAGGACCTGACAGACCTTACAGAGATTGCAGTGTGGGTGGAAACCGTGAGCAGAGTCTATCCTTGTTGGGGAGGTTGGATAAAGAATGATAGACAGGTAGCCAGGGACAAACACAACAAAAGGTGAAGGCAGACAGACAGTGGCAGCTGCATATATTAAGTGGTAGTCATAATGGAAGCATGTGTCAGGAGGAGACTGAAGGCAGAGAGAATCAGAAAGTGGTTGAGTGTGAGCTTTGGTGAGTCATCATTAGGGCGGCTCCATTCATTATACGTACACTCTGTCTCCATCCCCCAGTACAAGGTACAAGGTAAAGTCATTGTCATTTTTTAAATCACAAGGATTTAAAAAACAAAACAATGTTTGAGTTCTTTGAGTCCAGCTACATTTAGAAGCTGCTTCATAGTCTGGTGGTACGGCAGCGGATACTACAGCGGCAGCAGGGTGAACAGACTGTGGCTGGGGTGGGTGTTGTCTACGTATTAGTATCCTTTGGGCTCTTTGCAGACATCTCACTTCACTAATATCACTGATGCTCTGTAGATGGGTACCAGTAGGTCTGGGTAATGAAATGATAACAGTATGAAACGGTGATTGACACGTCATCGATAGCAAAAAGAAAAAAGTTCAATTAAATGTTTGATAGTTTCACGCGTATGCATTACATGCAAACCAATGGAAAGCCTATAAGAATATGCTCATAAACAGCCAGTCATATCCCTTGATAATGGAGCAAGCTACGAGTGACATGCGAACAGCCAATCAGACAGGTCAGCTCGCCAGTATGACAGTATCTTTACTTATTTATGTAATTTTATTCCTTGTTGTGTTAACATAAATCATGACTTGTGTGCCTTGATAAATCTAACCCTTTTTCATCTGGTCTTTAGAGACGATAAAAAAGTGGATAGGTAATTAAAAATTATTAATAATTATTGATAACAGCCGATATGAAACTTCACTATCATGATAAAGTTTTTTAACTATATCAGCCAAACCTAGGTACCAGTGATGTTCTGGTTGATTTTAATCACCTGCTGTAGAGCCTTCCTGTCCTGGGCCGTGATGAACCATGCCAGTTTGTGATGTTTCCAGTCAGGTTGCTTTCTGTTGCTCCTCTGTAAAAGCTGACCAGTGTCTGGCTCCGGATTTTAGCCTTCCTAAGTTTTCCTGATAAAGTAGAGCCTTTTTATGTGCTTTTTAACCAGGGTGGTGATGTGTGATGACCAAGAGAGGTTCTCAGTGATGGTAATTCCAAGGACCCACCTCGGCTCCACTGATGCAAACAGGGGTGTGTGTCTTTGCCTCCTTTTTCTAAAATGACCAATTTCTGACCTCATTAGCTTTGGGCAAGGTCAATGTATGTTTTTTTTAAAAAGTGCGAGAAAAGGTGAAGCTTTTATCTAAATTGTACAAGTGTGCAGTAAACAAGATACAGTAGATACAAGGTACAAGGTATATAACAGGTATATGATTAACCATGCTTTCACTTACAGGGTTGGAGGAATGGAAAACAAGTAACTTGTTTTCCATTCCTCCAACACCCATAAGTGGTGAAAGTTACTTTCACCAGTTAACATAATTTCTTCAGTATGTGACTCAAGACCTTTGATTACACTTCACACTGGATTAAAACAGAGTTTTTCACAACAGGTGCTTCAGTTGAAGGGGGCATAGAGGCGGAAAAAAATGAAAAATTGAAGGAGCTACTGCCTGCCGCATTTGCATGTGCCGCCGTCGTCATAGCAACCTCACCTTAGAGGATGGCCACAATCCACACAGGCCTCACTGGAGTTCAGCAGACATATGTTATATAACAGGAAAATGCGAAATGCCCACATGTATGTGAATAACTCGCCCCCTGCCCCCCTGAGTGGACCCTGCTGGAATCCACAGACAGAAAGGTGAATTTAAATCGCTCAATCCCATAATTTTGCATTGAGTGGCAGTTTGACTCTGCAGAGAGAGCCGTGTGTAGGTGTTAATGGGTATTTTATTGGCAGGGAATATAAAACATGATCAGTTTGATATTCATTTGATAACTGGCATACCACACTCATCATGAGTTAATTCAGTTTATTCTTTAAGTGTCATGAGGTACAGGAATTGAGGTTGGTTAGAGTGTGACATGTGCATTTCAACATCTCATATATCAAGAAAAATTTGCTGTGGCATACCCACGCAAGACAAAAAGACATCTCATTTAGTGCTAAGGAATGCACAACACAACACAAACAGCTGACTATATGGGACACTGAAAACATACCACAATAAATGAATGGATAGACCAAACTGAAACCAAGAGAGTGTTTGTTGAACATTAACCGTACAGTGATACAGCCCAGTAATATACTGTACTGTATATTAATCTCTTAGAGCAGATATAGATAAATAGGCTATGAAATATAATGTAATAGCCTAACAGGTGCGTTCTGACAGAGAGAGAGGCAGGTGGTTCACGTTTGGTTTTACCATCCCTACTGAGTGATCCAATCATAAGTGGACAGCTTCGAGCCCATTCACACTTGGCACTAAATGCGTCGACATACATCTTGTGACCACTTGTGATCCCTGCTCATGGTAAATCTAAGTGCTGTATTGTAGGCAACTGGACTTGTTTCAGTTTCTTGAAGACGTTTCACCTCTCATCCAAGAGGCTTCTTCAGTTCTAACTAACTGGAGGGGAGTTGCAGGCTTTTAAACTCTGTGTGGAAGTTGTTTTGTCCCCCAATGTACAAATCTGTGCAGTCCTGGCTGCATTGAACAGCATGAACTACATTACTCTGTTTACGCCTGGGTGTTTTGTCTTTAGGATGGACAAGTTTCTGCCTCAGCGTATTGGTAGGTTTGAAGTGAACAGGGATATGATGTTAATTGAAAATCCTCCTGAGTTTCTCAGATGTTCCTGCGACATAAGGAATGATGATGTTGTTACGTTTTCTCGTCTCTGGATCTTTTAGCCGTTTGATCAGAAAGTTTGATCAGTTTCTCCACATGCAACAAATCTTAAAATCCCACTATTTGCAAGAGAATCTGGGATATTGCCGTTAGTAAGTCCCAACTCGTCAAATAATGACACTCTGTGTTTCCCAACTCGTCTAACAACAACGCTTTGGGATTGTAGGACGGGTCGGCCACCATCCCAAAGTGTCAGTTTTTGACGAGACTCAAAAAAAAATCACCTTTTCTTACAAATAGCACCTCTGAGTCTGAAGAGGCTCCGAGGGAGTGTTTTAACTCAACTGTATGGGAAGAACTGTGCAAACAATACACTGGACCGGACTGATCACACTGCAGCAACCAATAAGAAAGGTCGAGGCAGACTCTAAGCTCAGGTACTTTGGAGTGCAGGGGGCATCCCTGAGGACTTTCTATGACTCTGTGGTGGCATCAGCCATTTTCTATGGAGTAGTCTGCTGGAGCAGCAGCATTTCGGCAGCAGATAGGAAAGACTTGAAAAACTCATCAAGAAGGCCAGCTCCATCCTGGGATGCCCTCTTGACCCAGTGCAGGTGGTGGGAGAGAGCAGGATGATGGATTAGCTGTCATCGCTGCTGGTGAAGGAGTCCCGCCTTCCCGAGAGGTATCGCGGGTCCTTCCTTCCTGCTGCTGTCAGACTCTACAACCAGCATTGCTCCCAGTAGACCTCACTGTGCACTGTGCAATAAAAACTGTATACATAACTCATTTCTCATTTTGGTTTGCACTAACTGGGCAATTTTCATACTCATATTTATTATTTATTAATAACAATACACACTCTTTATAATTACACTGTTTATATTTGAACCTATTATGTATACACGATTCTATTTCTTATTACATTTTATTGCAATGTATGGAAAACTGTACAAAGGTGGACAAAGGTGAAAAGCAGACTGCGTGTTCTTCATATGTTTATTCAACTGCACTGTCACTACATTTCTTTTCCATGATGTTTTCTAAAATGTTCTCCAAGCCTTCATGACATTTTCAATTTTCCTCAAGGCAGATGTGAGAATTCAATTATTTTGAAAGAATCCATATGAAGACCTCCTACATATGGTTCCACTCTCTATAAACTTCGAAATTTCACAGTAACATGAGAACTTCATGATGAAGTCCTGCTGGAACTGTGGTGTGAATGTGTACGATACTGCTCTCAAATGTAGGGTAAAAGGTATAGTCCTCTGTGCTTTGAAGCCCATAAATTATCACACATTAAATCCCAGAAAAGCAAGAAATGAAAACTCCTGAGTGGCACTCAGTGTAGGCTTTGTACAATATATTTAAGCAATAAGTCATAACATGTCACACACAAAGAGCTGTCTGTATGGTCATGCCCTCTAGTGTTGACTAGAGGGCATGACTACTTGTATGAAGTTCACATGCAAGGGGTCTGTAGTAAAGGAGCCACATGTTTTATTCATGTTTAATGTTACATTTATGGATGACTTGAGTGAAATGAAAGAATAACTCATCATTGCAATACATATTGCTATAGAATTGGATACTCAGCTCCAATTAAAAACTTAAGTACAATATTTTGCTTCAGTAGGAATCTACCTGGGCCCCAACTGTCTGTCAACAGCTTTAAAGTGTCACTTCTTTTCTAACAGCGGAAAAAGATCAGGTATGTCTTTGCAGCAGGTAAATTCCAGACCTCCTGTGTGTATACACACACAGAATTAATTACAAATGGAATTCAATAAAAAAATGTTAAAAATGATTGGGTTGTCATGAATCAGACCTTTTGCTTTTGATGTGCATTCATCACTACATTTTCTGGTTTAATTGGTCCATAAATTATAATTATGTGATTGTACAGATGGGTTTTTACATCAGCTTACATTATCTCACTGACATGCTGACATGGAGGTTCCAATAAATCCAGAAATCACCACCACAGAGAAGGTCTTTATGAATGCCAAAAAATGCTAATTTAAATATATTTTCAATAACTTGTACATGTGGGGATGGTCTGGCCGAACAATCTTTATGACCATTTAAATATCTGTCATGTTTTTAAGTTTCATATGAATATTATATATATCTTTATTTCAGACTCAGGGTCCATAGCAGGACAAACACAAACACGACAACAGACAACACAAACAATAAAAGAGAATAAAGCCAAAAACATAGAAATCAAGTTTTAATTTTGAATGTTCTGAACTTTCTGAAATCTAGCAGGGACCTCCTGGCAACGATGCAAGTTTTCTAATGCTGAAAGACCAGGAACACCCGACGACCCCAGGTTTCAGTGATGTAACCTGGGGTTGTCGGGTGTTCCTGGACACACTGATGACACACCTAGACACACTGATGATGTGTCTAGGTTTCATCACAAAACCAGGATCATGACAGCTACTACATTATTACATGGAGGAATGCAGGTAAGAGACCCACCATCAGGTAGCTGCTGCAGATAATGCAGCTTGTCAGTGTTTTGAAAAAAAATACAACACAAACAAGCCTTTCAAACCATTATGTTGGTGGTTTAGGAGTAAATGGTTGAGAGACACAAGAAGAAGGTGTGCACCATGATTTCTCAGCTCCAAACACAGTGACAATGCTGTGTGTTTCTTCAATATGGATGCATGAGTGAAGGAGACTGAGTCATCTCAGACTCAATAAAGTGAACAGACAATCACAGCACATCGACGTATGGACACAAAAGTTAGACAACTGATATATCTAAATCTCTCCCTGGCCTGCACTATAATAGTTCTGTCAGTTGTATAAGGTTTTAAATCAGCCTAGTTGTAAACTACATTTTGCTGTAGTTCAACTACATTTATATCCGACAGATTACTTTTACATGTACAGGGGGAAAAAATCTTCTTTTGTTTATTTTCCAAAAAAGTACAACACTTGGTACAGTTTGGGGCCCTGAGCATTTTCAGAGATGGAGCCGTTGCACAAATGTCATGTGGCAGGCATGGCGGCCGTTTTACTTTCCGCCATATGAGCTTGAAAGTTCATATTCAGTTAACTTAAGATATTAAGTTGAATCAACGACTGTTCACTGATACTGACAACCATTATAATTTAATTATATTTCCTTACATTTGAAGAGAACTTTGAAGAGTCACTTCTTCATTTCACACATGAAACAGCAGCAGCTGCTCCTATTGGTGCTGCTTTGTTCCAGCATTTACACAAAGACATTATGTTAACCAACTGAGATGATTTGGTAAAAAGTGTTAAAGTTTGATAAAGACTGAATTCAACACTAACCTTTATCACGGTTAGCATGTTAGTTTTTTGTTATTGTAAAAAAAAAAAAAGAACCATGACTTCTGTCAAAATGTATTAAAGACAAGCTGCACATTTCCATAACTATAAAAAAGAAAAGGTCTCAGGAGGGTTTTACCTCTCAAACAATGCATGCTGGGAAGTCTGCCAATATGCTGATCATGTTTCTTTAGTTAAAGTTATGTCTATGAGTTGATTGAACTCTGTACATTACATTCATCCAACATTAAAGTCAAAAGACTCACGTTAAAAGAACTCGTTTGTAAGTTCAGAAGTGGTCTGAAAATTAAAAGAAATCTATAAACTTTAAGTTTAATCAACTTGAAACAAATAAAACTTTTATATGTATGTTAAGTTTATTAAAAAAGATAAGTTGATTCTGCAAAATTCTGTCATCACTTTTTATAGTGTAATGGTGAATTCTGTTACACTGTGAGAAGGAAACTAAAGACCATCTTGCAATTTGAACACACCAGCCTTCTGCCCATTAACATGTTGACCCATGAGTACACAGTAATAATTATTACAAGACTACTCAGCAATCATGGGTCAGACTACACCCATCTTCAAACTCTGCCTTCATTTTGATCTCAACTACACATCTGTGAAGTGCTTGCACAGTTATGGTGCTATGAATATGTTCACAGTCAGACAGACATATCACCTGGCAAAGTACTCATAACTGCTTCTCAGGATGACACACACACACACACACACACACACACACACACACACACACACACACACACACACACACACACACACACACACACACACACACACACACACACACACATTCTCAGTCGCTTTGGTACATTTCTTGAATCGTCCTCGACATTTGCAAAACAGTAAGTGCATTTCTCAACACAATTCATACAAATAGCAAAACACCATGGATTACCTGTATCCTTAGTTCATCTCTCAAAAGTAAATATCTGTGTCAATAAACATGTCAGTGCCACCAGAATGACAAGTCCTTGTGTCATTGTGTACAGACAAGACAGTCAAATTGCTTAGTCATGTTGTCAATATAACAGTGTACTCTGGAGGGGTGTTCTGATGTAAACTATGGCTAAAGTTCTGATGACAATTATTGTAAATTGTAAGTTACACCTTAGTGTATGTGGAAGATTGATTGCAAGAGACTGGACAAGATTCACATTTACACTTTTACTGTTTGTACTGTAATTTGTTGACAGACCATGTCATTGCGATACAGAAAGAAAAAGACAGCAGTGCATAGCACAAAGAAAAAAACAGAAAAGCAAAAGTAGAAATGTGAACATAGGACAGTCTCCTTAGGAAAAAAATTGTACATGCAGTGCTGTAGGAATTACAGTGCAGTCTTCCTACACATCCTGACGTTCCTGTCTGTAGGGCCACAAATTCTCATCCACATCACAACAAATATCTTCTCTTGCGATGCAGCGTGGAAAGAATCTTTTAGAGTGTCTTATCCAGCCTCTGCAGGCATCTGCTGTGATGTCATCACATGCTGCATCCATGGCAGCCAGAAGGGTCATCTGTGTATGTGGCTGGCGATCATATACTTTCCATCTCCATGCTGAGAAAAATTCCTCAACGGGGTAAAGGAATGGGGAGTAGGGTGAGGAACTCCATCAGCATCCTGTTGTGGGTCACAAACCATTGCCTGATGATGTTGGAGCGATGGAAACTGACACTGTCTCAAACTATCACATACTTTGGCAAGTCATCTCCAATCTGACCCCTATCTTGTTCAGGGATGAGATCCCTGTAGAGTGTGTCTATAAAGGTGACAAGATGCTCTGTATTGTATGGCCCAATAATGGGAATATGTGTTAGCACACCATTCTCAGAGATAGCAGCACCCATGGTTATGTTCCCGCCCGTAGGCCTGGCACATCAACTGTAGCTCTGTGGCCGATGATATTTCTACCACGCCTTCTGCGTTTCGTTAGGTTGAAGCCAGCCTCATCCATGTAGATGAAGTTGTGCGGTGGTTCACTTGCTTCCAGTTCCATTATACGCTATATTCAGAAGACACAAAATGAGTCTTATGAATTACATGCATTTTCATTTTGGACAAGATACAGTTTCATCAAATGTATACAGCACATATTGCACCTTCTTGTAAAGATGTAAAGGTCAAATGTGTAAAGGTCACACTTACTGTACTGTATATCACTATACGATGTTGTACTGTTTACTGTGAGGCACAGTTACTGCATGCTCACACATGTTTTACCTGTACATACTGAAAGCGCAGCTCCTTCACTCTTTCACCATTTCTTTCAAATGAAACAGTGTACAGCTACTTCATATTCATTTGATGTCTTTTCAGCACCCTGTCAATGGTTGAGATGCTGACTGTTTGGATGTTTTCAAAGATGTTGTTGTCCTCTATAATGGCACTCTTTATCTCCCTTAGGCATCGTTTCTACAACCATGGTGCAAATAGCCTCCTCCTGTTCAGGTGTGAAAAGGGGCCCTCTGCCATCCCTGTGAAGTTGTCTTGCAGTATGTGGAAAAAATATAGTAATGCAAAACCCAAAATTGAGTAAGATAAAATGTTACTGTATAAATTATACTAACTGTATATTGTAAAATGCAAGTGGAATACTGTAATATTGTATGAAGCATTACAGAAAGTATACAGTATTACAGTACAGTGCCTATTGTTACATTACATACCTGTTCTGTCGACGAAAAGTCTGAATGATTGAGGACATAGTTGTTCTCCCAACATTTGGCTGCACCCTTCGACCAGCCTCGGCCATTGTAAACCCATGATTGAGAACGTGCTCTACAAGTGTGGCTCTTATCTCATCAGGAACATGCATATGTCCTCGGCCTCTTCTGCCTCTTCCTCTGTTTTGCCTCCCAACTCCTCCACCACGCAGCCTCACTCCGTTTCCGTTTCCGTTTCCTCTTCTTCTTCTTCTTCTTCTTCTCTCTGGCTGTTGACCTCGTCCAATTCCCTGTCCTCCCATTGTCAGACACTGTAACATTGTGTTGTGCTCCGGCTATATATATACTTGCCAGTTGATGGTTCATGAGATGCACCTTTGAGCTATTTCAGAAAACTGGTTGATCATTGGTTGATCTAATGCTTCACACATTTCCCTTCGTTAGAGAAAGTCAAGATTCACCTGGGAGCAATTTACCAATTTAGGACAGATTTAGAAAAAAAGTCTAATGGAAATGTATAGAAATATGCTTGACATATTATGACAACTTGTTCAACCATTTTGCATGTAAAGACTTGTGCGATGAACTAATGCCTAAATGTTGTGGGGGGTGAGACTATTCAACAGAGACCCATTATAATACATTTTGACAAACATGACATAAGCAATTGATAATGTAGGAAACAGCAGAGAGTTGTACATAATCATTTGCATGGATGTACCAAAGCATTTGCAACTTGTTCAAAGAAATGAGAAACTGCTTTTTTGATGTGCACAAGTGACACAATGATGTGAAGATTGAACAAGTAGTTTTGAGAATTTCAATTCTGATCTGAGAAATGTACCAAAGCAACTGAGAAAAACTGTAATTACATCTTATTCTATTTCTTAAGTTCAGTGTAAATGGTCACGTCTAATTCAAAGTGTTTCATCATGAGGAGGAGTCAATGTGTAAAAATGAAAAGTACTAAATGTTTTAGGCTAATTATTATTATTATTATTATTATTATTACTACTACTTTCAAAGTAGGTTGAACTATATTCTCTAAGTAGCTTTAGTTTAGCAAACTAGAATATGCATTTTTATATGTCACATCTAAAATGATTAATATGCCACCTCACTGCATGGGAATTCACACAGGAATCTTAAACTTTGTTATTAATGTTTTACAAATAAACTCTCATAATTAATACAAGACTGGTATAATATTATATGCCCACTAATTGCCCATAAAATAACACGTCAAACAGACAGACAGACAGATAGATAGATAGATAGATAGATAGACAGACAGACAGATATACAGATAGACAGACAGACAGATATACAGATAGACAGACAGACAGACAGATAGATAGATAGATAGATAGATAGATAGATAGACAGATAGATAGACAGATAGATAGATAGATAGATAGATAGATAGATAGATAGATAGACAGATAGATAGATAGACAGATAGATAGATAGATAGATAGATAGATAGATGTCTTCTGGAGTGAAAAGCCTTGAAACTTTGTGATGATGCTATTGGCTCGCTTCCTTACGTCACGACGTCTTGTTGTTGGTGGAGGTGGAGGGCAGGAACAGGAACAGGGCATCGAAGGGGAGCTAATAACCACCAGCATCACCGAGAGTATCCGTAAGGTGCTCGCGTTTCAGGTGACATTCAACGGGATATAATGCTAATTAATGTAAAGGGAAGGCAGACAGACATCCCGGGACTTCTACCGCTTTACAGCTAAAGGGAAGGACGCTGACAGGAACATGAAAACAGGTTAGTAAATGCTCACTCTGAAACGTTCGCTAGCAGCTAGCGCAGGCTAATGAACTCACGTTACTTAATGTGTATCGGCTCGTGATGATTTTAGTCTGGTTGCAGTATCATATAGGCCTATAAACTGTTTAACCTAACAGCACGCTGTCTTGGGCCGATTTTTTATAACTGAATTTTGCATTACTAGTAGCCGCTTAAAGATTAGCTGACCTGGCTAGATATAACGCTGCTAGCTTGTTTACCAAGCAGTGAGATGGAAACTGGTGATACAGTTTATATGAAACTGCTGGAAACCAACCAGTAACAACCATTTTTGCTCCATAAGGCAGCCCATGCCCACTTATATAATCTGACATGCATGTTAATGTATATGATTCATATTGCATTTCATATTGCGAGTTAACATGGACTTACATGAGAATATTGTCTCGTTGGGTTAAAGAAGTGTTAATTGTATTGTTGTGATGAGCACAGACACCAGGTCACAGTTTACCACATTTTAGTGACCTCTCCATTTACTCAGTCATCTCTCACACAGCTCCAGGTACTGTGGCACTGAGTCAGACTGCAGAGGCAGCTGCTCTGTGCTGCGCTGTGTTTGACCTTCCAGTTGATGAACCTTTTACATCCCAACACATACAACTGCACAGCTTTCACCTCTGGCTCCTTGTCATGAAATGTCCATATCAGAGCTACCAGATTGTGCAGGACTCTTGAGGTTCTAAGTGTTTTTCTTAAAACTTAATTACCACTTACTGGAAAGTGTTTCACTTGGAAAATAAAATAAATTTTACTTTATTAAAGAATAATGTATCACTACACATAAGCGTGTATATGAAAAGGATGTTTAAATAATTGCTAAATAGTTGGACCGGTTTTACTGTAGAACAGGAAAGTTCAGTTTCAGTCAGCATTTCCTGTGTAAATGTTTCATCCTCATTCTTTGTCATGCAGCCTACTTCATTTCAGGTGTAGCACTTTATACCTGCAATGCTCACACAGACACACAGCAGTCTGCTACTCACTACTTTATTTGACAGGTCAGCTTCGGGTTGAGAAAATTCCAGGATTAGCTAAGATGGAAACTTTCAGTGGGAAGTAACAGAAATGTATGAAGAATAACAGGAAACAATGTAAATGATATGGGAATTATGGCTGGGCAATATGATCTTGAAATGATATTGCAGTATTTTTTTGGCTATATCATATCATTTTTGATACACAATATATGTCTTAATCTTTTGAAATCTCAAAATATCTACAACTGGGCTACAAGATAAAATATCACAATATTTTTACGAAATACCTCACTATAGATATTGTGACAGTCTTCTAGGGATGGCTGTTGGTACTTTTACAAAATATTAATGCAACATGATTTTTGATTGACGATCCACATTGCTGATGATTGAATCATCAATAAAGTAGATATAATGACAAAACTGGTAAAGGCAAATGTTAGAATAGCAAGAACGTAGTCTGATAAGTTCAGCACTTGATTGTAATGCAGCAGGAAAAGACAATACGTATGCCATATCACTATTTAACAATATTCAAAATCTAAGACATTAACTAGTCTCATACAACGTTAACGATATAACATCAATATATTGCCCCTGCCTTAGTGGAAGTATATGTGTATATGTGTGTATATATGTATATATATATATATATATGTATATGTTTATGTATATGTACATATATATATATACATATACATATATACACACATATACACATATATATATATTTGCCTCTACATTAATTGATATTCCGATTGTAAAATCATCATTTAATAACCCAGAATGTGATTATGGTGTCTTTTGAACACATCACATACTCGGGAATGATCAGCCTCGTGTTAAAAACAGACCATGAAAAGAAAATAATTTTGAATAAATGAAGAAAGTTGCTTGTGGTCCTTTTGTTCACCTGCAGTCAGGCTGACACATTTTAGCTCGGTGGTGAATCAGAAAACAAACAAGATATAAAACTTGATGGTGACACACCTGAGTTTAATCTGCTATCTGTCTTCACTCCGGTATGAGACTCCAGTGATGTTGTGATGTATCAGATCAGTCTGATCCACTGCAGCGTCCATAAATAACTAAGGGTCGTTAAAAAGACTTCTGTGAAGGCCACTCGCGTGTGTTCTCGCTCATCAGACATTGCTCCTAGGAGCACAAATAACAACATTGGGATGTTGCCACCACCTTGATCAGTGCCACCACCTAATGTGGATAACGCGTCAGCACATCGCGAGGCGGGAAATGCGTCAGAATATTGCGTGTTCACCCGGTTGTTGCGTTTAGATCAAAGCCGAGCGGAGGTGATAAAAACCTGTGTCTGCAGAGTCAATTGACCCGGGTGTAAATGTAGAATGTACACACTCCCATTGCCCACAAAAGCCTGATCTTAACGGGTTTAAGTGGGATTTTTAACCAGTGGCAAAGGGGTATTAGTCAGAACTGAAGAAGCCTCTTGGATGAGAGCTGAAACATCTTCAATAAACTGAAACACGTCCAGTTGCCTACGATATAGCACTCCATTGTGTGTGAACTACCATGGCCTGGATGAGTGAGAACCTGCATCAGCATGTCTTTATACAATAATTCTACAGTTTTATGATGGTAGTTTAGGTAGTCTTTGTTTCAGGTGAGGTTGCCTATCTCCTCTGTTAAACACTGGGGAAACCTTGGGTTCTCTTGCTGGTGTAGTGATCGTCTAGTCTCAACTGATGATAAAATGCTTCTCCAGAGAACCAAACCTTTGACTTGCCTCTAACCTGTGACCATCTGCTTTAGCATGCGGTGACTGAGACTGATGCCTAAAGTGGGTCCAGTGGTGGCAGCAGCAGCAGCATCAGGCACCTAGCTTAGATGAAGGATGAAGAGCCCAGTGCACAGATGCAGGGATGTGGAGCACAATCGTGGGCAGGGCGGGTTCGGGGCAGGAACCAACTGTCTACAGGCCGAACAGCGCATACCTATCTCCAAAGACGTCATCACTTCTTCCTCTGCCTCCGCCATGTGGTTCATCAGGGACGCCTGTGGCATCATGTGCGCCGTCATCACCTGGCTGCTGGTGTTTTACGCAGAGTTTGTGGTGCTGTTTGTGATGCTGCTGCCCTCCAAGAATCTGACATACAGCATTGTGAATGGAACCCTGTTCAACTTTCTGGCCTTTCTTGCCCTCGCCTCACACCTCAGGGCCATGTGCACCGACCCCGTAAGTCAGACTTGTTTGGTATTTCACGCACATTCTCATGCTTAAGCTGCCATTGTCATTTCAGACCAGTTTAGGGTATTAAGCTTGATATAGTCCTGGTTAGTGGTGCTTCACTTTCATAAAATTGTAAATGTACGTTAAGCCTCTGCCTGCTTGTTTTATTATGGTGATTAATGAGCCATAAATGACACTGAATCTACTGTGTGGTCATGTTTCTTGCTAGGGGGCGGTGCCAAAAGGGAATGCTACAAAGGAATACATAGAAAGCCTTCAGCTGAAACCAGGGCAGGTGGTCTACAAATGTCCCAAGTGCTGCAGCATCAAGCCTGACCGGGCACACCACTGCAGGTAGGACAAAAAGGACATGGACTTCTCACAATCCTGTGCTTACAGCTGCAGTGTTTTGGTGCAGTGAAGAAGTCAGACTGTTATCATAAATTCTGACTCTTGTTAATTTGTGCTCTTCCTAGAATGTAGTGGCCTTCGCTTTCTGCCAATATTGACTTTCTGCACCGTTATTGTTGTTATTTGATGGTTGATACAGTGTTTATTTTATTTGAATCCACTCCCTTTCCTTCACACTTAACTTGCTGTCTCTCACACAGTGTTTGCAAACGCTGCATACGGAAGATGGACCACCACTGCCCCTGGGTTAATAACTGTGTTGGGGAGAACAACCAAAAGTACTTTGTGCTTTTCACAGTAAGTTCACTGCAAGTCTAAGTCTCTCATAATGTGGATGACCAAAAACTTTAATCATTTTATAAATTGAAGAAGATTGCTAATGACCTATTTTCAACCTTATGACAATAAGAAGTTGCCATCAGATTCTACCTGACACTGTGAAAGTCCTCTTCAAGAGGAAATCAGCAGCTGTTGTTGTAATGCAGCACAGATGCAGATGAGAGGGAATCCTCAGTAGATAACTCTGTTTGCAGTGAGTGTTTGTGGTGAATGGTTTCTTCATTTTGTTCCTTTTTTAATCTAGATGTACATTGCACTCATCTCTCTCCACTCTCTGGTCATGGTGGTCTTCCATTTCCTTAACTGCTTTGAAGATGATTGGACAAGTGAGTGTTTTTTACTTTATTTTTGGTCAAAACCTCTGTAGCCCTACATTCCCTTCACTTGTATACTTCCAGTGTTTCCCCTAGGATGGTTTTGTAGCAGGAAAGGTGTCACACGCGCACATTTTTTGTTTTTGTAGGTTCACAGAGTACGACTGCAAGGTTTTTATCACTCTGTAAGCAACATAAGGGACTAAATATGAGGTGTGATGAGCCGATTTTTAAACTCATCTGAAAATCTTTCAACTGTCTTTGTCATGGTGCCCCTAGGGCACAGTAGGCCAGCCTCCAGGATGAAGAAAAGTCTGTGCATGTGGAATACCTACCCTCTTTGTATCAACATGGAGCAACCAAATGTTGTTTATTTCACAAATTATTGTTAACACGCGTTAACAATGTGTGTGTGTGTGTGTGTGTGTGTGTGTGTGTGTGTGTGTGTGTGTGTGTGTGTGTGTGTGTGTGTGTGTGTGTGTCTGTGAGATAGGTCTGCATATGAAGTGTCAGTAGCGAGAAAAAATACAACTTTAGTTTCTAAAGTGATAAGATGGGAGTCCATTCAGTTTCTGTGCTTTACTGACAAGTGCGTGACAGTGCAAAATAATGTAACGTTAGCTTCTCAAGTTATAAGAATGCGTCCTCTCTTTTCCACTATATGCTTTTACTTGCAGGTGTGTTAATTGACCTGTAGCGAGGCTATATGAAGCATCTGTAGCAAAATAATAACGTAATAATAATGTAAGATAAAACACAGCCCAAGCCCCCCCCCCTTTCTTCCTCCTCTCCTCTCCTCTCCTCTTGTAAAAAAATTAATAATAATAAATTGGTTCGCTTCTGCTAAATGCATATAGGGGAAACACTGGCCTCATTTTATATATTTTACATATAATGTATATATTCTTAAAACCGGTTTGTATTATCTTTATTTTTCTTTATTTTCCTTTACATGCCTTATATAGACAGATGTATTTACATGTCATTCTAATGAAGGAAATTGAAATTGATAGAATTTATAAACACAAACAGAATCATTCATATGATTCATACTAACAATGTTAGTGCTTTCCTTTTTAATGCCTGGAGCCTATGGCAAATGAGAATGTTATGGGATTAATAAATTAATTTAACTTTGTCAAAAATACAATAATCATGGGTATGAATAAAATGTGTGCAACCTGGACTGCAGGCATTTAAAGGATTGGGTTGCATAGCACACTGAGCTGCATCAACACATCAGCAGATTGAGGTTCACATTCTGGTGGCACGCAATTCATATTTTCATATTTTATTTTTTTTTATCTTGGAATAATATGTAATAATTGATGTTCCTGGAACCTGTTTTGTTTGTCATCTTAGTTGCAATGTGCCACACTAGCTTAATCAAAGACTTGTCTTGGCCTTCTATCAATATCTCAGTCATATTTAGATTAAAACTGAGGCACATAAGGCACTTAAGCATCAGAGCAGTCTATAGGACTGATGATAAAAGCTTCCAGGGTAAGACGCTGAATCATGGCCTGCATACTCTCAAACAAAGCTTTAATTTCATAGAGAGTTTGTATTCTGAGAAAACTTGGTAAAATTTTGAAAAATCTTTGAAATTGTGGCTGCAGATGGAAACAAAATCAACTAATCATCAAGCTGTGGCTCCAGACTTCAAGTCTGTTTCCGTTTTAACTTCCTGTTTGACTCTGTGTCTTTACTCTGAGCCCTACATTCATAAGGCAACAGAAATTTTACATTTGGTTTACAGTTTCCAAGCTCCAGCCCACAATTAAGAAGGTTGGTTGTCCCTACATGTATGTGTACCCTGCAGTTCACAGCTGTGTCTACTGCAGCGGTTTTCTGGAAGGGAGGTTCCCTCTGTATATGTGTTAAAACTATCGACACACGTTTGCCTACCTGCTTTTTCTGAGCACCCCTGCTATCATCTGATGACCACCTATTAACTTTTTAAGAATTATTGTTATATTTCATATTTATCATACATACAGAAAAATGACCAGAACAGCTTAAAAACATAACCCCAACCCCTTGAATTACCCTCTTTAGTACTTTAGTTGGCAGGTTTGATTTAATCAGATGATACAACAGTCATTCTAGAAAACAATAAGAATATTTTGAAACAAGGTATTGAGAATCAGATTGTTGCCTTATTGAAGCATAAAAAGTTTTGTGTGCCTACCTGCTGCTAAATCTAGCGAGAAAGTCACAAAGTTGACAACATTTCGATTTACTCTTTAATGTATGTAAATATGATCTGGGAATCATTGCTACTCAACAATCCTATCTAAACCTCCTGATCCCCAACATGCACTAGCCTTCCATGTGGCAGGTGAACATACATGTTGACAGTATTGCTTCGACACTTTGCATCCTCACTAGTAGTGCTGCTGTAGGCACTTACCAGCAGAGTGCAGTAGTTTCTTTACATGTAGTGTATAGCACTTCCTCATATAGCCCTCTCTCTTTGCCCCTTCACTTCTCTTCCTCCATGTCCCTTCATTCCCTAGAGTGCAGTTCCTTTTCTCCTCCAGCAACAGTCATCCTCCTTATACTCCTGTGCTTTGAGGGTCTCCTCTTCCTCATCTTCACCTCTGTGATGTTCGGCACCCAAGTCCACTCCATCTGTACCGACGAGACAGTAAGTGATCCATTTAGTAACCAGCAGTCCTTCTCCTTTCTTCTTGTTTAACGACTTCCTTCTGCTCTTCTCCCTGCTGCTGCCTCCCTTTTGCTTTTTAACACTAACATCTTTGACCACCTGCCTCTAATTCAAACTGTTAACACTGTACAAGTGACGACTCTCATTCTGCAGCCTGATGTAAAATAATGTTTAGTAAATTACTTGCAAGTCTGTACTTTGACTGGAAACATTGTCTGAAAAGTAAGTTTCTGCCAACTTCAATATTTTAAAGGTGAATCGGTGGTGTCTGTGCAGCATTCACAGTGCTGATGGTAAGACCAATACTTCTGCAGAGCAACAAAGTGTTAAATGTGTGGATGGTAGACACACAATGGTTGTGAAATCATATTTCACCACAACCAATAAAAAGCCTGCTTTTGTCTACTTTTGTCTGATGTCAAGGACACATTGCTTAAAAAATGTGTATGAATTTTGGCCACTGATGTTAATGTAAACTTTCTGCATTCAGAACATTGGTAGGCATAGCAACAGTAATACCCCTTTTCCACTGGTCAAAAATCCCACTTAAACCCGCTAAGATCTGGCTTTTGTGTGCGATGAGCATGTGTAAACTCTACATTTACACCCAGGTGAATTGACCCTGCAGCAGACACAAATTTTTGTCACCTCGGCTCGTCTTTGATTTAAGCGTAAGTCCCGGGTAAACACGCTAAATTCCGCCGTGTGAAGTGATGATATGTTATCAACATCGTGGTGGTGGTGTGTAAATAAGGAGGGAATTGGGATGCTATTCAAGGACGTTTTATTACTGGACACAGTGTTGGAGGCGAAGCCCTGTTCATTCCTATGAAAGCTGCTCAGTGATGTTTTGAAGCCAAAAAATCTCGACTTCCCAGCTATGAAAATCGTTTAATCGTGCGGCTCTTCTAGACTTTCCAAATATTATTGGACCGAATGGCTCAAATTATGATAGTGAAACGAGTCATTTGGCGGAGGTTGTGAGGCTCAAAAGAATTTATTCACCGTTTTAGAGACACTTCTTTCACAATGGGTCTATAGTTGTTTATCTTCTGTTACAACTTTCTCCAAAGTAACCTCCAAAGTATTTGGTCTTCAGCTGATTCCCTTATCTTGGCAGTTACCTCAAAAGCACAAAGTTTGACCCCAATGCAAACAGAAAGTGTGTCCCGTAACCATTATAGATATATTATTTTGGAACCTGATGTCACTCTTGTATAGATTTTCTGCCCTTTAAATAAAGATTGAAATTAGGTAACTACAGTTGTGGTCAAAACTTCACATACACTTGTAAAGAGCATGTATATCATGGCAGCCTTGGGTTCCAATGATTTCTACAACTCTCGTTTTTCTGTGATGGAATGAGTGGAACACAAACCATTTTGTTACAAAAAACATTCATGAAGTTTGGTTCAATAATTACTTTATTATAGATCTTCTGAAAATGTGACCAAGTCTGCTTGGGCAAAAATATACAGCAACTTGAACGATTACGTTACGTGATTATGGAAAGTTGTGTCAATCAGATTTGCTGTGTAGCATGGCCTCTTAACTTCTTCTGAGTGATTATGATTGACTGATGACTTTTCTCGGCCTGTTTAAATAGGGCTTGTTTGATACACCCAGTAGGCTCAGTCACAAACACTACAATGGTAAAATCTAAGGAGCTCAGCATTGATCTGAAAAAGTGCATTATTGATTTGAACAAGTCAGGAAAGTCACTTCAAGCCATTTCAAAGCAGTAACAGGTCCCAAGATCAACTGTACAAACAATTGTTTGCAAGTATAAAGTGCATGGCACAGTTGTGTCACTGCCATAATCAGGAAGAAAACACAAACTATCACCTGCTACTGAGAGAAAACTGGTCAGGATGGTCAACCAAAAAAGCAGGTCTGCAATGAATAAGAACACCATACGTACTGTCAAACATGGTGCTGGTAGTATTATGCTGTGGGGCTGTCTTACTGCCAGTGGATCTGCTGCTCTAAAGAAAGTAAATGGAATAATGAAGAAGGAGGATTATCTCCAAATTCTTCAGGAAAACCTAAAATCATCAGCCAGAAGATTGGGTCTAGGGTGCCTTAAGGTGTTCCAACAGGACAACGATCCCAAACACAGATCAGTAGTAAAGGAACGGCTAAGTCAGGCTAGAAATGTGATTTTGGAATGGCCTTCCCAAATTCCTGACTTGAACCCCATCAAGAAAATGTGGACTGTGCTGAAGTAACACTTCTGTGCAAGGAAGCTAACAAATGTACGCTACTCAAATTTAGTAAGGAATATTGGGATAAGGGTGTGCGTCTCTCTCTCATAAGACAATTTGATACGTATCTAGATACATGGGCTACATAAGATTCAGGGACGATTCTTTTTATTATGGAACAATTCGATTCCGATTCGGTACGATTTGATCCAGTTTTGGTATGATACGATACAATCCCGCCACAATTCTTTGTTTCATGACATTAATTTTCTATTATGAATTAGAATAAGCCAATTCCTTAAAAGTTGCACTGCTTATCAAATATATATTTCAGAAGACCAGGGAATCCTAAGTATTTTGAATCTCCATGAGCAGGGTCTCTCTGAGCTGGACCTGTCTGAATTGGACCTCTCTGAACTGGATGTCCCTGGCTGTCTGTATCCTCTACTTCAAAAGTTGGATTAACTTAACAGTGTGCAGTATGGTTCAATTCAGTACATAATGTCAGTAGACATTGACAGTTAGCAGTGTGCAGTACTACAAGCAGTCACTGAAAACAGCTAATGATAGCAATACGTTCAAAAGCAAACAGCTTATAGTCCTTAGCAATAAGACGGGCTATAGATGTCGTGATTACCTTAGACATCCCTGAGTTGTGGCTAAGTAATGGCTGGAAAAAGTGTTTTATCTCTGTGTGCATTGTAAATCTCGTCTGTGTTGTTGGACATGTTGCTTTTGTTACCTTGGCAACACAGTGCTAACGTTTCTGTGCCAAATCTCGTGAGAGTCTCATGCTGACCTTTGAACTTTTACGAGAGTTTGAAGATGTTGTGAGGAAGTAGCAGCATAGCAGCTTCATTCAACCATGCATGCAACCGATTTTTAACTTTTAAATCCGGTCATCGAGATGTTGACAGTACATTTAGATCGATCCAGAGGTCTGCGTATCGGTGTAGTCGAATCTTCAACTTTAAAGGTCCCATATTATACTGTTTTTCATCAATTCCACACAGCTGTCAGAGGTCCAACAACACTGTATTCGAAATGTAGATGAGCGAAACCCAAACCCATCCTGGTCCTGAATATCAGCTGTCTAAAAGTTGCTCTACTGAGCTCTGCTGAGAGCAGCCGTTTCTGTGCCTGCACCTTTAATGCTAATGAGCTCCGTCCTAACACACACCCCTCTCAGGGAGAGGATGCCGCTGACGCTAGCGGTAGCATGCGCTAATGTTTACGGTGGATGTATCGCTATGGCTCGCGAGATGCTGTCGTTCAACCACACCAGTTTGACCCAGAATCGGACCCAGAAGGAGAGGCTCAGAAAAATACAGACTCTGCGGCTGCAGCAGGACTCCCCAACACAACCACCCGGCTCCCATCCCCCACTGACCTGCAACAGGTAATGTCTAAAAACAGCTAGCGAAAGCTGTGTTTGTCTCCAACACAGTCTCCAAACTCTTGGACACTGTTCGTATAGTCTCTGTCTCCAGTCTGCACGTTTCCAGACTTTTTACTGTGACAACCAAGCTCCCTCGTAATATTATTAACATTAAACTCACTTCAAACACCGTTGCATAGCGGACCGAAGCGGAGCTAACTAGTTAGCCAATTTCAAGCTGGCTTTACCATACTCGTAGGCAACTGTAAATACTATCAAAACGCTGCGACACTTACCTGTGCCTCGGGTGCAGTTGCTGGGTCCCGTATGGTTGAGACTGATCCTTTTACGAGGGTCAGTGTCGAGGCAACGCCAGCTTTGTGGTTAGCACACACAAACAGACTCACAAGAACCATAGCCGGCACGTTTAAATTAAATTTTCATTAAAAATGAAACACAACCACTGTCTCTTCTGTAGCTGGGACAGAATATAGGCACTTATGTTGATTTTTACAAACAAAAACAGGCACTTCTTGTTGCGCTTCGACATGGTGCTTTTGATAGCGTAATGGCGGATCTCCGAGACGGTAGTGTTGTACCTGGTGGGTGGACACTGTGGGTGGGATTATTCAAATGAAGCCAAATTTGACTCGCTCATCTGGAAACTGCAGGCAAGACACCGTCAGAAATCTGTATCTCACTCAAAAAAGCACAGATGGTCTTTTTTCAAAGTTTGTATGCGTGTGGCAGCACCATAGACCCAAAATAACCAATATCACTAACTAATTTTGAGGAGTGTAGTTGAACTTCACTGATTCTGTCAAGAGGAGTGGTAAAAAAATTCAGCCAGCGCTCTACCAGAAGCTTGTGTATGGCTATTAAAAGCAACTAATTAAGGGTGAAAATGGCCAAGGGACATTTAACGAAATGTTAAAAATACTGTAAAATCCAGCAGATTTGGTCACATTTTCAGAAGACCCATAATAAATTAATTATTGAACCAAACTTCATGAATGTTTTTTGTCACAGAAAAAATGAGAGTGGTAGAAATCATTGTAACTCAAGACTACCATGACATACGTGCATGATCTTTACAAGTGTATATAAACTTTTATTCAAGACTGTACATATGATTACGCTGCTTTTGGTTTATATCAGTTATGTTTGAAGACAGTAAAACTGTTCTAAGTTGAGTAAAGTGCAAAGGAATACTATTGAATTATATATATACTCCATGTTAAAGCTGCAGAAGGCATTAATTCATCATAATTTTGATTGAAATAACCAATTTTTACTACTGCATGTCACAAACAATGTTTCATGGAAGGCTTCCTTTAAAAAGATGCATGCTTGTCTGATGTCTGTGAGTGCCTGCACCTTTGTATTTAGTTGTTGAAAAACTTTCAAAAGAATGTTCATGTTGCCTACTGCCACTTAATATTTGTGTCATTTGTAATGGACAAACATTTATTTAACCATTAATATCCACCAAAATACTGACTTGTGTGTTACCTAAGTGTGTTTGCTGGTGTCATCACTTGTGTATTTTATACACCAGTGCCACGTGGTAGTAGTCATAAAAGTATGCCATTTAACCTGCAGGAAAAACTTGTACAATCTGCTGATAAAATCATCATGAGAAGTTTTCAATGTTTGCTCTAGCCTCAGAGTTAGTGTGAGTGTGTAAAACCAGGTAAATGTGTCCATGTATCAGTGGAAGAAGGAATCAGTATCCCCTTTATGTAGTTTGGTGCTGTCCTACAATCATTCTCTTGGTGTACCTTTGGAGCTCACTGGACCAAATTCTTTTTCCTGCTTTGAACTTCTTTTTGTCTGCAACTCGAGGTCAGATATATGGGAGACATTTGATCATTTCATGTAGGAGACATGTAGAGGACTATACAACACACAGGGATAGCCAACAGGACAGAAGCAGCTACATAATGCTTGCAGAGAAATGACTGAAACACTGGGTTTGTGGCCCAGATGATTCATAGAACAGTTCTTTTTTTCTTTTTCTTTTTTTTTTTTGTTCATTTTAGTGTGTTTTTGTTTTTGTTTTTTTAGAAATCAGTATTTGTAAATTGATTTGTGATATCTGACTGGGTCACAAATTCCACCAACTGAAGTTTGGTTGTCTCTCGTTTTTCAGGGCATAGAGCAGTTGAAAAAGGAAGAGAGAAGATGGGCTAAAAAAACTAAGTGGATGAACATGAGGGCGGTATTTGGACACCCTTTCTCCTTATTGTGGTTTAGTCCCTTCTCCACCCCTGACCATGGGAAGGCTGAGACCTACCAGTATGTGGTGTAGGCTCAGCACAGGGAATGAGGCGGCCGGGGTCAAAACTAAAGTGGGAAGCCCCGTCCAGCCCCACAGAGCTCGACTTTGGCAGTCTGCTACTCCCAAAGCTGAACATGATTTACACTGTATCCCCCACGCTAGCCATGGACAGCTTTCCACCTGCTTTTTGTGTTACCAACTAAGTGCGATATACGTTTATTTCTGTGTTGCCTTGAGTGGAGTTGCAGAGAAAAAGAAAACACCTTGAGTTTGTGAATCCTGTTTGCAAACACTGTGATGTATCTGTTTTTCTGAACTACTTCTATTTCTGTTTTGTATCAAAAGCCTTCTCTTTTCTTGCTCTGTATACTCTTGCTTTCCTGTAAGGGTTAGTTCTGCTAAATCCCAGAAAAACATGTTTTCACTTTCCCGTAGTGGTATAGGTGGCCACACTGATACTTTCTGTTTTAGGTGTTGAGGATTTCAGCTACCACTGAAATCCTAACCACATCAATACAATCGAAGAGAATAGAAGTTCATTTAGGGCTGCCAAAAATTATTAGTTTTCATAAATCTTTCATAAATAATTTTATGATATATCAATTATTTTCTAAAATGTCAGATAATAGTAAAAGAGTGCCCATCAGAGCCCGAAGTAATGTGTTCATTATTTAACCAACAGTCCAAAACCCAAAGATATTCAATTCACTGTCATAATAAACTAAGAAATCCAACAAATATTCACATTTGAGGACCTGTAAACTGTAAAGTGACTTAAAGGGGCAAGTTGTAAGATATGGCCAGAATTTTAGAAAAACATTCTAAAAACACTGAAAGAATGAAATAGCATTATCAACAGAATGTGAAGGTACAGCAGTGTTGACGTTAGGTCAAAAATGTCTGTGTACTGTGTTGCGATGTTTACCAAAGTAAGCATGCTAGCCCCGGCCCGTCCTGTCTCATAATACCCAGTGTTTCCTCTATATGCATCTAGTAGCAGCACAGCTCCACTGCTGAAATGTGACTGCCAGTGCTGATATATTTTTTATTTTACAGCAGAGGGGTGGAGAGGACTGTGTTTTTCTCTTATTCACACTCTGGATGCTTCATTCAGCCATTCGTTGAACATTTATTTAAATCTCGAAAAATCATTGAGGGCAAGCCCTCATTTTCAATGATGTCGAAAAACACCAAAACAGAATAGGTGCAAAAATGTGATAACAAACAGATACCACAAACATAATCACAGAGCGAGTAATCATAAACGGATAAGAAGCAATTATGACAAAATACAAATAAAATGGAAAAAAGTGCTTTAAACTCTGGTTTATCAAAATAAATTCTCATTTCTCAGAGTAAGATGTGGGAATATTCTGACTCATTTTTGGACGCTGCTGATGCCCCACTCTCTCTCTCTCTCCTCTGCACGTCTCTGCTGTCCCCATAGTCATAGTCCTGATCAGAGTTGGTGTAAATCACCTCTGTACTGTATCTCCTGGTTTCAAACTGACCACTGCTGGTCAAGGAGGCTGTGTTCAGTCCCAATCTGATGTCCAGCTGTGTTCACTTCTAGTTGGCTGAGCCCCTGTGACCACAGTGAGCTCGCAGCTGAAAGAGACACTTGCTCCATGGCTAAAATAGCTACCTGCTAACTGCCGCTAGCTGTTCCAGCTAAGGATAGTTACAGCAAAGAGTATACTAAGCAGCAGTAAGTGGTTATACTGTCCCCTATAGTACCTTGGAATTCTGGCCATTTCTTACAGATCACACCTTTTAAAATTATTATCAAAATAGTTTCAAATTAATTTTATGTTGATTGACTAATCCATTAATTGACTCATCATTTCTGCTATAATTTGATGTCAAAGCATTAGGGAGAAACTCAGTGGCAATATTGCTTCGCAGAACCCAGTCTGTCCAGGCAGATGGCACTTAAAATTGAATTTGGTTCTGCTCAAGATGTCTGCCTGTTTAAAGGCAATTTTTTCCCACCACTGTCGCCGATTGCTTGCTCATGGGGGAAATGTTGGGTCCCTGTAAAGAAATTAGTTAAAGAGTATGGTCTAGACCTCCAAAATTTGGAAAGTGTCATGAGATGACTTTTGTCGTGAATTGGCACTATACAAAAAAGATTGATTGAGAATAATATCTTGGTTACTTAGGTTGATTCACAGACCTCACTAGGGCTATTTACAGTGACATCTGTTGAATATTTAGAGAAGCTATGACATTGTTTCCAGATATACAGTATACATGTTGAGTTTTTAAGATGAGTGTTCCATTTACCTTCATTGTACAAGGGTGAGAGCAGAAAATCAAAATCTAAGGCTGATCCTCATATAAAGCCCCCCTCCAGTATATTTTGGTATTTTTCAGATATTTCATATATCTATATATTCTATATCATATATATATATATTTATATATATGATATAGAATATTGAGAAAGAGCCAAACTGTTTGCCAAATAATTACATTTTGTGCTCGAAGTCACAAAATCTAAGCCGTTGCTAATATGGAATGACTATAGTAGAATCTGGGAGTCACACGTCCTCTAATAGGGGTTATAAAAGCTGTGCGGCTTCTTTAAGAAACAGGGCCGTGCATAGAGTGTGAGTGGTCGAGCAAGAGAAAGAGGGGTAGCTATGTGATTGTGTTCAGAGCAGACTGGTGTTAGCGACCAGAGCAGAGAGGAAAGTTTAGCAGAGACGTTGTCTGGAGGCAGAAAATGTACATTAGAGGTTACAGTTTGACCACAAATAAACTCTGTAGCTCCTCAATACACAAGTAGAACTTCTATTTGAGGACACCTATCACTATACCTACATGCTGCTTGTCCATGCTAATATCGATGCTATCACTAATCAATGCTAGTGTTGCCAGAAAGGCAGTCTGGTTGCAGTAGGGCTGTCACGATCTCGATTGTTAGACAGATATCAATCGAAATGATCTCGACCTTCGAAATCAAAAGTGGAATCAAGGATTTAGCCACAGGCAGCACGACAAATATGGCCGAACATCTCTACAGGCATCATAAAGAAGTAGACTTAACTGAGAAAACAACACCGTTAACACAGCCAACTCTTCCGTCCTCACTTAGAGCTGAACTTCCACAAAATTCAAAGCAATAACCAGCACTATAGGGGTATTTGTAGCATCAGACATGCAACCTTATTCAGTGGTGGAAAACCCTGGATGTAAGCATGCTACGAAATGCCACGAAGGTTGCTTCTTACCACAAAGGTGTTGCCCTCCATGTGTGATAATGTGAAGGAAAAGTTATCTGAGCAGTGCAGATTTAGTGGCCTTAATGACAGATTGCTGGACCTCCAGAGCAACACAGAGCTACATGACCATCACAACACACTACCTTAAGTGTACACTCTTCACATCTGCTGTAAAGAGTGCACACTGCAGTTACAGAGTCACTAGATGGCAGGTACCCTCTATGACTTCTCTTCTTTTGTTTACAGTTAGTTTCCAATTGACTGGTGAAACAAGTTATTGTTACATTTATATTGTTAATAAATTATTTAAATTTGACAATAAGGCCTTAGTGTGGTACATTGGAAACGGATAATGGAGATTATATCACTCACTACACCATATAGACCATCTTTTGAAATAAGAAAAAATGAAATGAGTTATCTTGGCAAAAAATCAATGATCCTATACTAGACTAGTCTAAAAATGGCATAGCCATCTGTGCTAAAAGAAAAAACAAAACAAAGAAAAGAACGAGAATCGAATCGAATGGTGACCTTAAAAACGAAAATCAAATCGAATCTAGGATTTGGAGAATCGTGACACCGCTAGGTTGCAATGGTAATAACTACTTATGACTATTAATCTTGCCCCCAGTTTGAGTTTTGAGAAAGAAGGTTGACCATTATACAGGAAGAAAAATTACTGGAGGTGGGCTCTAAATGGTGCCAAATATAGCATGTAGAGAAACAGTTTACCATCATTATTGTGGATTTATGGTCAATTATGATTAAATACTGAGGTTGGTTCCACTTATTCAGACATTATTCACAGCAGACATTTTGACTTGTCATTGCAGGAAAAGCACAGGTGAAACAAATTCAGTAAATGATGGCTCAGTTCCATTAGACGTTTCAGTAAGCCATGACAGTTAATCTGAATACACAACACTAGGACCCTGAAACTAGCTCACATAGATGGAGTGCAGTTATTTTTAATATAATCAGTTGCAAAAGGTCTATTAAGAGGTTCCCATTTTTCCTCCTCCTCCACTAATTCTGATACCTAACCAATATCTGCCAATATGGATTGCCAATATAATTCCAGTGCTCTGTACATCACACTGTGTGGGAGTCATTGGGATCGTTTATAAGGTGAGCTGACCCCCCAGTGAAAAACACCAGGAAATCAAAAAAGTAGAAGGCTGCAAAGCACTAAATTATATTAATGGATAAATTAATGGGTATTGATTAAGGTTCTCAGTCATCCAGGTCATGGTAATTCTAAGTGCTGTATCGTAGGCAATTGGACGCATTTCAGTGTCTTGAACACACTCCACCTCTCATCGAAGAGGCTTCTTCAGTTTTAACCAACTGGAGGGGGGCTGTTAATCCTGTATGGGAGTGTCCTTACAGAGTCGTTAATGTCTCATGTGAGCTCTAAGCGTTTCAGAGTCACTTGTGGGTCATTGACCCAACCGGCATTCATGTGGGTCACTAGCTAGGTGAGTCCAGGTGTGTATGGGTGTTCAGCTGTCTGGGGAGGGAACACAGGACAGGGTTGTAGGTGGGTGATAAGTAATGTATTTGGCCACCTCCTCTGTTCAAAGATGGTCGTTCCAATTTGACATAGATGGATTATTTTATGCCTCTTTCAAACCATCTGTTCTCTCTGGCCAAGATGTTTACCTCATTGTCCTCAAAGGCCTCAAATGACCTTGTTCCTTAAGATGTAAGTGGACAGCAGAGTCTTGACCTTAGGAATTGGCTCTCCTGTGTTGTGCCATTCACTTATGGATGGGTTGTTTTGTTTCCCCAAAGTACAAATCTGTGCAATCCTGGCTGCATTGAACAGCATAAACGACACTACTCTGCTTAGGCCTGGATGTCCTAAGGGTCAACCCTGAGTCACCACTTACATGTGGCCTAAACGACCCTGTAAGGACACTCCCACACAGGGTTTAAAGCCTGCAACTCCCCTCCAGTTGGTTAGAACTGAAGAAGCCTCTTCGATGAGAGGTGAAACGTCTTCAAGGTTGCCTACGATATAGCACAAATTGTTGGGTAATGTCACCTGTGAGTGTCAGGTGAGCTAGACAGTTCTCACCACAGAAGGAAAAAAAGGGATCCTTTAAACGGTTGTATTTGAGCATCACGTGATGGACCAAAAAGTTACAATGATTTAATCATGTGTTTTGAATGACATGTAGAGCTACTTGTTGCCCAAATGTGGAACATTTACCCTGATTCCTCTCTGATACATGCTTGACATGAAAAAAGTCTTTGATAGAGGGCAGAGGTTTTTTTCCTTAACTGAAACAAGCCAGGACGCTTCTGGGCCTCCAAATTCCCCAGATCCCAATCCGATCGAGCATCTGTGGGACATGGTAGAACAAGCCTGATCCATGGAGGCCCCATCCCCAACATACAGAACCCAAAGGATCCACTACAAACATCCCGATGCCAGACCCAACAGGACGCCCTTAGAGGTCTTATGACCATACTTTGGTCCAAGACCAAGACTTGCCAGTGAAATGGCTCCTGCGCTCTAAACTCTTGATTATTTTGAAAGCTTTTAAAATAAATTCCTCAAAGAAGGACAGTGGCTAGCACTACACTAGCTTTAAAACTCTTTTGTTGGAGAAAACTTGTTAAATCCTGAGTGGAGTCAAAGTATGAAAAATGTGTAACTGCATATATCTTATAATGCAGTAGCAGGATATTGGATGTATTGTATTTCTGCGCTATTCCAGATGACTTCAAAGCATTAAAGTAAAAACTTTCATCATTCACATTTACACATGTACTTCTGTAAAAATGCTAACTCGCACTTTGTATTTATCATTTGGGATTTTCTTCTGTGTGAACTGCTCTGTTCTGAATTGTGCATTTTATTCTTCTACTCTTTGTTTACATGATATTGTGTGTATCCTTTGTTATCTGAATGCATGGTACAGGTGAAGGCTAGTTTAGTGATGTATGTGAAACACTGCTGGTATGATGGTGGCAAGTCTCGCTGGTGAAAGTGATGGTGGAGATGATTTGTTTTTTACAGAAATTTAAATTCTTTCTAAATATTCTGAAGATATTTCAGCACATGCGCAGAGAATAAATACTTCTCAGTTGCAATGCAACAACTGTTTGCTTGCCTTTTTTAGTGTATTTAAATGTTTGTGCCTCATTTATTTATGTTCAGATATTGTTTAAAGGTGCAGTATGTAAGAATTCAAACATTAAAAAATTAACTCAAATTGTCAACAGTATTTTAAGAAAACGCAGCGTTGACATTATGTCAAAGACATCTATGCACTGTTGCAGAGATGTCAGCATGCTAGCCTGCTAGCCCTGGCCTTTCCTGTCGAGAACAGCTCAGGCCACCAAAGGTGGGCACTGACTGATACTCGACTCCCCTCTCACTCCTCCCACTTCATGCCTCTCCTGTACCTGCCTGAACACATTGTGTCTTTGACCATTCCAGTGCCATTCCGCCAGCATTTCCCATAACAAGCACACAATAGCATTCTCCATTTAGTTGTGCTGCAGCAGTTCTGCAAGGCAGCAGTCACTCGTCGCTCATGCAAGATAATGTCTAGGCTTTGACCTGCAGTCTATATCTTGATTTTAGGGATGGAAAGTAAGTTTTTGACCACTATGTCAAGGACAATTATGGTAAGACAAAAATGCTTTTAAATGACTCACAAATACTATGTAACGTTTTTTGAAAATATGTATTTTGAGTTATTATTACAGCAGATTATTTTTAGGTTAGAGGTCCCATTTGGGCCCTCCTTTGACCCAGGGCCTAGGACAATTGTCCCGGTGTTCTCCTGCTGAGCTAACTAGCTAATGACAGCTACAGGTAGCAGTTACTGATGATTGGTGATTTGCTGCCCCCTTTTTTTGCTTGTATGAGTTTGACAGGTGGCCAATTCTCACATATTGCACCTTTTTTAGAAAAGGTATCCACTTTCCCTGCATACAGTCCTCTCACAGCCTCTCTTCTTTCCTTTCATTCTGTTCCCACGTTACTGTCTGTAATCGGCTACTTTTCCAATCAGTGTTCTCTCCACACTCATGCATTTGCTTTGGTTGATTACTCGTTCTGCCAAAAGCTTTCTGAAGCAGACAACTCTTTATAATCTTGAGGAGAGGTAAGCTTGTAACATTAACTGTCCCATCAGGCTTAACATAACACAAGCATGCAGATTTCAATCTGAAGGCCAAAGTGCGCTTCATGCCTTTTTTTTGCCGTTTCAGATTCAACCAAACATTATGAATGAATGAGTGAGCTCCGTGTGTATCACGATGCATGCACCTTTTGATCATTTGAATTGTTTGCTTCTTTCACAGGTGTCATTCTTTATTTTTAAAGTGCATGCGAGTCATTCTGTTTAGTGTTTTAAGACATTTTGGGCATGTCTGTCAGAAAGAAAAAAAAAGAACTAATAGAAAAGTAGTAAAAGGATATACTTAACATCGCTCACATGCTGTATGTACAGTGAAAAAATTTGTGGTTGCTGTAACCACTCCTACACTGACCGGTGTGACTACACTGTAGTCACACTAGGACATGGACAGGAGGAGTGATTACAGTAACTAGTACCCCTTCAACATACATACGGCAAATAACTATTCAATGAAGATAAACTTGAAAAATCTGAATCTGTCCTTTAATTTAAATCTGAAGGCTTTTTTGTCCTGACATTTTCAGTCTGATTTCAAGAGAAACATGCCCAAAGATCAAAACCATGGTATCGTTGCAGTTTTAGTCATCAACTTTGTGTCATAGTTGTGATTGATAGTGCATGTAGAAAATGGTAGATTTTCAGCCTCTTTTGCCTCAGTTCTGTTCACCTCAGACCAACATTGTTGTGTCTTCTGCAGGGAATCGAGCGTCTGAAGGGCGAGACAGGGAAGTGGGGAAAGGTGCCGTGTCGGGAGGCCATGCAGGTGGCGTTCGGCGGCCCGTTATCTCTGTCCTGGTGCAGCCCCTTCTCAGGGCTGAGCTGCAAGAAGAGCCCGCCAGAGCACGTCAACATCCCACAGGGGGAGATCATCGAGGAGGATGTCATAGAGATACCCCTTGAGTAATGCTGCCAGCAGTCAGGAAGACAATCAGTCGGGCAGCTCTTCTTGACAAGCAACCTTTGCAATTGGTGGACATAAGACTTCATTTTGGCTTTTTGAATTGTGAGAACTCAGTTGGAATCAGGATTTCTAGTTATATTTGTTATCCTAAAACGTCCTTTCTCTTCCAGTGTCACTGCAGCCATTTCCAGGGGCCTGTAAACTTTTGTGAATACATTTACAAAACTAAAATATCTTTTACCAAACTAAAACAATCTACTGCTGCCAAACCTGCAGTAATTTACTGAAATAATGGTGCAATGGAACTAACTGGTGAACTGAAGGAGTTGGAAGGACTCAGAGCTCCTGTTCGCTCAACCTAAGCGTTTGTGACTGGAGGTGAGATGATGGATTTTACAGTGTGTCATTGAGCTGTCTCAGGAGACCACTAACAGTAGCACTAATGTGACACTTGAAGCGTGAGCTGTTCTTCCAACCACTTTGCTCTCTCTGATGCCTTTTTGTAAGGATTTAAATCCACTCTGTGCCTTATCCGTCTTGATGAGCAAATGCTGAAATGGGGGAAAAACACTCTGTATGATAAACTGTTCGAGTACTCGTCTGTCCAAATCTGGCTGTCAGTTTCTGTACCTGCAGCTGCCATTTTTATCTTTATGAAATACCTGTTGCAGGTATGGAAAACAGATGCTAACTGGCTTTAATGTGAAAGAGATTATTGTATAATTGAATAAGCTGCAGGATAAGGGCTTTTGACTGCTAAACGGGTGCTGGATGTCACAAGACCACTCATGTTTTATCATGTTTACATTGTTTAAGCACACTGTTTTATCATTCTGTATATTCCATTTTTTAAATTCTAAAATAAATGACAATATTTCATCCCTTTACAATAAGAACTGCATTGTCTTAAAGATTTTTGCTGTTAATAATAATCAAAGAAACAACATTGAATCAGTAGCAGTTTACTTTTTACAAAGTCATCTGCACAGTTATATATGACATACAAAAACTTAACAGGGGAACTCTTATCAGACTGTCCTGAGTTGCTGATGTTAGACAGATTGAGTCTGACATTTCCAGTTAGTAAGACTATCCCAAGTTAGATACTTTAAACCATATAATACTAAATGTTATACTAAATATTTGAAACGGTTTCAATACTCACTTTCCACAGTATCAACACTAATACCAGCTGTGCTTTCTCACCCTCTCCTGTCTCTGACAGCGAGTCAACACACACATACATACACACTCACACCGCTGCCTATGTCAACATAGGCCCACCTTCTCCGACTCTTCTGTACAGAGCCCCTCTAGGGTCACATGGTAGAAAAAAACTGGATGTGGAAATCCGTGGGAACGGATTCACAAAATCTGTGCGCAGGGTTTTGCCCTCCTCTGTTCTTCAGCGAATGGACCTGCCTTGCACGGACCGAGATGACCACATCCACACAGTAAATTCAGTTTGATTTAGATTTAATGGCAGATTTTATGGAAGCGTATTGCTGCCACACAAGAAAAAAAAAGAACACTGTCACGTTATACCGTGAAAACTTTATTGTAGGAACGTGATAAGTTTCACGTTATAGCGTGATGATTATTGTTATTTTATCTCATTTACATGATTTGACTAAGGTCTGCTTCATGCTTGGGTTGAACCAGGGTGAGATTTTGCTGTTATTGAGCACAGTGGTGACATTGTGATCAGTCTGTGTCCAGTAAGGAGGATTTTAAAATGCATGGGGCTGTACAGAGGACAGAATCAGTCCTCCCTCTGGAGGTAGTGTCATTTCTCAGTGATCAGCTGGAAGCACTGTGGATACAAGCAACCCAGCACAGCTACTGACAGTCCTGTCTTTCTACGTGGAGTTTGCCTTTGACAGTGATCAATAATCAATAAAGATGATGACAACTCCGTTTGACTGTATATGAGCAAAATGCTCTATTTAACTGGAGGAGGAGCGCTGCGGTGCGTCT
Organism: Pagrus pagrus; assembly: GCF_965226575.1. NCBI lineage: Eukaryota > Metazoa > Chordata > Actinopteri > Spariformes > Sparidae > Pagrus > Pagrus pagrus. Next base: position 28,971,515 of record NC_140191.1, read on the forward strand.
CTGTGTGCATAATGTCTCCCACAATGACCAAGTCAGTTTTAAATGCTACCAACACACCCTCACGGAAGACAAAATAAAGACAAATCAGTGCACATTCAGAGACAACCCTGGATCGGTACCCGGGACTGATGGTACTGAATCCACCATGAACATTGTGCAAAAATAGTCTGCAGTTTTAATTGCACTTAATATAAGATATGTTGCTCCACAGGTTGTTGTGACTGACTTAAGAACAGCAGCTGAACTCTTGTGGTGAGCCTACATCACTTGTCTTTTTTGCCCTCCTCCTGTGGAAATGTCTGAGGTGAGGATCCATGAAGTACGAGCAGTCCACACAGAGTAAGAGAGATGCCCATCCACCACAGAGCTGCGTGAGTCTCTCCAAAAATCACCCTCCCAAGGATGGCCTGGACACAAACAAACAGACTCACTGATAAACAGACACATAAGTCTGAATGTTCTGAGTGCTGTAGCGTAGGCAGATTGACTTGTTCAGTTTCTTGAAGACGTTTCACCCCTCATCCAAGAGGCTTCTTCAGCTCTGAAGTGAACAGAGTGAACTGAAGAAGCCTCTTGGATGAGGGGTGAAATATCTTCAAGACATACTTGAAGCATCATGGAGGATACCAGAGCTTACTGAGGAGATGAAGTTGGATGCAGTGGTAGTGACAGTGGCCCTGGCTGAAGAGGAGCAGTGTCGGAGAGCCTTGGAGAAGAAGGTCCACATGACAGCATTACATGCAAACAGCAGGCCTCCACAGAGCAGCCGCAGGGGGAGGTGGAGCTGCAAACACACACAGCTGACATGAGAAAGCAGCAGCTGGACAGGTAGCTAAACTACTCTCTGGTTATTTGGCTCTATTATTTAGAAAGAGTAACAGTGGGAAAGTGTCAATTACTATGAATGGGACTGAAAAGTTGAATGCATTTCATAGTGTATCAAAGATGGGGAACATTAATATTTAAATGGAGTTTCCGTCTTTAAAATGTTTACATGTGTACAGAAGTGGATCAAGTTCAGGAGATTTAATATAAATGAAAGAATGGGGAAGAGGAAGATGAGGAGGGAGATGGGGGGGGTCGAGGGAATAGGACAAAGTGGATGAAGAGGTGAGAGCAGAGACAAGTTGGAGTTGATTGAAGGCAAACAGTGAGTGAGAGAGAGAGTTAGAACCTGAAACAGATAAGCTAAATTGTGAAATAATATGTGTGCACTGAGCTAAGGAACTAAGATTAATATTTTGTCCAAGCATACAGAACAGGATGACATCACCTATATGGACACCATTTCAAGTTTCAACTTGTAAACCTCCAGAGCCCAATGAAAAACAGGTATCAGGCAGATAGAAAACCTTGAAGTCAACACAATACAAATATCTACTGATGAAATAAAACCACTGAATGTAACATTGCAGACAGTAAAAAGATCCCTTCTACAGACACATACTGACATACAGTATACACAAGCATGGCTGTCTGGTGCAGTGGCCAAGATCACTGGTTCCACTCCTGACTTTTGGTCAGGCAGTGTGAGGCAATCTCTGCATTTCAAGCAGTGAGCATTTCAGCATTCACACTGCATTTTCAGCAGGAAATGCATTTTCTACTTTTTATGCTTAGATAAGACAATATCCACAGTGAGGGACTTATACAAGCAAAAACAATAACATGCAGAGGTGTATTAATAACCCCAGACCGGACCTCTAAGAGTCCTACTTACCTTTGACCCCTTCACACTTATTTGAAGCAAAAACCAACTGCCAGCTTCACGGTAACCTTGCCATGCCGAGTATGCAATATAAAAGGTAAAGTACTAAACCTCGACCAGGAGCCATAACAGTCCAGATGATATGCGATAAATTTGAGGTGAATTGTTCATTTTATCATAAAGCATGACACTTGGTACACTGGTACAGTTTGGGGGAACATTTTCAGAGATGGAGCATTGCAAAAATGTCATGTGGCAGCCATGGCGACCATTTTACTTTCCGCTATAAATTAATTATGTATTTTGCATCATAGCTCCTTAACCAAACATGACAACAAAGAGAAGGTGTTGTACCCATGTTTTGATGGTCACGGATTACAATGATACCGCAACATCATAAACTGTTCAGGGGAAGAGGTAATGCTGTTTTCTGTTACACCGTGAGAAGGAAACTAGAGACAGTCTTACAATGGGAACACACCAGTCATGATTCCCATTAACAACCAGCCACACTGTCATGTAATCACAGTATCACGTCTGCATGCATGTTGTGTATAATTGTAGAATCTGTGAATTAACCCTGTTAATACAGTGACTATACATCTAATGTTTAACATGCACTGGGCATCTTAAATACAAACAACTCATGTTCTCTGTTGATTCTGGCCCCTGTGGAGCGTTTGAGCACCCCCCCCCTCCCCTCATGTTGTTAAGATCTTGAACTTGCTAGACCCAATAAATATTGTTCATACTGTTTTTAGTTTTTAAACACACCGGTTTGCCAAATGCATAGCAATGAGGTCATGTATCTATTTGTGGCTATGAAAGACTAATATATGTGTATGCAAAATATGATAGGGGTTTTCAAAACCGGTCTACTTTTACAGGTACACCAGCTGAGCCATTGATGAGCCTGTGGCATCGCTCTCTCCTTTTCCTCCCTTCAGGTACCTCCCTCTAAACCAGAGCTGTGTTGGATGGCTGCAGCAGGTTTTTAAATAGGTGCCTCCTTGAATATTGTTCTACTCTTTACAGCCACTGTGTTAACAGGGGTAATGTAAAGGATTAAGCTTAACAGTCTTCACAACATGCATGCAACTGACATGATATGCAACTGACAGAAAAAAGTTATTTCCTTCTCATAATGTCACAGAATCCAGCATGAGCAGTTAATGGTATAGTACATGGTATCACTGCAATGTACTTTAGAAAAGACAGAAGGCGGCGACTCTCAAAGTCTTCTATTGAGCAAATGGAATGCACCATAACAGGTCCTCACCCAGTCACAGGCTGCACTCTGACTGTGTGTTGGAGTCCAGCCGCTGAGCCCGGACTCACACATGTCTCTCACGTAGTCTGCACCGAGAGACAGTTTGGCAGACAGAGAGGCAGCGGCACCCAGAAACCCCGCTAATAACGCGTACAAAGTCCCCGAGATCATATTTGAGGAGAACCAAACACAGTTCAGTGACGCGATCCCATAACCCCCCTGGGCAACTGTGTCAAGCCTAACATGAATGATGGACTGCAGTAGAACTTTTCGAAATAAAATCTGCTTATCGAACATTTTACAGCAGCTCCCTATATACCTGGTCAAAATCAATTACTCATGGTCGAAACCTACCATTCGTGTACCAGGGTTGTCATGGCATTTTCGGTTGTTGGCTAGAAGCTGCTTATTTTTGCCTCGACCAATTACAAAGTTTTACTTTGAAGGCGAAATCCTTTCCCCGTTCACATCTTCGCCATCTTGACTTCACTTTCTTCGATTGACCAATAAGAGCTCCTGAAATCACGTGACTCATGGCGGCGCATCTTAATGACGTAGTTGTGTTTTGGTGCTATGCTTGTCGAATACCTATTTAGACCCGCAATTCATTGACTGTTTTTATTTCTGTTAAGCATTTGCAATGAATAAGAATAAGGCCAGAGGCGTGTCATGGGTGAAACCAGAGGAACCGTCCTTTCTGAAGAAGTTTAAAAGTGATGTTGGTTACAAAGAGGGACCGACTGTCGATACCAAGGTATGTTGGTTGGCTAGTTTGGCTAATCGGGTAAGCTAGCTAGCAACCCGGATCCCCAGTTACATTACATACGAAGAATTAACAATAGCTAACGTTGGTCAGCTTTATGTTATGTTATTTGAATGGTTTTAAGTTGCCGTCTGTTGATTTAAAAAATCCACGATTAATGAAAGAACACACAGTGTCAGTGTGGCCGTCTAGTAAAGAAACCCCCTTTGTCTGTGTTTCGTATCCCCCTCTCAGCGCCAGGAGATGCCAACATTGGACGATGACAGCGGGAGTGATCGAGAGGATGAGTTACCTCAAGTTGTGGTCCTAAAAAGTGGAGACCTGACCGCAGAAGACGTAAAGAAGATGAAGGGTGAACTGCGTACAGATAAAGGTACAGCTGAGGTCAAAAGGGCCTCTTTGTTTCCTTGACATGTGGAAAGGTGCAATTCAGTCAAATGTTTATTAAGCACATCACTGCTGATAAACTTAGGCTCAATGAGATGATCTTAACTAAAATTTAGATTATTACCATTTAACTAAAACGAGAGAAATCCGAAAATCCCTGCCTAATTAATCATCCATTCTCATCCACAGATGATGAAGCTCCTCCTGATGGTAAAATCTTGTTCAAGAAACCAGCCAAGCGCTCCTCCTCTGACAAATTCCAGGGCATCACCGCCAGCTCCAGCAAAAAGAAGAAGAGTGACAGAGGAGAGAAGAAGGAGGAGAAGGAGAAGGAGGATGAGGAGAAGAAGGAGGTGAACACTGGAAAGAAAGTAAAAAATAATAGCCTTCTGTCATTTGGAGGGGATGAGGAGGAAGAGGAGGATTAAGTGTTACTGATGAGACGTAGGACTCTTTAACTTCTGTGACAGAAAGGAATTAAAGTGACATTTAAACATTAATGGTCATATCTTTTTCTCATACTATCGACAAACAGGAGCAGGAGTTAAATGAACAGTGTATTCTATACAGACACTGTCTGGAGTCCATCAACTGTGTGCAGCCTGTTCATTCTGTAGCTCTTTTTTAAGGACAGTGCCAGTGTTTTTTCATGTTTTTAGCCCACTGACTACAAATGGCGTTAGTCCAAATGTGATGTAACTGATGACTGTTTCATTCATTTTAGTACACACTGAAAATCAACTTGCAGAAATAGCAGTGAACATCTTGATTCCCGTGTTTTTTCGATTGTATTTGTGTAGGAGTAGAGAGATGACTTTGAGGCAACTCCACCAATTTCACACATTAAAGTGATACTTGCGGGTCTTGGGGAGCACCACTGCATATAGGATAATCTGCTAAATTACCTCCAGTGATGTCCCTCAGTGGCTTAGATGCATTTTGGTTAATGTAGGTACCTGAAAACCTGAAGTAATGTTAATATTGATTGTTGACCAACTTCAAACAAACTTAAAGTCTCAGCAGATTTTGAGAATACATTTTTGAAATATTAAGCAATAGCATGAAAGTTTACCTTTGGTAAATATTTAAAAATGCTCACAGAAATGTCAAATTTAGGCGATTAATTGTTAATGGGCTAAAAAAAAAATGAAATCACACCAGTATGGTTCTATGTGTAGTCCTTTTTCATTAAACATATGACAAGAGAACATGAGCAGTAGTTAGTGAGACGGAGTTAAGAAGTCAGAGTGCACATTGTCCAGGCACTTCTGCAGTCAAAACACAGGAGCAAGGCTGAAGCTTTGCCATTTGAAGGTGCTCCTCAAAACGTTTGGTTGGCACTCAGTTCAGCACAAACTATGCAACTTCTTCTGATCAATGGAAATCAGGCAACACCAGGTACAAAAACACTTCAAATTATTAGTTGAAATGAAATTATTGTTTAGATGTTTCGTTCGTGCCTAATTTTACACGGAAGGTCACGTTTCTCTAAAAAGTTAAGAGGAGAAATGTGTTTTGTTTGTTTTTTTTACATGTGATGAAAAATGTCAAGTTGAGATCTCTTCTGGTCAAATCCAGAGGACGGTAACAACCTTTTGATTAGGATTGTTCCTGTGTTCTTGGTTGGTTTGGGAAACAGTAAAGAAATTATTTCCATCAGAAAAGACCACAGTTCCAGTTCAACGACCCCATGATTCAGAAACACCTGCCTCTCATATGTACCGAGATCCCCCCAACTTGTGTTCATTTGTATCTCTCTGTGGTGTCGTCTCAACTGTCAGTGTGTTTGCATGATTGAAGTTATCAATGTAGAATTAATGCATTCAATGATGTATTGAATGTATGAATATATTCTAGCTTCGACAAAGGGGCTGTAACAGTGTATGTACAAACGATGCATTCTTGTTAATGCAGTTGTATCATTTTAAAATGTGATTTGTTTTTATTTTGTGCATTTTTAGAGAATGGTTGTAATTGTAACATTTGAAATATAAAACATTAAATCAACTGTACGCCATCCTGTATGGTAAGCTTGTTGTTTCTACCGTCTGTGCATCAGTTGCTTGGTTTATGACCAAATACCTGTAAAAATAACGACAGGTCTCTGCTGTATGTAAAGTTTACTGCTAATAAGCAAATGTTGGCGTGCTAACACGCAGGAAACTTCTCTTTAGGCTGATCCCTTCAGTCAGCGCTTCATGGGACAGTAGTTGTGAATTTATTTCAAATTTTCCTTGTACAAGCTTCATGTAGATTACATCAAGGTCTCCCTCTATCACCTTTCACTTTAAAAGAATGGTTCGTTATTTTGTGATGCTTGTGATTTTTCCTGTTTTGAACCTTGACTTAATTTTTGATGCAGTGTTATTCAGTCTCACACACCATCCTCAACACTGATTACTAAGAAGAAGCTGTTGGTTCTGATTCCTAGTATTTTGACAAGTATTACTGAGGATGATCTGTTTTATATTTACAGGACACTATAAGGTTGTGCTCTGAGACCAATGTACATTATAGTCAGATTACACTAAGTGCTGTATTGTAGGCAACTGAACTTGTTTCAGTTCCTTGAAGACGCTTCACCTCTCATCCAAGAGGCTTCTTCAGTTCTAACTAACTGGAGGGGAGTTGCAGGCTTTTAAACTCTGTGTGGGAGTGTCCTTACAGAGTCATTAGGGCCACTTGTGGGTCGTTGACCCAACCAGCCTTCATGTGGGTTGCTAGGGCTAGGTGAGCCCAGGTGTGAATGGTTGTTAAGCTGTCTGGGGAGGGAACACAGGACAGGGTTGTAGGTGGGTGATAAGTAATGTCGTAGGCCGCCTCCTCTGTTCACAGACGGTCGTTCCAGTTTGACAGAGATGGATTCTTTTACTCCTCTTTCAAACCATCTGTCTTCTCTGGCCAAGATGTTTACATTGTTGTCCTCAAAGGAATGATTTTTCTCCTTCAGATGTAAGTGGACAGCAGAGTCTTGACCTGAGGAGTTGGTCCTCCTGTGTTGTGCCATTCGTTTATGGAGATGTTGTTTTGTTCCCCAATGTACAAATCTGTGCAGTCCTGGCTGCATTGAACAGCATCAACTACATGACTCTGTTTATGTCTGGGTGTGTTGTCTTTAGGACGGACAAGTTTCTGCCTCAGTGTGTTGGTAGGTTTGAAGTGAACCAGGATATGATGTTTATTGAAGATCCTCCTGAGTTTCTCAGATGTTCCTGCGACATAAGGAATGACGATGTTACGTCTTCTCGTCTCCTCCTCTCGGTCTGCTCTGGATCTTTTAGAGGTGTTGACAGAGGTCCAGTTTGGGTAGCCACAGGTTCTAAGTGCTCCCCTGATGTGCTTCTGTTCCTTCTCCTTCCCCTCTGACTTAGTGGCCCGATGGTTTAGGGTTCTGACGGCCCCCAGCTTGTGCTCCAGTGGGTGATGAGAGTCGAACAGCTAGTACTGATCTGTGTGTGTAGGTTTTCTGTACACCTCAATGTTGAGGCTTCTGTCTTCTTCAGTGTGTACTGCACAGTCCAAGAAGGGCAGAGTGTCTCCTCTGACATCTTCCCGTGTGAACTTGATGTTATTGTCCACAGCAGTTATATGTTCTGTGAAGGCTTCCAGTTCCCTTGTTCTGATTTTGACCCAGGTGTCGTCCACATACCTGAACCAGTGGCTGGGAACAGTTCCTGAGAAGGTAATCAAGGCTCTGCTCTCAACTTCTTCCATGTAGAGGTTGGTCACTGTTAGGGACACAGGTGAGCCCATGGCACAGCCGTGCTTCTGTCTGTAGAAACCTTCACTGTACTGGAAGTAGGTGGTCGTCAGACAGAGGTCAAGTAAGGCACAAATGTGGTCTGGGGTGAAGTTGGTCCTGCTGGACAGAGTGCTGTCCTATAGCATTGAAGGCGTTTCTTCACCATTTTCATCGCTTCTTGCGTGGGAATGCATTTAAAAAGTGATGCGACATCATCAGAAACCATTGTTTCATCTGAGTCCAGTGTTATTTCTCTTACCTTGTTGGCGACCTTCTGTGAGTTTTGGCTAGATGCTGTATATGTAACAGGTAACTGAGTTGATGCTGTTTTGAAACATCTTCAAGAAACTGAAACAAGTCCAGTTGCCTGTGATATATCACTCTGTACTACATGACCTGGATAACAGAACCTTCATCAACATACAGTCAGATTGTTTTCTGTTCACACTGTGATTGAATATTGTTTTTTAATCTTTCTCCCTTTCCAGTCACTGCACTGCACCTGTTGTAGAAATCCTTGGAACCCAGGACTGCCATTATATTCATGTTCTTTACAACTGATGTAAACTTTTGACCACAGCTGTATTTTTCAGACTTATTCTGTGAGGAGGATTGTAGTTGTAGATTGCAAACAGCTGAACACTCCTGGCCTCACTCTCCTGTGGTAAAAACACTAAAGTCCACTTTTGTTTGGTTTGTCTGTTCTGGGCTACTGTAGAAACATGGTGGACTCTATACCTGCTGTGATTATACACTAATGAAAATATAATTATGAATATTACTGTATACTCAACTTCTACCCCTAAATCCACCTTAATGGTACACACTGGACCTTTAAATACACGGTAAGTAGTTGTTAGGAACAACATACGTATGTGAGCTAAAAGAAGTAACACCAGCGTTATTTCAACCTCTTTATTCAAAAAGGCATGTTTCATTCTCATACCTGCATCCAGATCATTACAATTGATGGAAGAAACTTTGACTTAGAAAATCAAAAAGAAATTAAATCCTTGCATTTTGTGATAGGAAACTACGCCCGCTATAGTCAACGTAGCCTCCATTGTCCATGTAATAAATAAACTCATCGACACTGTCGAGCTCTGGAAACGATATGATTCTTTTTGTTTTTCTGTTAAGGCCAATGCTATCCTCTCCACCTAGAACTGCTTAAATTGGCATTCTTGTGACAAAAACCTAACAACTGAATCAAAGTTGGCTCACGCAGGATGGATACGCTTCATGTCGAGAAACAAGAATAAGGCAGATTAAATCAAAGGGAACAAGGAAACAAATTCCACTCAAATCAGAATAAATCACACGCTGAAAGAAATAGTCACCTTTATGCCACTGGTTGCATGACACAACTAAAAAAACAAGAAAGGAAAATCAGCCAATTACAAGTAAACAGTAGAGTGTAATGACGCTCTGAAAGTCCCCTTCCTTTGTTTGGAAACATGAAGCGTCCTCGCCCTGACAGCTCAGAGGACGTCATAACGTTTCCTCCAGGGAATAACAAGCAGGAGCAGAGCGTGAGGCTGTCACTGTGCCTGTGACGAGGACGAGCAGGCTGTATCTACAGAGTGCAGTGGAACATTTGACGGATGATCAAAGGGGATCAGGTGGAGTGTTAGCTACACACTGCCGCCTTCCATTCAGATTGTTTTTGACTGGAACGGTGTGTTAAAAGCTCCTGAAAGGGTTTCAAATCCCATCAAAACAGTGCTAAACCTCCAATGGCTTTTTAATGAACACACTGGCAGACATCCCCCGTTAACATATTCTACTAGCAACAAAAAGCATGTACATGGGCCCTATTACTTTTAAGTGGTAGTGTCTCCCAAACAAATCATATCCAGCAGCGCTCTACCTGACTCAGTCCAGTTCACCTTCAGGCTGTTTAGTAAACACTGCACACATATGAAATCACTGCTTCTTGTCTCTACATTCATTTTCCCACCCTGAGGCTCAGAAATCCACGTGCATGCATTCCCCTGGGAACATTGTGTGTGAGTGACATATTCATACAATATTCATACATTAATCATCATCATCATCATCATCATCATCATCATCATCATCATCAGTGATAACATGTAGACCTGGGCTCATGTCTTGGCTTCCCTACAGCATCTTTAAACCAAGATATGTTCTTACACATGTTATACCCTGTGAGCTGGTCTCTCACAGGCCTGCTCTGTTCTCAGTTCAGTGTGGCTCTACAGTGTTACACGCAGCTTAAATTTCAAATCGGGTTTATCATAACTTGGGTCTTATTTCCAGAGTTGAGCCATCATTTCTATCATTTATGATAATACTGTACCCATTTCAGTTAATGCTGAGATCTGGGAACACAGTGACATCACGACGACAAGCATCCAGAAAACCTGAACCACTTTCAAGAGACACACTCCGCACAAGGCCTCCGCTGCTCACACTTCAGCCTTTCATTTACTGCCTCTTGTGAGTCCTCCAGCTTTAAGGAAGTGAAGTACTACATTTCAGGAAGAGCCCTTTAATTTGAGGAAAAACTAAAAGCGAGTGCATCTTAAATGATAATATTCCTACGATATTAATTTTGACAGTTTTTATATAAGATTACTTATAAAAAAATAGCTGCCGATTAATTTTAATCGCTGACAACTGAACAACCTGATCGTTGCAGCTCCAGTGCACACAACTACGGCAATAAAGTAGATCAAAGTTGAACCATGAATTAGTGATTGATGTTTACTGATGACAGTTTGGTAATAAAGCCACTGTTTGCCTTTGTTACAGTCCTCAGTGTCTAACCTGGAGGCTTCTTTAAACTGGTCAGACTGCCTGACTGTTTGTTTTTCTGATGTCGCTGTGTGTCGAGGTCTCAGCAGTTACCTCGGTGAGTAAAATGTGATTATTACTGACAGAATAAGTTGTAATGAACATGAATTTCCTTTCATGTAGTCCGGTTCTAAGATGATATGTGAGATTGTATGAAAAGTGGTGGCTTCTCCTTGTTGGCACATGTGTACATGCATGCTCCTGATAATAATGGATTCTAATGAGATTGCAAAGGAAAACAGACAGCTGAATATGTTCCAACACCAGGTCCTTCCAAAAGCATCTAAGCACAAACATACATCTGAAAGGTACTGTAACTGACTGCTGGTTAACACTAAAGATGCAGGTACACTTCTGTTTACATTAAACTGAATATTGATCAAGAATTGAATAAACTCCAACAAGGGGAAAACACCACTTCATCCTAACATCGCTGTTAACCTCAGTTTGAGCCGGTCTGGGGTTTCAGTATCAGCTGAGGACATGGTAGAACTGTGGTGTATGAATGACGCAGTGCATAGAGCAGTCCCAAACTGAATCCCTGGATTGAGGACAGCTAGTCTCTTTTGCTCTCTGTCTCCAATCACGTTCAAGTCCAAAAAGAAAAGTGGGTCAAAGGTCACAGTTCCTCAGCTTAAAACCACTGTGGGGAGGCCAACATCTCCCATTCTCTGCCTCCTTGACCCCCGCTCATCAGGTCAGCTGAGGTTCAACACTTCCTCCGAGGTGATGGCAAGTATCCTACAAAGAAGGACGGGTCATAACGTCACCTAATCTCACTTTGGGGCCACGCTCTCCATTTTCTGGAGGCGTTCCTTCATCGTAAGTCATACGACACTGATATACAGCCATCACCACAGTCTGGCCCCAAAGCAAGATTGGGCAACATAATGACCCTTCCATCTTTTTTGATGTGACTTTTCCAGCCTGGACCTCCAGGTGAGTACGCGTGGGATGACAGGGCTCTGGAGACCCTCTGGTGTTCCTTATTCATCTTGATTGGTGGATTTACTGTTGCTGCTCGTTTTTTTTTTATTTAAAGTTTTGTGTTTAAGATTTTCCCTCCCTCCCATCCACAATGTGCCTCTGTTGGTGGTGGACTCTCTATAAAGATTTCTTGGTCAGTTTCCTGCCCTTCTTGAGAGAAAGCTTGTTCCTGATGTATCCCCGCTTCCTCTTGGCCGTCTGCAGAGAGGAAACATGAGTAAAAATCAGGCCTCGCATTGACACTCTTCAGTAAGTGTTAATCTCACAAACATTTCTATATCCAACACAGGCAGGCCCCGCACCAAAAATCTAACAAAGGTTTAGCTGCAGACAAAACACATAAGAAGATATTTTTTAATTGGATGTACTTAAATTAATCAGATAAATAAACATGATTTATATTTGAACCCCAGCTTCAAAAGAAGAAATACAGTTATTCCAAACTGAGTCTAAATAAAAGCTGTGAAACTCGCGGAAACTTAGGATCGCCCCCAACAGTTCCACAAGCATGTGAGCTGCCGATTAATTGCAAAATGTAGATAGACAAGACACTGTGTGCTGTGTTTTACTCTGAAGCGGCATGAGCGACTGATTTAAAAGCCCTCACTTTCGCCTCCATTGAGTGAAATCCCATTAGCGGTGTTGGGTATTTTCAGTAGTGTATCTTAGGAACCAGGCATGCTTGTCATCACAGAAATATATCATAATATTGTGATGTTTACTGCAAGTTTGGTTATATCTGTTGCCTTTCCTTAGACACACAGCGGGGCTCTCACCGGAGCTGAGAGCACAGTAACTGTCAGTGTTGAGGATACGACTCATATGGATTTTTCAGCCGATATTAATAACTGATGATTCCCTGCTTCTCATGGCCAATACTAATGAGTTAAAGCAACATTATGTAACTTTTTACCTTAAAATAACAGCTTCAAAATCATTTTGCATTTTGGTGCATCCCTACTATTGACAGTCCCTAACATTGGTTTGTCTACTGTCAAGTCACACGAGGTGCCAGACTCCAATATCAGATCCTGAGGTTGAAATAAGAGCTTGCAAACACTAGTCTGGAGGGGAGATACCCAATATTACTACAAGAACTGGGACGGTGTTTGCATCTGATTATCTAATCATATCTGAATAATGTTTTTGTTTACATCCTCATCATATAGGACACACAGTTAACTTGGCAGTTAACTCCAAATGACATGTAATTTAGACTGTTCTCCCATGTAAAAGGGTCCATGTCACATTCAATCATTAGATCAGATCATCAGGCTTCATCAGGCTTTAACTTTAACTTTTGTCCAAGTCACACTCATCCTGGCTGCTGGGCTTGAACTGATTGGATGCCATAAAACAAACACAGCTGCTGTGACTTAACTGTTGTTTGCTGACTGAGACTGACTGCAGTCTAGTGCCAGTGATAGACAAGACACAGTCTAACTAAAAAAAAGGTATCTCTGCTCACCTTTTTGGAGGTGTACTTCTGCTTAGTGGTGTCAGTGCCTCGCAGCTTGTGCTCCAAGCGGTCTCTGTTCTCCAGCTTCTTGACCTTGTAAATCCGGACCAACCAGTGCTCTGAGGTGAAGGCCTCCTCCAGGTGCTTCAGCTTGATGTCCTTGTTGCCAATCTCAGCATTGCGTGTTCGGTCGAAGCCAGGTGGCGTCCGGAAGTCCAACTGAACAGAACATGGAGGCGGATAAAGTTTGTTTATTTCTAAATCCCATCTGTCCATTTGAAACTACTTTGTCAAGCTCATTGTAACAACACAGTGGTCTTTGCGGTCAATTATCTAGTCAGTTAGTGAAGTATACAGTCCACAATGATTATTAATGATGACATACCTGCATTTCTCCAAAGCGGTAGTAAGACATTTTGTACATAAGGCAGTTGAGTAGGGTGGGGGAACCAGCTTTGTCCACTCTGAACTCTCCCTGCGGGGTGAAGTAGTCACTTTCCTGGGTTGACAGGAAAGGAGAAGTAAGTCAACGCACACACACTTTGATTCATGATTTAAATTCATTTTGCAGGGAAACAGCCTAAAGCACTCTTGGTTACTGATCCGTTGATTTTCCTCAGTGTTTCCCTCTCTCAGAGGGCACATCAAACATTCATACCAAGACATCCCGCCATCTCCGTAGTAAATATTTAACAGCTGCAGTAAGTTTCACCTTCTATTGGTTTCTCCTGATAGAAGGTACCCACTACAGTGACTGAGATACAGTGTGTGGGACGTCTCTCTCACCCTGATGTCTCTGGGGTGCTCCCCCTCTGCGATGCGCACCATCCACAGGAACTTGTTGATGTCATCGCCTGAGTAGCCAATCACACCTCCAAAGATGATCAAGACATAGTCAACATCCAGTGACCTCATGATTTCATACGCTGCAGACTCATTGGATGACATGGCTTTACCCACCTGTAGGAAGACAACGATATGACAGTTTTAGAATTTACTTCCATTCAATAGAACACACATAAAACTGCAGAAGATTAAAGGGCCAGTGTACTGATTTTACACACTAATATCAGTTTAGTTCTATTCAGCTTGTAAAAACATCTCCGCTTGGGCCTCCTTTACCAGCCCGGAAAGCGAGTCACAAAGAGACCCAATTGAGTTAGGGTTGCTTAATATGTCTAAAGGGAGTTCACTCTTTATGAAAATGTAATACTAAATCACTGGACTGCCTTAAGAGCGTAGCACACACCATGTGTTGACTGTCATGTTTTTGAGATCTCACTTTCACTCATACAGTACGGTGTATTTTAGAGTGTAGTGACACAACATTATGTCCACTTGGTGGTGCAATACACCAAGACAACAAGGTTCCACATAGTGGTTGGAAAAACTCAACTAGGGAGTAGTTGAGGCAAAAAATAGTCAGATGTAGCAAGAAATCCAGACAATAGCAGTCACTGCTGACAAGGGGATCTTTGTGGCTTAACTGAACTGATCTTCTCTTGGCTTTACAGAACTTTATAGTGAGTTTCAGCTCCCATTGTACTCAGGTTGTCCAGCAGACAGACACAGTTAGAGATTAGCTGGTGAATGTAGTGAAGCATTTAGCAGCTAAAGAGACAGATATGTCCCTGAGGAGATGATAGAGACTAAAAACAGAAATAAAAGGAGTGGAGGAGAGTAGATAGTGGATTTACATCCATCAGGTGGACAAAAACACAACTCCAACTGAGTGATACCAGTAAGGGCTAGATGTAGAAATATGCTGATGTTAGCTTTAGAAAATAGTTTAAATCCTCATCAATGCTATTTTGTCAACCATCACAAGGCTTATCCAGGGCCTAAATGAATCCAGGGCCTAAATGAATCCAGGGCCTAAATGAATCTTGTGTAAAATCAGTGAAGTGCCCATTTATGCAAAGGTTGCTTTGATTTAAATCAGCTGTCATGAAACAGAGGTGAAATGCAGTCAACAGTGTAACAGGTCCAGCAGCTCTCACCAGGGCTATGTGACTGTTGTTCCACGTGTTGTTGTCCACCAGTGTTGTTCTATTTGCCATGCCTGCTATCTGGTAGCCGTAGTCCCACCAGGACATCACTCTGGCGTGCTCGTCTGTGTTCTGCCTCAGCCAATAGTAGGCCTCCCTGAAGTCGTCAAGGATGTTGCGGGAGCTGGATGAGAAAGTTATAGATGAGTAAGGTGATGACACAGGTAAGTCATTGATATGTTCATCTGCAAAGTATATACTATACTGTAAATATTAGACCAAGACCTTGTCCTGATACATTTTCATAATAAATATAAAATATTTATTTGTGCCGCTGCTTCAGCAAAATATCTTTCACTCTCAGTGACTCCAAGTCAAGTCACATGTGCATACATGGAATTAATCTCACATTTCCCAGGAATAAGGACCAGAGTGTGGACCAGAATTCCAGACAATTTATGGGCGTGACGGCACTTTTAATAGTTGCACATAATTTTAAAACAAGACAGGGATTATCTTGTCTCAGTCAAGGTTTAGTTACAACTCTGAAACAATGGATGAGTGAAAGCAATGGATTGATATTGACTATAGCCTCTAGCAGGGGTATTCATTTAAAATTCAAAGAGGTCCAGCCCTAGGCAAGCAATTCTCATTGGTTTGAATGGGAGCCATCCGGTTTCCCTCTATGGACCTTATTTCGGAAAAAATGTGCATGGTAGTGAAAGGAGAGAGACAAATAATTGTTTGATCCCATTAGAATTTTGCCATGAACTACACATATGATGTTTTTACACAATGTGTCGTCCCTAGCAACAGGGTCAACTACTCCTCACGAAGATGAACGTTTCTGTCTCTTCCTCGCTCAGAGTTGCTCTAAGAAGTTTCTTGAATCACTCCTCAGCTAGGACTCCATGCTAGAAATGTTTAGGATGAGTTAGGAGCTCTCTGAGAGAATTCTTAAAATGTTTGTGAATATAGGTCCTGGTCTTTTAGGGTGGGCTTCCAGGCCCATGAGGCCCACACACAATGCTACACCTGGCAAAAGCTGTATAATATTGTGATGATGGGACTAATCACCAGGCAGCTAGAAACAAAAATGTAGAAAACAATGAAATATGAGTCAAAACTCAGTGTTATATTTCATTATTTTCTACATTTTATATCAAGTTTGTTCTCAAAGTACCTCAGATTAATTCATTTAACTTTAAAATGTGCAACATTTTCTTGCAGGGGAGCGTGCCCGTGGGCCCCCCTATAGGGTCCATGATCCACCTATCACGCCCTCACAAAATCCAGTGGGAAACACTGTCTCATGTTACCCCTCTCTGAGATTTCTGCCTCCACCCTCACACAATGCAAATGATGAACAGCCTCTATTTGAACTGAATTGGCTGAGTCAAAATTAATAATGTCAAATGCCTATCCTTCAATAGAGTAACTGATAATTATCTATATTATTGTTATTATTACATTTATTTCAATGTTCTCCTAATATCGCTGTATAGTGTATACTCAGTTTGAACTACTATTTGACGAAAAGAACTGTATTACGGTTTTTGTTTGATGCCAGTCAATTATTATATTTAGTATGTCATGCCGCAGTATTTTCTGTGATATCTGTGGCGAGGAGTGTCAGTGTGGATCTGCTGTGCCAGGAAGGCTTGGGCAGGATTTAGACAGCCTCTCTTCATCTGCAGCATAAACACAATAGCTAACCAACAGCAGAACTTCAGAGTTAACTTTATAATAACACAGAAAAAGATGCAAATCCATCTGCCAGGTAGGAGAAATGGCCTTTTATGCATCTGTGACCAGGGGGCCCAAAGTCTTATAATCCTCCCAAGCTCACGGTACTGAAAGAGACCTTTGCTTCAGTGGAAAGTAATTCCACTGAAAAGTGATGACAACACAGTCTCTGGATTAATGGGAACTCAATTTCAGGAAAAGACGCAACTGTTCATTTTTTAAAGTCATTTTTCAGTGCTGTGATTACTGAAAAAAAACCATTGCATTACAGCGGAGGCAGACATTTCAGAGGTGTGTTCAGTATGTCAAAACCTGGCCAAAGAAGATAAAACCAGTTTGGCTACGTACCACAAGAGGCAGGGCAAAAATAATTAATTAGTAATTATGGTGAACTGATCCTCCACAGAGCTGCCAACACTACAAGAATTCCATTAGCATGGCTGTCAGTGGCTTTAGTGCCCTCAGTTGGTATAAATGTTGCTTCACTTGCTGTGAATAACACAACAGACCTGTATACAAGAATCAATAGAGTTTTCTTGGCATGAAAATGTTAAAACTTAAAAACTTTGAAAATGTAGGATTATCATACTGGTATTGTTAAAACTGCTTCCTGGTAAAACCTTAGCTCATAAGACACATGGGAAACGCCTCTGGTGTTGTATAATTCTCACCCATCATGGTTGTATGATGCCAGCACCACACTGGGGCTGGAGTAGGCATTGCTGGTGACCCAGGTGCAGTGGACGGCGAACATCATGAGCAGCATCAACATCAGCATGGTGACAATGGACTTGATGTTGGGGCCCAGGCCCTCCTCGGCCTTCTCCTGCTCAGATACGTGTTTACGCACCTTGCCTGCCTGCAGGGTCAGCACACAACAACAGGACAACGTTTGTTTAGGTTACTGAAACTCTAGAAGACAAGAGTGCTGCAAAAAATGAACTGATGATACACTGGAAGGTTGTTAATTGTGCCCGTTGAGAGAATTTTTGGATGGACAATTAAGTGTTGTAGCGGTTTTACAGTGGCCCTTTAGGAGACCTGTGATAGGTTGGTAATTATTAACATTAACATTATTCCCACTGAATCACTATAGAAGAAAAGCAACAAAAGGATGGCTGAAACATTGGACATCAGGGCTATTTGGGAAATTGGAGGAGGAAAAGGAGAGTAATAAGCACACAGCTTGATATTTTATTTTGATCATAGATATCAGATTACATTGTTTTACTATAAAGGTTAAACCAACTCCAGTTCAGAAAATGGGTTCAAATGGGTCTAGAAAAATATCAAAATATAGTTTTGTAATAGTGATATATGTTGTTCTTTTGGTTAGATACCATAGTTAAGACCATGTGTCTATAAACATATATGCAGGCATACACTGATTACATCACTTGCCCACTGCCCCACCATTTTTTGCTTTTGTTTTTTTAAATCACTACGTAATCAGACAACTGAAGCTACAATTATAAACTGAAGGGATCTGGTCTGTACAGCAGCAGTGCCTGCAGCAGAGTCGCACAGAGTAGCAGGAGTCCCGTTTCACTTCTCACGTGACCAGGGTAAGGAGAGCTGACTGACGAGATGTTGGTGGAGGATTTGTTGTCAAAGCGTAAAGCAAAAGTACCTTCTTGGCAATATTTCTACTTCTAACCCAATGTTAATAGGGAAACTGATATCATTTATGATGAGAAGTTGGAGGTGTGCAGCTTCTCACCTGCAGCTCTTCGTCTTTCAATTCCTTTTTGCTCAATACTACAAAATGAAACTACTCTCTGACACATTTGAAATTGATCAGCTGTCAACAAATACTGAAAATGAATGTTGTTTTTGTCTGTAAACACATTTCTGATGAACGATAGCAGTGCTAAACTCACTGAACACACTGCATTTCCTGTGACATGTCATAATATTTAGCTAGTTAAATGCTTTTCAATGTCAAGCTGCAGCAGTAGAACATTTTCTGTTTGCATCAGCAGTAAATTATTCAGCGCTCTAAAGACAGTGAGCATCTCTTCTTATCAAAAGCCTGGTGTACCTGGTAACACTGGTGGTGTCATGAGTTTATCAATTGGTGGGAAAAGTTTGTCACTGCTGCAATGCTTGTTTAATGATGTATGATGGCTAAAAATATTTTTTTATGTCAAAAGGAAAGAAGGTTCAACAATTTTAGACAAGGGAAGGTAGATATTTACAGCATTAACTGACCAAGCATACATACTAAGGCCAGGTCTCACATGATGGGGTTATAGCAACATCAATTGATTTCTTTTTCCCTACTTGGGGGCCGCAGAACAAGTTGTAAATACAACACTGACATATAACTACATCATTAAACTGGATTTGATTTTTTGGAGCTTTTTCCCTGAAATTAGAGCCTGCTGCTGCTGGGATCAAGGCTGCGAAGAGCAGTGAGGGGCGACAAAAACAGTGACCTGAAAGATTCTAAAACGCTCCATACAGCAGTAATAATTCTCTGAGTCATAGAGGAACCCCCTTTCATATTTTATAGTCATCTGATCCACTGGTAATATAAAAATATGGATGAATGTAGCTTCAAATATTATGTTTTGCTATTAGTCTGCAGGCTATGTGAGTTATTTATTGTATATTGCTTATGTAGTGAAAAGATTTTTCTATACATTAAAATAAAGTTGGCATAGATTCCCTCTGATGACTGCTCACCTTGTCGTAGAGGTTTCCAGCATTCTTCCTGTCGTCCTCGTCGCTGCTGTCCTCTGCAGGCGGGCTCGTCCTCTTCAAGTCGTCTCCCAGGTAGTGTTCAAAGACGCTTGAGAAGGCTACTGCCGACAGCATGCACACCACCGGAGTCAGAGTCAGCATCAGACGCACCATCACACCAGCAAAATACACAGCGCTGATGGCATACAAGGCCACTGGTGTGAGAGAAGCAAAAGGGAGAGAGAGAGAAGAGGAGGTTACAGGTGACCAGGATGTTATGATCCAAGCTTGATGAGTTTAATTTGATTTGAATCTAACTTAATTTTTTCAATTTACTTTAATTTAATGCTGCTGAGTCATGCTACAGGTGCACTGCCTCTCTACTGTACTGTCTGACAGCCACCTGAAATTCATGAATTCCTTTCTTCTCTATAAATACTATGCTACACCTTAGGGTAGACCTCATTGGCAGGTGGGACTGGGGTTGAAAATGTAACAGCAGTGGGAAAAGTGCACATAATCAGACACAAAGCCAAATGTGTTTTTCTGTTAGTTCTGCATGTGTGGCTGTATTAATGGAGGTTTTTAGCGGAACTGAGATCACAGAGCTTGGTGAAACGAGCAGGAGGCAATGGGTAAAGAGCAAGAAAGGAAGAGCATAAAAATGCACGGCAGAGGAGAAGTAGGGACAGGGAAGGGGGTTCATTCAGCCAAGGGAGGGCAGCAAAAGGCTGGTCTTTATGTTGGCAAATAGAGCCTGACCCCAATATTACTGGCCAATTATAGCTCATCAAAGATATATCATATTGGTGTTTATGTGTCGCCTCATAAGTAACAAGAAGCTGAAGTACAGAAGTGCCAAAGATGTGTTTTGAAAAGCTGTTTTCAGTTGAAAATTGTTCAGAAGAAAGTGAAAGATCAATTGAACAATGGACATGAATTAGTCATTAATGACAAATTACAATCAAATGTAGTGTAATGCCCATTATAGAGAATTTCCTACGCAACACTTCACTGAGTTTTCAGCTGTTTATCATCATGGTTGTGATTTAAAAGGCTGCATTTTTATGTTATTCTTCTCATCTCAACTTACATGTTTTATTTCATTTTGACACCAATTCAATTTCCAGTGAAGCTTATTGACACTTACTTTGCTTGTCTGTTAAATTTATTCAAGTAGCTACCGTGCACACAGACAGACGATGTCAGACAAAGATAACTAGGCAGAGGGGGAAACAGAAAATGAAATTCAAGTGAGACATTCACAGGGATGTTTTCAGTTTAAGGGGAAGAGTTGTTTTCGGAGAGATTTTATATTATACAGTGCTGCAGTGACCGCCGAATTGCCTATTCTGATTTTTTTTCTTTTTCAAGTTCAAACAACTTTGAGTTTGTAGACCTTCATCACAGTCTATTAAAAATGTTGAGTTAGAAACATCACAAATACAACACACAGTAAGTATATATAACTATTACAAATTAAATAACATATATACTGTATAGTGCAACAGATAGTACAACTTAAAAGAAAGTAGTAAGTGATGGGCAAGCTGTAGTTTAAAATATGAATGATTTTTTAAATAACCTTGGCTTGATACTGATAATCAGTATCTGTCATCTGTCATATATTGGCAGGTAACATGGGCCATGCCCATGTATCAGTCAGCTTCTACTATATAACAACTGTCTCAAGCATATAAGCAGTAAAAAAAACAAAACATTAATTTCATAATGCATTTCTGGCATGTAGCATAATAGAAAAATATTTCTGTGTTAAATCAGTCCATTAAAACACTAGTTCATAAGAAATGACCAAGTAATGGTGCACATTGAGTTCCTAACTGACTGTGAACATGCACACAGCCAAGAAAATGTGTCAGCAGATACTGCTACTACCACAGTGCAGTTTTACTGGACAGTGTTTGGGATAAGGGACAGCCTAAATGACATGACTCGATTGGTTTCACAAACTGTAACAAGATGAACAGGGAAAGAAAAAGTAACAGAAAGAGATGGAGAGCCAGACCGATTTCACTGGCTGATGTTATAATATTAATATTAACAATCTGTCTGTGGTATCCTGTGGCATGTCTGTGAGAAAGTATTGTCAGGATTCAAAGTGACTTTAAAGCTGGCTGTATCACAGTCATCATAGGAAAATAAATGACTCATCAAATTAATAGAATATGCAGGAATCAAAACATTAAACGACAGTAGGTTAGCTGTGTGTGTGATTCTCTGTGAGAATCAGTCATTCTTAAGCTCAAGATAAAAATAGACTCTTTTAAAACATCTTTGCTTAAAAATGTTAAGTGCTTTCATAACCAAACTGGAAATGGTCAAACTCTCTAGATCCTTGGTCATTTGAAAGACACTATATTAGTAGTCAACCAAGTGACACTGTCTCGACTGCTTTTACTCTGTGCGGTTTATGTTTGAGCAGCATTTTTAAGAAAACAACAGCTCAAACACATGTTAGTGTGGCATGACATGAGGCTTTAGATACAGTTTCATACCAATATCAGTGCTCCTAACTCATTTGCCTGTATCGTTTTGCTTCACAGTCACTTTATAATCTCAAAGCACATGAACTGACCTTTTGGAACTTGCTACTGTAGTACTAACAAGAAATGAAACTGGAATACTTTTTGATAAAATGGCAAATTGCTATCTCAACTGAGCAAACGTTGGTGAGGAACAGCAGAGGAGGCAGTTGAAAGGCATGGAAAAGCTAGTAAGTGGACCTTAGTGGCAACTAACCGCTCTATAGGTCACCGTCAGTCGTCGACCAAAATTTCCCCACCGTTTGGCGACCACTGTTTTTGCCCTAGGAGGCTGAAATACCTCCGCCACCTGGCCTGTTTGCTCTGTCGACTTTTCACCCATATTGCCCAGGCCTAAGCGATGGTACCCCAGCTCCACCATAATTCTATCAACACTAACAAATACTGCTTTGATTATCAATCCATCAGTACTATATCACAGTCTGATTGTGTTTAAAAGACAACTTTGACAAGTTTTATGACCTTTGTGAATAATAGTGTTCTATTTTATAAATAAAAAATACATGATACAGCTCTTACCAAAGACACGTTCATCATTGATGTTCTTAATGCAGAACCAGAGGCCTGCTGGGAAGGTGCACACAAGGATGTGGAGGTCAAAGAAGAAGGACACCCAGGTGGTGGGCTGGTGCTCAGATACTGATGCTATAATGGGAATGTGGATCTTAGCGTAGCTGTGGATAACATGGAAGACAAAGAGAATCAAGACACCACAGAAAAAGTATGGTTAAACAAAGGAAGAGAAAAAGCAGGCATTTATTATGTTAGTATTCAGCCATGAATATTCCATTGGTGTCAAACAACCCTTTTCTTCAAGCATAATAGTTCATTTTATTCCCTTATATTCCCACTTCATTCACTGACATCAACTCCTCTTACTGACAGTAAAGCTGTGAGATCTTATTCAGAGAGGGATGAAATGGAAGTTTGGCTGATGTCAGTTATCTTGGGTCCGAGGATGACCTCATTACTTTTACTGCACTGCAGCAGAACTTAGGCGTGTGAACAAACACACAAACATGTGTGTACATACACTTGGCGAGGGTTTAAGAGTTTTACAGCTCATGCTGCAGTCTGGCAGTTCTCTGTGAGCCCAGATATGAGAGGAGAATAGGAGCATTGTCTGTTCAAGATTTTATGATGGGCCTGATTGACGGGCTGACTGACTCACTGTTCGACCATGAAAACTTGTGGTAGCCACACAGAGAGAGCATCAGTAAATGGTATGTGTTTGAATTGTCTGTTAGATCTGGATGAAACCTGAGAATGATAATTAAGAAATAAAAGGAAAAGTCAAAAAATAGGCAACAGTTTTCAACTGTGCACAAGAAAAATCATTACTCCCTTGATCTTTTATTAAACGCATACTCTGAGATGGTCTAAAGCTGAATACATTTCAGGTTGGACTTCACAGTAAATCAACCAGTAGACAAGGTGGAATAAATCTTTGATGAAACTTACTCTCACTCCTCCACTTTCTGTCGGATACAGTTTAAAAGATTTATAGGTAAATGTGCTACTGTATTAAATTTTAATCAAATTAATTATCAACGCTGTGGTCAGGTACTTTAAATCCAGTGCAAAAATACACAACAACTGTGATGACTTACCCTGTATCCCAGAGGGAGTAGAAGCGCCCACTCCATGGAGCAATGTACCCTGAAGGTGAGACATACACAAATGAAACGGACTCAGTTAGAATGTACTTACAAGTCCATTTAAACAAACACATGTCTAACCACCACTGACCTGTGTACACAAACGGCTGTGGACTGTCAGTGATGTGTGAATTCTGTCACGCATCGGAGGACCACATTAATGGTTTGCAATATTCCTACTGATCGACTGATGATTCTAATCATGAGCAGCTATTTTTTCTCATATGTAAAGTCGTGGTCTAAATGTTATGTACGCATGTGTATCATGGCAGTCTTCAGTTCCAATGATTTCTACAACTTTCATGCATCTGTGATGAATGAGTGGAACACAAACTACTTTGTCACAAAAAACATTCATGAAGTTTGGTTCAGTAATGAATTTATAGGGTCTTCTGAAAATGTGACCACATTTGCTGGATCAAAAATATACATACAGTAACTTGAACGATCAATTTTGGCAATTATAGAAAGTTGTGTGAATTAAATGTTCTTAGTAGCACGGCCTCTTAACTTCTTCTGACTGATTCTGACTAATAACAGCTGATGACTTTGGGTCCATTTTAAAAGGGCTTGTTTGATACAGCCATTAGACTCAGCCACAAACACTACAATGGGAAAGTCTAAGAAGCTCAGCGTGAAATAGTGCATTATTGATTTGGACAAGTCGGGAAAGTCACTTGGAGCCATTTCAAAGCAGTTACAGGTCCCAAGATCAAATGTACAAACAGCTGTTTGTAAGTATCAAGTGCATGGCACAGTTGTGTCACTGCCACCATCAGGAAGAAAACACAAACTATCACCTGCTGCTGAGAGAAAACTGGTCATGATGGTCAAGAGTCAACCAAAAACCACCAAAAGGCAAGTTCACAGTGAATTAGAAGCTGCTGGAAGACAGGTGTCCGTGTCTACAGTCAAGTGTGTTTTACATCAACATGAGCTGAGAGCCTTGCTTTTGGGCCTTTCATTACTATAATCACACTGATCACAGAAGTCAAATGTGTCCTGTAATGTGGTGATGCAACAATATTATGGCTTCCAATCATTTTGGCTAAAATGTAACAAAGCATAGTGTAAATAATAACACTTAACTCTCATTCTATAATATTGTAAGACACCAATATATACTTTTTAAATCTCTTAAACCAAATCAATTGTTTGTGTTTTCTATGTAATTTATTTTACTGAATGTCTTGTCTTTTATCTTTTATAAAGTTTGAATTGAATTGAATGAATATAAAACCTCAACATCAAAATGCTACATTACTATTTTAAAGGATGAGGCTGTGATCATGAAAATGATCCCACTAACAAGTATTGTGTGTGAATCAAAGCCTGACACATCTTCCTCTGTGCCATAGAGCTCCACTGTCGTTAAACAAACTATTAAAAACACATCAATAACACACTGTTACACTGGGTGACATGTTACTTCATTACTATGAATACACACTAGTTTACTTTGACTCAATCCCACACACACACTGTCTTGATGCCTCAAATACTCATGTGTGTTCATTTGCTACTTAAAATAGTCCCCAAGAAACTATTTGCTACTGTTTGAAAAAGGTTTGGTTGAAACTACAGTGGTAATAAAATCTTTTGGTCTTGAGAGACCAACTAACACATTGTTGGTTTTGGTCTTTTAATGGGATTAGTTGACAGAAGGGAAATCTATTGAATAAACACTAGACTTACCATTTGTTTTTAAAAACACATGAGAAACATAATACTCCTTACCAATGCTCTGTAGCAATAGGGCGATCTAGCAAACCTCACCTGTGTTAAGCTCAGCAGACACTGCATTCATATAGTCTTAAACATTGGTTACCTCACACTACCCATTTTAATGAGCCTTTCTGCTTGGCTAGAACTTGTGACATTTTATTGTGCAGATGCAGATAATATGCTCCATTTGTTCCGCATATAGGGCTGCATGATATGGTAAAAAATTACATTTAGATTATTTTGACAGATACTGCAATTGAGATATGATTCACAATTATTGGGAATCATCATTTTTGCATCATAAGTTTCAATTTCACTGAAAAAGCTATTAAAGTTGTGATGATGTGACATTTGTTGGGGTCTTCTGGAGAAAATCTGGAGACATCTCTACAGCACTACAGTACATTCTTCTAAATGCTGTTTATACATGTTACCTTTATCAAACAATTGCAGTTTATTGTGATGTGGATATTTCACTAAGCCATATTGCAATTTAATTTTTTTTATTTTACAATTGCAGACAGCCAAACAAAATGTCTGGTCTGTCAGAAATTAATCCCAATTGTCCTACAGGCAGATCATTGATCATTCAGGTAATTAATCAAGTGACATGACCCTCCTCAAACTGCACATCAAACTATAACCAATTCAGCCCTATTCTAAAAACAGTCAGGGCTATCAATTCAGGCTTAAAATTGGACTAAATGCATCCAACTTTATACGGAGCACTTCACCTTTAGTTTAGTTGCACTCTATTGTTGATTACAGCTCAACTGTATAAAACAGGCCTCTGACTAAGTAATGGCTCCATCATTAAAACTGCTATCATCAATGATTGTGAATGTTTCAATGTATGTCTTATTAAGCTTCATTTTATAAGCATCTCCCAGTCAATCATACAATCCGGACAATCGTCATTCTCAGTCATTATCTGTCAGTGTCCCAACAGCACTGATTTCTCATAGCTGTTATTAACCATTGAACCAATCATGACCCTGCCACAGAAAATGAAACCCCTCACTAAGTCTGACTGGCGATTCTTCTTCTTAAGGTCATACAATTTAATGTAAGACATTTTAAGACATTTTAAGACTTTTTAAAGGACCTGCAGACCTGGCTTCCAGGGTAAAGATGTTATCTAAACAGCTCTGCATGTGTTTCTCCTGTGACACCAAACTTAAAATGCAAAAGTGAAACTAGGTGACTAACCAGCTCTACTGTAGCCTGTGTGCACAGTATTGTTGTGTTTTGCAAACCCAGTTTTGTAATGTGTAACGGTAGAAAAGAAAAACAAAAGTGTTGTTGCTTCATTTTCAGGTTTAAATGTTGCGTTTCTGGTGAAAAAAATGCACAGTATTTGAAAGCTAGTCAGTCGACCAACCTTCTAAAATATAATTTGAACCAACCTGTGTATGTCAGGTAGATGACAGAGAGAAAAACCACTCCAGCAGCTACAGAGACTCCCAGGAAGAATAGAGTCTGGAACTCCTGCCTGGTCAGTCTGTCCTTTAGGTACTGCAGGAAGGCATAGACCTGAAGCAGCACAAACACACCTGCAGAGATAGAGCATAGATAACATTTGAAATATACTCTGTTCAAGATGTAGATGTAGTGATTGTGTACAAAATCAGTGATGAGAAAAAACATTAATTTCGTTTTTAAAATGTTAAGTGTGTGAAAGAGAAAATGACAATTTATTGTTTGCTTTTTCATGATTTGCTGTTTGTCTTAAATTGTGTTTCTAATGTTAAGTTAATCAGTTATTAAAGCATTTTAAAACTTGTATGTTATTCACATGTGTAAACCATTTTTTTTGTTTGTTTGTTTTATAACAATACTAAGAAATTAGTATGCAATAACAATTACAGGCATAACTGCTACCATATGGATAGCACTGCCAAAATACATATGGTTACATGAGTAACGTATTAAGACAGACTTATAGATTGTTTTAAGTAACAATAAGAAGGTTTATCACTAAAGGTTATTCCACAGGCCTGCAGAAAACACATACTATTGGTTTCCAATGATATTTTCCATCCGGATCCCAGGTTATTGTTTACTGACCTGCTGCAGCCATGTGCTCACTGGTCCTAATTGGCTGAAAGCCCACAAAGGGGATCTGCATGGACAAGACCAGGCCAATGATGTAGAAGGTGCTGTAGGCTGGAGAGACAAAACAACCAGTTAAGACCAATTAAACTGGAAACAGACAACTTTGACACATCAGTCGCATTGTTCAAGTATTAGGAAATGCATATAAAACAAATTTAAAAAACAGTTTTATACTTCAAAAGAGAGCTGTGTGAACTGTGGACAAAAGTCCTACACCAACTTACTCACTTTATCAAAATAAAGGTTCTAGAATTCAGAGACTTGGTAGTCTTTTAAACAGAATAAATCATGCATAAGATGCTCTCTGTTTCCCACAGAGTTGCAACTACCAACAACACAGGACCAAATGTGAGTTTATATATAGGAATGGGCAAATAGAACTGGTGCCAGTCATTTTCCTGGGAGATTTTGTGTCAGTTGGCAGAAAAATGTAATGAAAGCAAGGTTTATAGGGAACCAGTCTAAACACTGATGGTGTCATTATTTTATAGCCATTACATTGTAAAATCAACATTTACTTCAAGTCAAAGTAAAAAACAGTGCTGTCAATATAATGCAATAATTTCGATTAATTAATTATAGAAAAAATAATGTGTTGAAAAGAAATGATACGGATTAATCATGCTCTATGCTGCCCCTGGACCAGCAGCTTTGTAAACATGATGGAGGCACATGACTAATGCCCCACTCCAGCCAGTTTCTAACAATTCACATTCTTCTCAAACCAAGAATGGGATAAATGATTGAATCAATGCCGAACCTACAGCGTAGCCTGACATGCATCCCTGCCAGAAATGGAACTGCACTTTGCAGCGACGCAGGCCAAGGAATATGATTGGCTGGCTTGGAAGCATCGGGCATCTGTCCGCTCTCTCTGGCAATCAGCTCCCCACCGCCAGCAACGCGGACACATCAGCACACATGCATAAATGCTCACTATGACCTAGGCCACTTGCATAGGTTCTGACATCAGCTCTGTGTAGAGCCTACGTGCAACCATAAATCAGCTTTTATTATACCACTAGAAGCCTAGCTTGGTGGATGACATAAAAGTTCCAGATTCTACTGTAGTCCATTTAGTTTTAGTGTAAGCTTAATGTTTTTTGCAGTTTAAGCCAAAATTATGGTATTTGTCAAAAATGATAAAACATTGTCAGGACAGATCATAAAAATACCCACATGGAACTGTCTACAGGAGCACCTGTGCACTTTATACAGCAAGGAATTTTCATACCATTGGAGTAAAATATCACCTCCTTTTTAAGTTTACAATGTCCATTTATTCATTGATTCAATCATCGACCAAAATCCATTTGCATTGAAATATTTTTCAATGCTTACTGCAAATATTGGCATATGCGATTAATCACAATTAATTAAATCACAGAACTTGTAATATGTTAGATTTTTTTTTTTAATTGCTTGACAGCCCTAATAAAAAAAACTTTCAGGTATCAATAGGCTTGAGGTTGACAGCCACAGACTAGGCTTATTACTATTTTTGCTCTTCTCTTTGGTAAGAGAAAATGATAAGGTTGGTCGAGAGCACTCTTACTTAAGAAAAGAGAAAAATGTCCCATTTACACAGTCCACAATTTGTTTGTCCAAACGCATAGTACAATCATTGATAATTTGATAATCAAATTTAGATTATCAGCCTATATGTTTTAGAGGAATTTTAATGATTGGATTGGTTAATTCGGGGTTAAAAATTCATCTGGTCAATTGATCCTCATTAAGATTATAAAAACCCTGGGATGATCACGTGCGTTCAGCACCTGTTACCTACTGCTTCCAGATGCTTTGGCAAACCAGGCCTTACGTAGAGAATGCCTATTTAGAGATCGCACAGATCTGTTTGATGAGACAGATAAGTGCTGACGCTGGCTTTGATACACACAAAACTTGTTACGGCACCAGTTAAAATCAGTGGCTTTCGTCTGTTAATGGAATTTTTTGACTATAAGAAGAAAACAGAAGACAGAATATGATATAAGCATAACATTAACATTAATGCTTGTATCTCTGTACTCTTAGACCATAACAAAACTTTGCCTTTGGTGACACTTTCTGGCCACTTCACTTTGATTTGTTTATGAAAAGTGAAAGCTGGCATAAACTACACAGTATGTGGTCATTTCTGCTTTTTCAGCAGTTACATAAAGATCCCTGCATTTTCTGTTGGAACATTATCCAAACTGAAAAATGATGATATGGATATGTGGTGTCCTACCTCTCCAAAAACCTCTCATCAAATCTAATCTCATCATTTAGTCCTGCTCCAGGATGCCAGATAGTGCAGTTCTGTAATGGATGGATGAGGGCCCAGTGCCCCAGCAGGCTGCACATGGCACCTGCTCTCTAGACACTGGGCAATGTGATGTTCTCGACTGGTACAGGAACCAGCGGCCAAGCTGAGGCCCGTTAGAGACCAGCGGCATCCATCAGAGGAGTTTCTAGTCTAAGTTTTTCATTCTGCTGCAGAGGAGACCCTGCTCGTCAGATAATGAAATTTCAGTTGGATTTCATTAGGGTATTTCTGTTTTATTAGACAGGAAAGATGTAGTGAGAGGGGGCTGTTGTGTGACAGCAGGTCACACGCTGGACTCCAAATGTCAGTAAAGTGTATGGATCCCAGAACACGGTGAGCAGTTACAACTTTGAACTAACTCAATTACTGTTCTGCTGCAGGCAGAAAGCACAATGCTGGTCTTCAGAGAGAGACAGACACAGGTGGTGAGGCGGAACACCAGTGTGTGTGTGTGTGTGTGTGTGTGTGTGTGTGTGTGTGTGTGTGTGTGTACTTCTCTGTACTTGTCATAAGTTCGAGCTGTCTTCAGTGTGGCTTCTTTTTGATTCCACATTTCACAGCTTTCATGTCAAGTTAACCTCATCCAGTTGAGCACTTTCTTAGTCTTGATATGTCATCATCTCAACAGGATCATGACCAGGTACTGTATGGATGGGCCATTCATTTGGATATGAAACAATGGCACGCTGTTCATTAGAAGGGAGCTGTGAGCCTGGGGTCAGGACTTGATTCATGGTCGGTGAGGCGAGTTCAGGCTGTGCAACGAGGCGAGCTCTTTGAAGGGAAGACAGCTTTCATCTTTCTTCCTGCCTGCATTTTCACTTTCAATCTCTTTTACTTTTATCATATACTCCTTCTGCTCTTCTCTGGGAGATTTATGTAAACCTGATATCTGTCTAATTACAGACACAACATCAGTGGATGATATTAATCATCCGTAAGCGTGTTTATACAGTGCGGATATGACAAAGAATAACATGCTACTCTGAGTTGTAACCTCACATCAACGTGCATGGCTTGGAGTCTTTTGAAGGAAGTACAGAAAATACAGCTCTTTTTAGTGTGTGTGTGTGTGTGTGTGTGTGTGTGTGTGTGTGTGTGTGTGTGTGTGTGTGTGCATTTGTGGTTGCTGACTGTACAACTACCCTGCCCTTTACACTGTTTATTTATTTTGGATGTGCTACACTGAATGTCAAATGAGCATAATTATAAACCCCCAAGTCATCCGTTTAGGCGCTTGAATTAATGTGAACATAAATAACGTATTTATGGGTATGTGCGTGTGTGTGTGCTGCATCTCACCTATGTAGACTCTCTTACTGAAGCGCTGCATGAGCAGCAGCACAAATACATGAAGAGGAATGAGGTTGATGATGAACACGTAACCCCCCCAAGCTGAAACCTGTGAAACAAACAACACAATGGGTTTAATGAGAGCATTTTCTTATTAATACAGAGCTTCAGCAATAATACATAGGTGTAACTATTGGGACTATGCATGCACACATCCTCGCCTGCACACAGATGTATGCATGCACACATACACAGTGCTGAATCTGTGCAATGCTTTCAACTGCAGTGGATAATCAGTATTGTAACCAGCCCACGAGTCCCTGTAGGCTGGGAACTGAAGGGTGGATGTGTTTTCGCTCTTATTCACAACACACACACACGCATACGCAATCCATAATGAGATGGGTACCAATAAGAGGGAGGGTGCAAAGCTGCACAGCCCACCTGAGAGCTGTGAAATCATTATGAGCTACAGCGTTAAGACTGCCATTCAGATTATGTTGTCTGTCCCCAAATCCTCAAAAGGCACACAAGCGCACAGACACAGACACACACACACACACACACACACACACACACACACACACAGACACACACAGACACACACATGTTCAGAACAATAGACACACACACATGCACCTCTTTTCAAGCTTTGCAAGTATTGTCTCCAAATGTCATGTAACTCCCAGTGGCTGCCACAGAAGAGACGTCACAGCTTACAGCAGGAGACGTTCAACTGATTCATCACAAACTCATCACAGTCTGGCTGAATGATAGGTGGGAAAAAGAAAAGGTTCCAAGCAAACTCCTGCACACTGTCTAACTTATACTTAAATACATCTATCTGCGACGTTTCAGTACTAGACCTTCATCAGACTACGCCAATAAATGTATTTTGGCAAGTTAGACAGTGTGCTGGAGTCTGCTTGCAACTTCTGATCTACTCGTCCCTCTCCTACGCACCTGTCTTATGAATTAGATGTGTGAAGTATTTTTCTGAAAGGCAAAAGGTTCCCCAAAAGATCTTTTGTTGTCTGATGGAAAATGGCTTTGGGTGATGTGAGGCCTTCTGTGCAGAGGATCTGTGCGTGGCACTTAAATCATTTTGAAGTACTTCTGTTTTAGAGTGAGTCTGGGACCTACATGTTGCTCTCATTTCTAGTTTATGATGTGACATTGGCACTTGTAGCAGACCAAACACAGGAATATAGGAAACTGATGAAGGTTCTCAGTCATCCAGGTCATGGTAATTCTAAGTGCAGTAACGTAGGCAACTGGACATGTTTCAGTTTCTTGAAGACGTTTCACCTCTCATCCAAGAGGCTTCTTCAGTTCTAACTAACTGGAGGGGAGTTTGCAGGCTTTTAAACTTTGTGTGGGAGTGTTCTTACAGAGTCATTAAGGACACGAGTGAAGAAGTGTAGGAGCAACAAATAAACATGCCCACTCTTCTGCACAACCCTCTGAATATTGTGTCTGCTGTTTGCCTCTCTGCTGTGTGTGTGTATGTAGCTTTGCCCCGCCCTCGGTCAAACAGACACAAAGACCTGTGCCCTTTATACATCTAAGACAGACAGAGCGCAGAGGACCGAGAAAGCAATGTAACCTTGATGCTACACAACCTGTGTGCTGTTATTAGCGGCTACACACCCCACTGCCAAAAGGCTGATGCCTTGAAACGTCCTGAACACAGCAAAATACTAAGAAAATTTCTGTTGAGACCCTGTCCTCTGCCTGCATGGCAGAGGACAGGGTCTCAACAGAAACAGACACACATACTTCTAGTGGGTCTATACATTGCTTTCCCTGGAGAATCCTGCATAGCATACCTTTAAACTACCAGCATAGGACATAAATGTGGCTCAATAAAAGTCTTCACAGATATGAATAAAAAACACCAAACATTTTTGTGTATTTTCTCACCATGTAGAAATAGGAGAGGCAGCATCCGATGGCCCAGAAGACTGATCCCGTCTTCACTGACTTCACCTGCAGTGTA
This sequence comes from Pagrus pagrus, assembly GCF_965226575.1. Taxonomy (NCBI): domain Eukaryota; kingdom Metazoa; phylum Chordata; class Actinopteri; order Spariformes; family Sparidae; genus Pagrus; species Pagrus pagrus. The sequence continues at coordinate 29,004,735 of NC_140191.1, forward strand.
CAGGAGAGCATTAACCAATAACACACATTCAGATGTTTTTATATCTTTCATACTTTTAGAAATATTACATATTATAAAACAGTTTTTCTCACTTTTTTAAGCATTTTCAAAACTTAACTACTCATTCATCCTTTTAGCTACAAACTCAAAATTTGAAAAATTCCACAATTGGTCTACATTCAATCTGTCATACAACTTTCACATTCCATTAAAACTTTTAAAGATATTCAACTTCCTTTGAGGCTAAGTCTTAGCTTCATTATAATGGTAGTCAATTAGAAATGCCTTCAAACCCACTCATCTTCAAACTCTTCACAGTCCTTCATGCATTAAAATTTTGAAACGTTCACAAAGATTAGAACTTTCTCATATAAATTCAACTTTTTCCTATCATTTATTCTTTTCACACAGTCACAGTTCATCATTTTTTAGCCATTTTCAGATTTTTACATTGGTGTGTATAGGACAGAATGTGGAGTGCAGAGAGGAGTGGAGGACTCAACTGGCAGAGTGGAGAGGAGTCTGAAAACCTTGTCTTCAGCTCATTCTCACAATGTTCACTCTACCAACATAATGTCGACATCAGCTTGTAAGAAAATGTGTGCTAGTTGCAACTATGTGGCTAAGGAAGCATTTGTACCAAGACGTTTGGCTTGGTGGGCTCAACCAACTGATGCATTGGCTCCTATTAACCTCAGAGGAACAATATCTGGAGGCACGCAAACACATCCACTTTTCTTAACTGCTCCACTAGCCACATTTTTGACAATAAACACACAAAAAATTCATAGTGAGCTCAGAAGGCTCTCATAGTTTCTACCATATCACAATTTAAATGATAGTAGTTACTGTCTTTTAGGGAGAAGCATGATAATGTGAGATGAGCCTCAACTAAAATCTCTATAAAATCAGCTGTCTCAGTCAGTTACCACTACCAACTTAGTTACCATCACCATGGCAACCAATAACAATTGGGCAAAGACAGATTTGCCAAGCGTTCCTACGTGGCCACACACAGACTCAAATGCAAATATGCACGCGTAAGCATGCACACACACAGTATATTTTGTATGTTTGATTTCTTTAACCGCTTTTCCAACATTCTAACTATATTCAACTATTGTCTTTTCATTCATTCTCAAAGCCAGAAACTACATAAATATGCATTTATTCAACTTTTCAGTCCCTTTCATAGTATTTGACTCATTCTCACTTCAAATAACTTCAAATAAATAAAAGCCACCAATTCAGTTTCGCATAAGCTTTTCAACAAACCTTAAAGTATTCAAAATAATGTATTATTGGCACTATTCAAAGTTTTAACAGTCAGCTCTTCAACTAACCTTAAAATATTTTACATTTTTTATACTTGGTAATATTCAAAGATTTCTTCAGCCAGCAATGCGCATTTGGCATCAGCTTTTCAACAGGCAGCATTCACAGCTGCAAGTTCTTCAGAACTTGCCTTTTCTAGTTCATCACCATGTTCTACACATCTTTACCCTTGCCCTGCGCCATGCACAAGAGCTGCTCACAAGGGTTTAACAAAGCTAACAAGCCCTGACTTAATGAAGGCACGGTTGGGGGGCATTGCTATTGGCTGGAAGGGATTAGATAAATGGAGAAGTTGAGCCATTGAGATGGATGGAAGGACGTAATGGATAAAATGAGATGGGAAGAGAGACTATGAGAGAAAAAGAAAAGAATAGTAGGGAACCATTCTCTGGAGACTTGCATTAAAGTAACTCTGGTCTTCTGCCCATGCATATCCCAGATCTACGTAGTATGAGCTTTCAAGTCCTATGGGTCTACATCTGTGCATTATTGGTTTAAAATCTGAGTTTCAAAGCAAAGCTTAATGTTTAGCTTTTAAACAGATTATGCTACTCCCAATTTATCCATACCACCAACTAACAGTGACTTCAGCGGACACCGTCATCTCAGAGGTATACTTAAAATGTCGTAGTTGAAAAATAGGAAGTCTATACATTATTTTCCACAGGTAACTGACAACATAATGTTTTTTAGAACTTTAATGCGTACCATGAATGAGACACTACAATCTTTGGGGACAGATAAAATGTTTACTGTGGCTACTGAAATGACCGAGGTTAAAATAAATCATATTTGCATCATCAATTATCTGTGCTTATCATTAGGAAACATCTTAAATGAACACTTAGCTTTACACAATGTGCTATTAGGGCACATCCCTTTATCTTGTTCTACCAAAAGCTTTAACTCTATACTCTATACTAATTAGAGATTTAAAAAAAAAAAAGAAAAAGCAATACAACCAAAGCTTACATAGGTTTATATATATATACTGTATATAATTTAATTGTGCGGCTCATCTAGACTTTCTGAATTTTATTTGACCAAATGGCTCAAATTTTGATAGTAAAACGACTCATTTTGTGGGGGTTATGAGGTAGATGGTCTGTGTGCACTATAAATACACACACACGTATATAATGGAGAGTAAAGAATGTGGGGGGCACCAATAACATATGTATATTCGTACCCAGAGATAATAGGTGAATTGCAGGGCAAAGATGGCAATGCCTTCATTGTCGAAGGAACCAGCAACAGACCGGGAGATGTAGCCAGGGACGATTGCAATGAAGCAGGCCGCAAGCAACCCAGCGCCCTGGTTCCACAGCTCCCTTGTCAGCAGGAAAGTGGAGATGGAGGTCAGGCCACTGAACACTGGAGCAAGGAACACACACACGTCCCGGATGTGGACGGTGATGTGGAGCAGGTTGAGCACATAGTGGATGAGGCCCGCTGTGACCATCAGACCTGGGTATACCTGGAGGAAAAGGGGGAACAGAGGAAAGGGGCAGAAATGATTTAAGGCTGCTAAGACAAATTGAATTTTCTGAAGATTTTACAGAAGTCAGGTAATAATAATAAATATCATTACTGTTATTAATTCATGAGAACAGCAGCATTATTTACCTACATCACAGTAAGAGCTCTGTACAACTGAAATTGCTGCCTCATACAAAGTTTCACTGCTGCAACAGCAAAATGCCATCGTTAACAGTTGGAATGAGTAATTCAACAGCAGACAGAAAAAAAAAAAAAAATCACATTACAAGCTCACAGAGCTACTGGACTGGAAATGTACTTTCGCCAGCCTGCATCATTACCTTGATGAAACATAAAATTGGTACTAAATACAATGCGACAATTTGCTATTTGAAAAAAGGATATTTGAGTTTTCTTTATACTGACGATGACAGCTGGTACAGAGCTAGGATAGTCTAAATGAAAGCCTGGTAACTAAGACTGGAAATGGAAAATTCAGCTTTTCTTTTTCTTCTTTTCTTCTTCTTTCTTTTTCTGTCTCCACATTAAAAAATATTTTCATAATCTTGACATTACAATTCTGTTCAAAACTGTTAGTGTTGATGCTACTCTTCATTACAATGTACGCACCTTCCCATGTATACAGTGCATGCAAAGACATTTCAATAATCACTACAATTAAAGCAGTGGTAGTGGCAGACTAAGACTAAGTGGTAGTATAACAGTACAGCTTCTAAAGTAGAGAATAGTCTTTGTCCTTTATTTCTTCGCAGTGTCACTCTATATGATGCAAAAGGGGTGCTTGAGTCAAAACCAAATACTTAAAGCTGTTTTGTCAGCTAGTGTGAGTATCAAAAGTGCCCTCTGGGGAGCAGATAAGTTAAGAATAGTTAGCTCAACCCTTCATCAGCCCATATAGAGATCCCACAGATGGGTATAAACACACAGATGAGGAGATGAGTTAGAGTGTAATGAAGTGTTAAAAATGACCGCTGCCTGTCTGTTCTTTAGCTGTTATTAAGACAGATCTACTGTGTTGTACTCCCTGCCTCCCCCAAGACCAGAGACGCTGACTATGTGTGTGTGTGTGTGTGTGTGTGTGTGTGTGTGTGTGTGTGTGTGTGTACGACCTGTAGTTGAGAGTGAGTTCAAGAGCATGACTGAAGATACATCACACTAATGTTACTCTTGAGAAATAAGGACAAAGAAGGATGTGGCCGAGGCAGAAATTACACACACTTTCAGAAGACCCACACCCACGTACCCACCAACCATGCATAAGAAACACTCACCGTGCCCCCTACTATCCTACCCAGAGGATACCAGGCTCTTTCATCAAACCAGTTGAGGAACTCGTAGAAGCCATTGGTGGTGAGATGGTGAGTCGACCTGTAGTTGAACCTGAACATTGAGACAGAGGCGAAAGGAAATTTTAGGACAGGGCACATCACCAAAACCAACCAGAGCAGCTACAGAGGACAGTAGTCTCTCACTGAAATGTGTAAGTGCGGGTCGGGCTTTAGGTTTTAGCACTCACTGGTGGATATTTATTGACTGCACATTTTACAGAGTACATTTTTAGTTGTTTCACATCTAACCTTTTCGGTATGCTTCATACAAACTGTGCGTGTGTCAATCTAGGCCAGTGTAAAAGCTGTCAGTGTTACTCAGTGCAGACCAAACAACAGACCTAGCCTGCTTAAAAAGAAGGGTTCTGGTCCTGTTCAGAGTGGAGTATGTTGTGGTTCGTTAGTGGTGTGGAAGCAAAACCAACTGCAGGAATTTGTAAGAGGACATGTGTGAATGTAGCATTCATTTAAAAGTACAAATAAATCCTAGATTTTCTAGAAAATAACTTTTTTCTATTATCTTCTGTTTCAACATAATACATCAGAACAAAGCAGTACTGCTGACCCACATTAGTTGGGCCAAGTAACTGTAGCTGTGCCAAACATGCTGCGGTAAAAATTATGAAAAGTACAAACACTGAGCAATGTGAGGTTGGGAAAAGGTTGACATCAAACAAGCTTCAACCTGAAGCATTTAACAGAATTTAAAAGTTGCAGAACTTAAAATATTCAACAAAAGAAACTTCAAAGTCCCAAATATGAGCCAGTTTGGAAGTTATGACTATGTCATAGCAAAGTCACAGCGTTAAGAAGATTTTAAAGCTACAATACCATAGAGGTAAATGAGAAAATAATATCAACATGAAGGACTGCAGAATGAGTTCTACCAGCAAACTGCAAGACTGACGCTGAACTTATGGCAAGCACGATAAAAGAAGAGACATACTAACAAGTCTGACGATGGTTTCCCCCCCCAGAATGGTAAAAATCCATGAGAGAACATTTACTCCCTTTACTGGAGACCTGCTTTAATTATGTGTTAAAGGAAGGCAGGGCTGCCCAGCTCGCCCTAGTCCCTTAAATTTATTTATTGAACTACTGGTTCAAGGAATTCGACAGGAGACAGGATTAAAGGGTATATTAATAGGAGGAATGGAGTATAAAATAAGTTTGTACGCAGACAGCGTATTGGTCACAATAATGGCTCAGATTAGCCTTTACTAATGAAAATGTTGGAAACATACAGGGCACGTGCAGGAAATGTCCTTAATAAACACAAAACCCAAGTCATGACATTTAATATACCCCCATGCAAAAATGTACCGCAAGGTATAATTTTAACTGGTATTCATCTCACATTAAGTACCTCAGAGTGTGTCTACCCAAAAATCTCTCACAGCTATTTGTTATGAACTATAATTCAATTAACCAAAACATAAATGAAGACCTCACTAGGTGGGCCTTGCTGCCTCTCCACTTTGGCAGCAGAATTAGATCAGTTAAAATCAATATTCTTCTCAGGTATATCTTATTTTTATCACTTCCAGTGGATATCTCTCACAGACAATTTAGACAATGGGATATGCATATTTCATCGTTCATTTGGAATAAAAAGAGACCAAGGGTGAAATTCTCTATCCTTCAGCTGCCGGAAGAAAGGGGGGGCATGACCCTTCAATCCTTAAGAGATTATTTTTTGTCAGCTTACTTGAGATCTCTAGTATTCTAGTGTAACTTGTCTTATGTTGTCAAATTGAAGAATATAGAGTTATCTTTAATAGACACACCGATACAATCACTAATCAGCTGTGTTGACAAGGAGAAGGACATATTACAGACGACAAGTCAATGGGTGAATCTCTCACTCAAAGTCTGGATGATGTGGTCAAATATTTCCAACTTCACAAGTTAAACTGCTTAGATGGCTATCTTAGGACCCTGACTTTATGCAACCATTGCAAGATCATAGGTACCGGCTGTGTGATTACTATTATAGCTCAAAATATTTGTATTAATATAGCATTAACAAAGGTTCTTATACAGACTATTGTTAGTCTCTCGACCAGCAGGACGACCTCATAGTCAGTACAATAACCCAGTGAAAACTCTTGCTGATCAGGCAAGAGTGGGTGTATCAACACACATATTAACTCCGGGGAAATAATTAATTGTAATTTAAGTAAAGCGTCAGCAAAACTGGAACTGTAAAATGTACCACAAACAATGACTTTATAGTCAAACATTTATTTGCTTATCCTAAGACATGACAGCAACAAAACACAAACTAGACTATGGCAACAAGACATTACACAAAGACAAAGAGGTTCAGGGGTTGGACCAGGTGTAAATGGAGCTGTGTTCGGCAACACAATACAACGTGAATGGAGGAACCTTAAAACAGACTGTGCTTGCATCGTTCAAAGCAAGAGTACTGCAAGTAACGGAAAAGAAACCTGGAAATCTAAGTTTGGACTTAGTGTTTTCTTATTCCAGCCTACACGCGTTGAACCTGTAAACAATAAACCATATTATTCAACCCTTGGAAAGTTTGGTAAACGTGACAAGGCTGCAGGGGCAGGAGGAGACGTTACGCCTCATGAGGATGAAGAGAGAGGAGGCGTTGCAGCGATTCGCCAATCGGCCTTCCTCTATCTTCTCATCTCAGTGAAGAGAGTTCATCCTTTCCTTACAAAGGACCCATCTGTAATTTCCAGTCACCTGCTTCAAACAAATAGCGGCAGAATTTCCCCCTTTCTCTATGTTTAGTTCAAACCCTATTTGCATGTATTTGCAAATGAAATACATAAGATAAATGCCAAATGTATTATTGGAGTTTAAAGTCATTTCATTTCTCTTAGGGAGCGGTCCTGAACACACTGGGCTGGCTGGGTGGTTTCCCAGTCACATGCCAATGAAAACAGGGTTGATAATCCTACAAGGCAAAGGGTCTATTCTGGTATCACTGCTATTTGTAAGATTGGTGAAAAGCTTAATATTTTTTGATAATCTGTGTCAAACATATGGGATGGGTGGGCGAGACTTTTACATGTGACTATTTTTGCAAAAAAGGTAAGAGGTTCTAATCCAGGAGAGTTACCATTTGTTATTGATATATTTATTGATGCCTGTAATTCAGGAAGCATTAAAGGTCTGATATGCAAGTACTGTTGCGTACAAACAAAGACAACAAGACTTGTCAGGACTGTTAAGTATACTGGGGGTCAAGCATCTGAAGCAATTCACATGGGCTGAGATGTCCATATTCTGGTAAGGGGAGATCAGTCAGTTCAGGGTCCTCATTTATAGAAAATGTTTATAGATTTTTACTTAAACTTTGTCTTAAGATTATTTCCAACTGTGTGCTTATGTTTGATCAATAAAGATGCTGAGCATAAGAAACCTTGCTTTAAGACAATTTTTCTCCTCTATTGTTTCCAAGTGGTATTATTGTTGGCGCCGTTGGCGCAAAAAGACAACCAGATCGCTTTTTCGTTATCTTCAGAGCAGAAAATGCCAACAACCCAAGATAGCAAGTGAGTTTATTCATTCATTCAGTCTTTAACTGAGATAGAAATGGTGCCAGCCTGACTGGATCACCAGCCAGCCTTTATTTTCCTGGGAGATTACGTGCCCAGTGGCGGACAAAAATTCATGTTGAGAGCGAGGTTTATAGATAACCAATGTAAACACCAGTGATATCATTATTCTACTATTCATTATTACATTGTGCAATCCACATTTACTTCATTATGTTACATTAAAGCAAAAAAAAGACTATTGCCAGCTTACAGTAAGCAGGTTCTAAAAATGTGGTTTGTAACTACATACCTGTGATCTATAATTGATTTTTTAAATTGAACTTGATCTATTTCAAATCAGTTTAGGTTTTAGGGTTTAGTCAGGGAATAAGCACGGACCAAAAGAGAAAATCAAACTTTTTGGGATACGTGATCACAGCAATGGTAGAGGAAATTGAAGCCAGGCTACACATACCATTCAGTGGACTAAATCCTATATATGTGGTTTTTATCTTAGTCATACTTAAGATCAAAACTGATCGTACGTCTCTTTTATAAATGAGGTCCCCAAGTTCCGAAAAACCAGTCGCTGTTAATTGAAACTGGCCCAATGTCCCTCTACCACAGCTCTGCAAATGACTGTGATCTCAAATAACAGCATAGTGAACAAAAGGTATTATAAACTTTTCCTCTTAGACAGTTGAAAAGCAACCAAGAACAGAGACCAGACGAAAAGTCTCAAGTGGCTTGCTTAGCCCTTGCTCCCCGACCCTGTGCTTCTCATTCTTCCTCAGCCTTCTGTTTGCCTTTCATTCTCAAGTTGTTTACAGACACAGAGGATGTAAGAGGGACAACTCAACTACAGCCTTGTCTTTAATTAGTCGGGCCTGGTAGATGGAGTGCTGCTATTATACAAATCCTGCATCTTGCCCCCAGCCTTTAGACAGAGACTGTGCTGATTCAAAGCAGTTAGTCTGCTTGTCCCCTGAGTTTTTCCACAAGTATTAAAGTGCTCAATAGAAACTGTCCCTCCATGAAAAACAGGAATGTGATGGAGGGATTGCAGCATATGGCTTGCTCAACCCTCTCCGGGCGGAGTGCTACAGTGAGGATGCATGGGGGGGTGTTCATGCTCACTTGAGGCTTCATTTGACTGGAGTGAGAGGGGGGAGAAAAAGTACCTACACACACACACACACGCACGCACGCACGCACGCACGCACGCACGCACGCACGCACGCAAGCACGCACGCTCTCTTTTTTTCTTACAATCACGGTCCCAGAGAGCCAGCTATATCCTCAAGCGCTCTGCCAGTGGACAGAGGAAACACTCTCCACCCACACTCAACTCTCTGGATGATGGGCTCTTACAACTTTACCAACCTGGGTCTCAGCCGATACAAAATTCTGTCTCACCCATGGGATTTGGAGTCATTAAAACATATAAAAGCTTTTTATGTGTAGACTTGCCAGAACTGGGCTAACTAGCCTGTCTTAAGCAAAACAACGGCATGAAATGAACTCCAACAGCCAAATCTATTAGAGCTGTCGCTAAGAGGTTGTTGAATTTTCAGATGCGTAAGTAGCCACTGTGCTACCAGTTTTCTCCAAAGAATATTTGGACTGTCGTATGTTTAGATAATGGAGCACAGATGAGATTCAACTCATTTGCTTTTGTGTTTCACATAGCAGATAAAAAAATCCGATCACCAACAAACTCAATGAAAATAAATGTTCCTAAATCAGTGGTTCCACTGAGGCAGTTTACACTCTTGTATTGTTTTGTGTATCACAGTTCTTGCATATCAAATTTTTATATATTTACAGTGTCATCCAACAAATAAGTATCCAAGTTGGAGCTTTAGATTTTTGCTTAATGGCGCCAGATCAATGTTTGAAGCCGTAGATTTATCAGAAGATACCTGATGCAAAGATGGTGCATTCAGTCAAATAAGAATCACTCCCCTGGCGCATACACCAAAAAAACCTCCATGGATGAAATATTCATAATAGAAAGAGTCATAATCAACATTGTTTGTTTGTCCCGTCAACAGTTTTACAGACCTCTCTTTTATAATGGCATTCTGTGGGGAAAATGCTTTTTGGGTCACAGGGACATTTTTCACTGCAATACTGCTAGAGGCCACTGGGCAAAATTGGAAGCAAGGCTGAGCACTGCCACTGTATCCAGGTCTAAATAGTAGATTCATGTTTGAAAGATACAACTAAAAGACTTTGGGACTCGAGATGGAAGCGGGAGCTTCAATGCGCTCTTAAAGGTTAGATGGCTGATGGCATTCAAGGCAACAACAAAATATTCTCAAGTTTCACCAGGAGTATAAAAGAGGTGCTAGAATGGAGTCGAGGAATATGTGGAATCGAGGGGGAATCAATGGATAAGTGATAGAGGAACTATTCTCATTGCATTAAATCAGTGATCATCCCTATAGAACATGAAATCAAGTGAGGAATTCACAGTGTAATATAATACTCAGCCAGGTACTACATATAGTGTCCTACTTATGTCAGGCACATCCCTATGCCTGGAAGATACACTAATGGAAGAAGTATAAAAGACGAAATATCACATGTAAACCAAACCAACCAAATTACACACCTGTTAAATTATTACCTGTTTGCATGTCCTCGTAGCACCCAGGGATTTGATAGGCTGTTTAAATGAGCCAAGGAGACAGCACAAGTGGGATTTGTCTGTTAAGTGATTGGCTGTTGGCAAATCACTCGTAGCTCGCTCCATTACAAAGGCATATGGCAGGCTGTTTATGAGCCGGGGCGTCTGATAGGCTTTCCATTGGTTTGCATGTTATACGTGCATGTGAAACTCAATCAAACATTTAATCAAACCAATTTTTTTTTTTGCCATTGATGAGGTACAATCACATGGTGTTGCTATCGTTTTATTGCCCAGGCAAGAAAAAAATATATATCCAAAGCTCTCATTACCAGCAGCTTTCTGGGTTGAATGTAAATATGTCTTGTGAAGCAAAGCAGTGCAGAAAAAAAAGTAAGTGAGTCAATTGTCATTAGGTAGATAAATGTTAGCGTGATAAATTAAAGTCTGTAAATAATTCAGACACTTTGCTGAAAGCGTTATTGTACTAAGATACATTAATTTCACCACAGGCCCCATGTAAGCTCATTGCAATGCCTTCCCAGGCCCCCAGGGGACAGACACTGAAAGCAGTGAAGGAAAATAAAATGCAAGCATCATTTGGACTAATTACCATGGCAACACTTGCATCCTGCCAATGCATATTTAAAATGAGTCATAGTGTGATGCAAGTCTCTGAGCTGAACTTAAATACACTAAAACATACAGTGAGTAACCAAACTCCCAAATTCTACGCATAATTCCTCTACCAACACGTCATTTTATTTTGACAGGAACTGTCAGAGTGTCCCTCTTGGCAATCAGCCTTTGGTGATCTTGAATGCTGCAGTGCAGCGGTGAGGTTGGGGGTGTAAGTGATTATAAGTGATGCCTCAAATAAGGCAAAAATCCATTATTTATGTCACTGTTTATCAGTACAGATTAAGAGTCAGTCCATTTTGCATTAAGATTAAGATGTCTTTGGTCATTGTCGTTTAGGACAGGATGATGTCAGAATTGGCAGTTACCACCCTGCTTTATCATTTCTGATTACAAGCCCTTTCCCAACCCTTTCTCTTGTGCAGACTGACAATTGCTCTGCTGCATCTTTAAATGTGGCAGATGGCCAAAGAGCAGCCAAACTGAGGGCAGCATCACCTTTTGATGACCTGTACTACTATCTTTCCCAAGGACATGTGAGGCAGCGTCAGCCTCTGCAGGGTGATTGTACTCCCTGCTGGTTTCAGATGGCGTATGGGGGAGCTCCACACAGGAGGACTGACTGAACACACAGCTCTGAGCAGTTGACAGGAGGTGGCATCAAAGAGACTATCTGCACACTTCTATCACACACACACACACACAGCTACAGTATGAACACAGGAGCTGATATGCACACAAATAAAAGATATGCATGAAAAGATATATGCACAAACATGTCCCAGAATAAATAAAGAGTTGTAAAACCTGACAAGCAAAGTTAAGACTAAGAGGCACAGTGACTATTTGTATAAGAGACCTGGGGCAAAAAGAAAGCTGCAGCTACACACACAACCCCCAACTGCCATTTGCAAAACTGATGTTTCCTGTATCACAATAATGATTTCCTTTTATAACCATATTAAGTGCTCCAGCATTAGACAATTCAAAGAGCTGCCTTACAGTCATACAAACCAGCATGACACAAGATATTCTGTTTCATATGTTGCTTCATGCAAATGCAACTGAAAACGGGTTGTTTGCAGGAAACGTGTGTTTGCGGGTCAACCAGCTAAAAATCACCTATTGACCCCATTCCCACTTCCCACAGGCAAGGCAGCCCATCTTTGTTTTTTTCTGAAGCCTTACATTGTACATCACTGATCCATCTTCAATGTTCCAACCTCCTACCTTCCCCATTACATTAATCTAAATGAACCATGATTCCTCTTTACATTCCATTAAAGAAATGAAGTTACTGCTGAGAGTTGGTAGGAACCATTTTAGTAGTGGGCAAGTAAAGCCATTGAAGGACAACTTCAAGCAAAATACACCATGACAGGCATTTAATTTGGCCACATGCACACAGGCAGTGGTGAAATAAGTAGCCAGGAGAATTACTGGATTAGAAATGAAAAACCTGCAAAAACCACAACATCAAACAGGAGTAGATGGTTAGTTGTCTGAGTTTGACCACACACACAAGGTGCATCCAGGTGCACCTTGAAAACTCTAAAAATCAATATTACTTTGTATGACAAAGGGTGTCAGCAGGGAGATAACTGCAACAGGGACTTCAACAGGGACATTGTGGGATAGCCACAAAGGTTATTTAAAACGTTTACTACTACTTTTTAATTGTCCTTTGTTGAAATCGAAAGACCTACATCTGTAGGTCCATTTTTACATATTAGAGCATTCCTAACAATTCAATGCTCAGAGTAAAACTTTTGCATGTGGATCGACAGGTGCATAGGAGAAGGTCAAGGGCTGACAAAATCAGGACAAAAGCGCCCACACACGGTTCACCTCACTCACAATAAAGAATGAATTTTGATCTACTCTCCCTGAAGCCTGACAGATAAAGAATGGTTTCAGATGGAAATTTATTTCCTGGATCAAATTATCATTTGCATCTCCACAGGCTTCTGTTAGGACTAATAGTACATATTCGAGAAACCTTCAAATATATCGCTCTACCAGACAAGGATGCCTGTTAAGCCCTTTATTATTTACCATAATGGTATATATCTGTGGTATAACCAGAAATGCCGTAGAGGTGAAGATAGTCCGCATTTAGTAAGTAACAATACATTTTCACTGCCAGCCTGGGCTCTTGGGAAAAATTTGATTCACTTCCTTTTTAAATAGTAGGTGCAACACACAGTACACTGTACCGTTTCAAGCCATTTTTGATGAGAACCATTCAGCACAGCAAGTGCTCAGGAAGAGACACAAACAGAAAGGGCAGAGAAAGCACTGGTCAAAGTCAAGTTTGTATGTTTTATCCCTCAGAGGGAGATTTCGCTGCCACAGGCAGCCACAGTTTCATACCATCACAGGACTGGGGGCAGGGGTCACAGGGGCAGCAGGCTCAAGTATACTGAGCTTCATACCATGCTGGACAGAGCTAACACACATCCAGAGAGAAGTGGGCTTGGGTCAGAGGCCCAGGGTAAAATAGATAGAAACTATAATAGCATTTTTTGTTCACCTAACTGGCCTGAGCTAATGTGTAAGCAGCCATTTTGCGTAAGTGGTCAGGTCTCTCTGAATGCTTGAGGAGATGAGAGCAACCACATATGAAGAAAATGAGAGTCACTTCTCCTGACTCTGCATCTGTCCATAACTGCAAACAACAATCCCCCAAATCACTGAACATATCTAAACTCCACTGACCCCATTTTATGTAAAACCTAATTTCACAGTCTATGAAGATAATAAATGGGCAGCTCATCTACCCCCAATTGTCAACTATGGCATTGTTCTCAGGCTTGGCTGAGTTGTGATCTACTAAGTAACTATCAAAAATCTATCCTGATGAACCTAATAGATCTGTCAACTTTTCATCATTTGTGGCTACATTTAAAAGATATGACAATATGTAATTCTAAGAACCTGTTTGTAGGCCTTTCACAATAACTACATTATCGCTTATGTATCTTATTGACCCTCAATCATTTTCACTGACCTCGATATTGCCCGTTATGAGAACATGCAAGTTTATTTGGGATATTCCAATTTGTTTTTCACATTACAATTACAATGTCTTGCCTTGTCTTATTTATGACGTGATGTAATGGTCTCCCCATACAGAGGGTTGGGGTAGCTCAACAGAAGACCATTCTCATCCACACTCAAAATCTAGTGGTTGGCAGTGATGTACCTGAAAGCTGTTTTCTAACTGCGTTTGAAGCATAAAAGCAGAAGAGAATGAAAAGGAGACCTGAAAATGTTTTGGTGCTTTGTTGCCGTTGCACCAAACTCATTCTGAACAGCGGCCCCAAAACCAAGGTATGTACCGAACCGTGACTTCTGTGTGCCATTATACCCCTCAAAAGGGAAACATGGCAACAAAACCTGTCCGTAGCAGGGAGACATCTAAGCCAGAGTGAAGATGTGTGGCAGCCTGGCCCACACTGAGACAAACACATGACTGCTGTTTGGATAGCTGGTAATTCAAGCCAACGAAACAGGTTTGGTTTTCATTAGCATTTGAACTCCCCTTTAATGTTTAAATGCCAATTCATCAAAAAGATACGAAAAACCTTGACAGCAATTAGTACTGAGAGAAGTTGAAACATGTCCCCTGTGAGAGAACACCATCTTCAAATTCCCAGATTGTGTAGGTAGAGTAGGTGTGTGGAAGTCAGAGGCGGAGAGATAAAACAATTATACTTCATCACACGTGGCCAGAAAGCAAATTAGATTAATTATATTTTTCCCAGGGCCAGCTGTAATGAAAACTTACTTTAGATATCTGGGAAACCAAAGTCGTAGGCCCATCAGTGCAATGTATGTAGAATAGGTGCTGTAAGTCTCTTCTACAGCAAAAGAAACAAAATTACCTGGAGCTTGTATGATAATACCAGAGGAGATGCAGGACTTATTAATGGCAGGTTACAGGTTCAACTCTACTGAAAAATAGCCAGTGAAAAATGTTTTTTGTTGTTGTTTTTTTGCAACAGCTGCCAAATGGTCCCTTTTTGCGAAAACACCTCAAATCCCATTCAAAAAAGACATTTGAGTTAGTAGCCTATTTCATGGTCTGATTCTCTGCACTTCAAGTCCATTTCAGAAAATGATGACAAGAGAAGAAGACCTTTAAAAAGGAGCGTAATGTGTATCAATCTGTAAAGTTTCTAGTCCATAAGACTTAGATTAATTCTATATCAGTGTTGTAATTTTCTTATAGAGAAGTGCAGAGGTCAGAATAGTTTTGAAGTCAATCTACACCACAATGAAAAGGCATCAGTTTGCATTGGTGTGACTGAGGATACTGAGGATGAAACAGTTCACAAAGGCCCACTGATCAATTTCTTACCACTAGGGGGCAGAACTCTAAATCAAATCTCTTTATAAAAGCCAGTAGACTTCATCCAACAGGAGCTGTGTTTCTTTTTTTAGCTCAGTTTTGGTCTCCAACAACTCTTGAGAATACATCAAGCTCTCTACCTGCTAGATGTTCAGCTATGTTCACCAGCTAGTCAATGACATTTTTCATCATTTTCTGACATATTATAGATAAAACAACTGATCAAATAATCACGAAAATAATCGACAGATTCATCTGCATTGAAAATAATTGTTAGTTGAAGCTATACCGCTTTCTGCTAGTAACTTTGTTGGCAGTAAAAAGCTAAAAAGAAGCTACAAAGCCCTGTAGAGCTTTGTTGGATGATAATTGAGTACTGTACTTTACTAGGTAATTCAAATTATGCATTTCATTCACTATTAACACAAAACAATATGGATGGCTGCAGCTTAAAAGCTAAAAGATGCAGTTAAAAATATATCTGGTTAAGAACATCAATGCAGAGTTCAACTTGTACCTGTATTGAAACAATAAGTAATTTAGCTGATTGATAGAAAATGTATCTATTTTGATACAGCCAAAAAAAATTAATGAAGAAAATAGTTGCCAGGTTAATCAAAAACAAAAAATGATCAGTAGTCGCAGCCCTACTTGAAATGCTATCTACAGTACAATGCGTCCCTTATTTGCAATTAGCATTCATTACAAACACATTTTCAAATACCTGAGGCCAGTGAACAAAGCACAAACCTTTAATAAAAATAGAAAACCATTTGTACATGCACAGCAAACAGGCCTATGCTAATAAGCATAAAAGCTGTGTTTTGAGTGTGCAAAGATCATATCAGGGCCTGTGTCCACATAGCATTTTTTCCGGGCAGAAAAGCGCTGGCTATATGCCCGGGAGCGCTGAGATGAAGGTGCACGTTGGTTTTGATTGTCAACTGCTAACGCTATGGTAACAGAGGGCTAACCACACAGCTAATAGAGAGCCAAAGTCATGCTCCTTCCGGTTTGACCTTATTTCTGAAAACTTTGTATGGTGAGTGGAGAAAGACAAATAATCTTTTGATCCCACTTGAGTTGTGCCAAGAAGCACACATATGATGTTTCTCAATTTAAAAAGATAAATTTTTCAGGTAAAGAAAGTCAGTTTGTCATAAAACTAATGAAATACTGTGAAAATACTTAATTATTAAGACTGTAGACTAAGACAGCAAACAGTCACATTAGTGACGTTGTTTAACGGTCAGCAAAACTGTAACTTTAACATTACAGAGCTGGTCCTGTATATTATCCTGTATATACAGCTCACTGAACTGACAAACTCTATGTGGATGGTCTCAGTCAGGCTTGCATATCATCACATTCTCCTGCAGACTGAATCAGGCTGTCCTGCAGGATTTCCCTATATTTAGCTGCATTCATGTTACCCTCTACCTTTACAAGCCTTCAAGGGCCTAATGCTGAGAAGTATCCCCACAGCATAATGCTACCACCAACATGCTTCATGGTGGGGATGGTGTGTTTGTGCCACTTGACCTTGGAGTCTCCCCACATGCCTTTGGGTGAACTCTAAATTTAATGATTTGAGCTTTCTTCAACAGTGGCTTTCTCTTTGCCACTCTCCAATAAAGCTTTGACTGGTGAAGAACCTAGGCAACAGTTGTTGTATGCAGAATTCTCTCCCATCTCAGCTGCTGAAGCTTTTAACTCCTTCAGAGTAGTCATAGGTGTCTTGGTGGCCTCCACTTCCTAATGATTGATTTAACTGAACTCCAGGGGATGTTCAGTGACTTGGACTTGGACTTTTGTATCCATCCCCTGACTTATACTTTTCAGTAACCTATTTACAGAGTTGCTTGGAGTGTTCTTTTGTCTTCATGGTGTAACTGTAGCCAGGAATACTGATTAACCAGTGACTGGACCTTCAGACACAGGTGTCTTTATACCACAATCACTTGAGATACATTAACTGCACTCGAGTGATTCCCATTTCACTAATTGTGAGACTATTAGCACCAATTGGCTGGACCTCTGTCATTTCAAAGGGGGTGAATACTTTTCCATTATATATTTTTTTAATTAATTTAAATTTTTTTTTTTTTTTTTTTACCATGATTCCATTAATAAAAGCAATAAAAGGGGAAAACATCCAATGGGGTGAATACTTTTTATAGGCACTGTATATATCCAAATAAGTGTACACTATATTTTGAAAAAATGTGGTGTTTTACATTGCCTCAGAAAGCTGCTGAAAGTCCGACCCAAACGGCTGATCTGTGGCGTAATGCAGTAAGTGATGATCTTTAAAGGCAAAGAGGAGGGAAACACATTAGCCTCTCAGAAGTGCTCACTTTGCTGACTGGTTAGCCAAGAGACCCGACACAACACAGTGAGAAAGCCTCTCCCCTGGACAGGAGACACTATCAAATATACATTAAGGAAATGGAGTTTTTTGGAGCTAGTCAAAAAAGGCCCTAAGGCAGAAATCTGAGGGGGTTCCAGACAATTTGGAGCAGCTGAAAGTTCTGCACTGTATTGAATCAAAATTTTTTGTAACCTTTGACAACTTCAAGGGATTTCCAGTTTTGTGGATTTACAGAGAGCTCAAACAAAAATGTGCAACTTTACTTTTTAGGAATACGACTTACACTTGTAGCCGCTGTGCAGAATTGAATTCTGAATCTGACACCATAGAGTCATGGACAAGCAAATTTGCACAATTGCCACACCTTAATGACAGCTAAGTTCACAGGGTTGGTTTGAGCCCTTTTTCAGCAGTGCTGGTTGGTCAGTCAGAAGCACTAACAGCCTAACAACAACACTGCCTCAGCCCATTGCAGTCATGATGATTATTTAATGAGGAGTTGCTTTGCTTCTCCAACCAGCTGCTCATCTGAGTGCCTTAGGAGCAGATCATAGGAGATGAGACAGACCAGCTCTGCAAACTATTATTTACAGCACACACACAGGACACTGCAAAGCACAGGCTATTTACACAGCCTCTGGAAAAATAATACGAGCCTGCTGACCACACCGTGTGCATAGAACACCGACGGCGCAGCAGCTCACCACAGTTCCTCACTTTATCGTCCTGTAACTCCTGTTATTGCATTTTAGTTTTTCAAGATACTACTGTTGTCAAAATCGATACAGTTGCCAGCTGTGCTCCCTCTTCTCTCCGACAGTGAGTTAACACACACACACACGCACACACACACAGTCGTGCCCACATAGCCCCAGCTCCTCTCACTCACTCAAAGTGTTGCCTTCTAGTCACTTGTTTCATTTGCTCTGTTTTGTTATTGTGTTTGCTCAGTAAAGACAGCTAGCGCAGAGCCTCCGCAACTGGTGTTGGTTGACAAAGAAAACAGGATTGTTTGGAAATACTTCACATTTAAGGCAAATGAACAATGATACAATCATGTCCATATGCAAGTGATGCTACTGAGCAGTGTTAACAAAAAGTGCTAAAAGAACAAATTTAGCAAAGCACTGAAGGACTAACATGTCGACTCTGCCCTGCAGAAGAATTTTCAGGTTGGCAACAGCTCGTATTTCAACATCACTGACTTATTAAACAAGATGGCCCAGTAAACTGGATTGGTTATTGTTGTCCAGTTGCTGGGCCAACAGCCATGTTTAATTCTTAAAGTTAAGCTAATCCCCCTCAGAGATATCAGGCCAAAGGAATCTCAGACAGCAAAGTCTTATCAAACTACTTATCTGCTGTGGTGCTTAATACATATTACACAATCTTTTTTATATTTATCTTTTAATGACAATCTTTCATTTTTCACTCTCAATGTAATGTCAAATTTTCCCATTGGTATCAAAAATCTAATATTTTTTTTCAAGATATTCTTGACGTGACAACACTGAAAGATAGTGAAAAAAATGTACTACACTATAAATTGCTCCAGTAGAAATCTTGATTGAGAATTAGGGCAGCAACTAACGATTATTGTCATTATCGATTCATCTACTGAGAATGTAGAAAGGTAGAAAAAAAGAGTCCTGAGTGTCATCAATGTGTTCTCTTTCATCCAACCAACAGTCCAAAATCAGGTCTCATCAAGGGTCTATTCATTTTCTATCATAAATTACAAAGAAAAGCAGCAAATCCTCACATCTAAGAAGCTGGAACCAGCAAATGTTTGACATTTTTGCTTAAAAATAACTAACAATCAATCATCAAATTTAACAATTTCCTTTTGATCACACAATCAATTAACAGTTGTAGCTCTATTGGGAATTGGCATATATTTTTTATAACTTACTACTGAGTTGAGTGGGGATTGTGCATGGAAGGGTGCCATGAAAAAAGTCTAATTGAAGGAGTGCAATAGTTTATAAAGGTTTGCCCAAGACCAAACCTGCGCCAAGGACCAAAAAAAGCAAGCGTTTACAAAAAAGAGTTTATTTAAGCTTAATGAAAGCATTTAATGAGTAATCCACCAAAGCGAAAACAAACTGACATTGTTTGAGAAAAGGTATTTTTGCTGCTTACACTGGTCTACATAATTATAACAATGCACACACTGTACCAACATAAAGTTGAGACCGATACTGGACTGCAGATGTAAGTTAGCTTTTAGCTAACTCTGGTACAGCTAAGAAGCTGTGCACTGTCCCTGTCAAATAAACACATAAATAAATAAATAAATAAATAAATAAATAAATAAATAACACATTAACAAATACCTCATTATCGCCTTCTACAGAAACAAGTCAATAATTATTGCAGTTTGAATAATATACATTAATCTAATTAGCATTAACCTACCTGCAACAGATTGTATTATCCCCTCAGAGTGCACACAGTAGCTTCCTCTTAAAGTTCTCTCTTCTGTCAGTGCTGTAGCTTTAGGGCAGAAAGCTGACTTGTGTGTGTACTGCCTATGGTATCTGGCAGTTCTCAGAGTTCACCAGCTATTTTATTCACTTTATTAAGAGTCAAAATAGAGTCTTGGTGCTGAATAAAATCTCCAGCTAATGGGCCAATTACTTGCCACCAAGGCTGAGAGAGGAGACGAACTGACCAGACGCAACAAAAATTGATTTCCATTCAGCTGGTGGCGCTTAGTACACAGCATGGATACACCAGTGAAACGATCACACATCTAAAGGAACAAAAAAGGTGTGTATAAGCTAACATCTTACAAACATTTTAACTTTATCAAGGCACAGTGTGTCATGTTTTTTTCTGAATTTTTCATTTAATTATAATGTATGCTGACAAGGCATACATGCATGAGAGACTAGACCTGGGAGATATGGCTGAAAGGTCTATTATGAAAATGAAGTTTCCTATCGGTCAATATCAATAATTATTGATCATTTAAAAAAAATAAAAATAGGACAGGTTGAATTTAACCTCTTTTGTACGAATTGAACCACTTTATCAAGGCACATAAGTCATAATTTATGGTAACACAACAAGGCAAAAACCCACAAATAAAATGACATAAATAGGTAAAAGTCATGCCGGCGAGCTGATCTGTATTTTTCATATTAAATTTCAGAAGCACTCATTTTCTCAGGTTCTTCTCTGATGGTAATGGGTTGTGCTTGTGTTTTGGTTGGTAAAACACCAGCAGCGGAGTTGGTGCGGCGGATTGTGAGCCATATGCCGTTTTTCCACCAGTGGCCGTGCCAGTTTTACAGCGTGGAGTTGAGCCGAACCGTGCCCACAATGGACCAGCTCTGGGGTAGGGCCAAGCTGGGCCCGCCCCGCCTCCTAGCAAGCTGTGGTGACATCTCGCGCCTGCCGCCAACCTGTAACAAGCACTTGTGTCTCCTCATAAAATCAATACTCAACTCATGTCTGTGCAGGAAACCTGAGAGAAAGACATTTTAAAAAGTCTTTGTGTTCAGCTCTTAGTAGCTTCTAACTGAATCTTCAGTTTCTCTCATCCTGTTTGTACTTTCAAATATCCGTTGTGTTTTACTGTTGTGTCATGTTTGCTTTCAGCTGTTTCAGGAGTAATGTTAAGTTACTGCTGGTGAAAACGCAAAGATTTCATGTCATGCCGTTCGATAATAAAAGCTTTTAAATGACTAAATAACGGGATTTTGTTGTGAAGAAGTTATAGGAAATGATAGGTGTTTGTAGTTGAATTAGCGGAAAACACTTTGTTAGCAGTGATTCTTCGATAGTACTGCGGGGATCAGAACAAGTGCGTCATTGGTCAGAGACACACTTCAATCAGGTAGCCCAGTTGTAGCGGAAATGCAAATCCCAGCCACGTCGGTCTGCCACTACTAGTCAAATCAAGTAGAGCCAGGCCGGCAGATATGATGGAAAAACAGCCGGCTCCTATTGGGAGCACCGACCACTTTGGTTGTCGCAGCTGCAGTGTCTCTGGGCTCACAGGCGGAGCGAACAGGCCAGGTGGTGGAGCAGTGACCTGTTTGCTCTACTTAACGAGCCTAGAGATACTCCTGAAGCAAAGAGCGGCTCCTGCGGATGTGTGACACTGAGAGGGGCAGCAGAGGACTGGGACAGATGATGTCATTGTGTTTGCTGGCAGGGATGCAGCTTGTAAGCCGCCATATTAGACCGTAAGAAAAGACATTGCCATTGTGTGGCCTTAAAGTTTTACAGGCGGAGTATAGGTGGTCTACACTGCACTGGGATCAATAATAACGCCTCACTCCACACTCTCCTGTGGTTGCCGGTCACATGGCGATGGTGCAACCTAACTACACAACTGTTTTTATACTGGTCAGCAAGCCACCAATTTGGCTGTCCTTTTTGCAGCTAGGTCCGCGAATTTAGACAGAGCGCGGCATATTGGGGGTCTGTTTTGGTCCGCCAATATGATGCCTCGGAGGGTACACTTTTTGCCGCCTCCATTGCTATGTAAATCCAAGGCAGCGATGTGCCAGCAATTGCGTGACATGGGCGGAGGTGTCGATGACGTGTACACTGTTGTGCGACCCACAGCTGGGAGTTTTAAAAGCAGGAAACAGCTGATCACAGCTGTCAGTTCATCACTTCATCCGTGGACGTCAAGATGAGCAACTGGAAAGCCGCTGAGATCCGGGAGATGCTAACCATCACAGCCGAGAGAATCATTAACAACCAGATCACGGGGACTGTGAAAGATGGTATTTTGTACCAAAAGGTCACAGAGGAGCTTAGCCAACGTGGATTTCGCCAGGAGAAAAAGCTGTTGTTTTACGCCACTGTTCACGCCCAACTTCGTGCTTCACGTCACGTCACATGTTTATGCCTACCCCAGTGGCAAAGGAGGAATATTATACCTCTGTTTCACATAGACAAGGCGGCAGATTGCAGCTTTTACCTGGCTGCAAATGTGGCGCATTTTCTATCTAAAAGGGGCTACTCAGAGCTTGCTCCATTATCAAGGGATATGACAGGCTGTTTATGACCCTTCTTAGCCTTATAGGCTTTCAATTGGTTTGCGTTTAATGCCTACACATGACACTATCGAACGTTTTATCGAACTACTCTCTTTTTGTTATAGATGACGTGTCTATCGCCCATACATATTGGTATTGTTTTGTAAATCGCCCAGGTAAAGCCATAGCAGACTGTTGATCTTAATAGTAACAGCTGTGCTTTTCCTGCTATGACAAGTGAAATTGTCTGCTGTGAAAATGACCTACAGAAATACAGACAAACTGCTGTCGTCAGTCCAAATGCAGTTAAAAAGGTTATTTTGCGAGCGCTGTATGTAAAGGTACAAGAAGGAGTTGTTCAGTAGGCAAGTTCAAACTATTAGCCATAAACTGAAATAAAAGAGAATAAACTGTTTCATCAACACTGATGTACTGTACAGGCTGCTTTACTCTTGATGCAAGTCAGAGATCTTTTGCAACCACTGCGAGGCAAACCATTGAACAGAGTATGAAGTGAAGTCTAGTCTAAGTACTGTGGGCGGAAGTAAAAATACAGCATATGGCTCTCTGCATTTTAAATGCCTCTGTGATGTTTGCATAAAGAGAGAATTTGCAAAGAAAGCAGTGCATCTAGCAAGTGTCTCTATAATGTGATTAGAAAAGACTGCATAAGCTAATGTGTTAGCAGTATGGAGGCACACTGCCAGAAGTAGCAGTTCAAAGCATGATGGAGGTTAAAGCAGAAAAAAGCTGTAACTCAAGAAGAAGAGCTTGTTGAAGCGGCCATTCACTGAATTTAAAGCTCAGACACAGTGAGGAAGTCTTGTCTCCATGTTATGTCTTACTGTAGATGCTAAATGGATATTCAATTAAATTTTGGAGGTGTGAAGATTCGACCCCCAGCCATCAACGGACAGTAACAGAAGGCAGAGAGAGACAGTCATATAACTTATGAAATTCACAAGAATTAAAGTGTTGGTGATAAAATTCTGAGTTCTTTCAAAATCAAACGAAATACAAAAAAAAAAGTTGTGAAAATAGTACAAATCACAGCAAGCGATTTATTATCACTGCAGACATATTTGGCCAATCTGAGTAGATTTATATTTACCCTTTAGAGAATGTCTATGTCCATTTTGGTAATATTCAAGACAGACATTCATGGATTTTTCATATTTTGAAAATTATAGAATGACAGATTTCTGAATAGTTCATAGGTTGCTGCACGGCAAAAATTGGTCACAATTCTGTGGAGATGCTGAAAAAGTTTCAGCTCTGTAGAAGTACATGTGCTTTTTAATGATTTTTTTGAAGAGGGGTGTTATCAGGCCATTGAGCAATCAAATGGCTTCAGGCTGGGACTCTGATCAAGCATTTGAAGTTTGGTGTTAGATTTGACCATGGTACACACTGAAGAATGATAGTGGTGTTGTCCACATACTTCACAATAAAGTTATCCTGTTGTCTAGGGGTGGAGTCAGGGGTGTACAGTGTGAACAGGAGGGGACTGAGCACACAGCCCTGGGGGGCTCCGGTGTTGAACACTAACAAAGAGGAGGTGTGACTGCCAGTCCGCTAGTTAGCTCTCATGCTGTAAGGCTCGAAACAAACAGCGTTGCTAGAAGATATAATTATATACTATAAACTAACAGCTTACAGTGACAGTTACCGTAGTTATCTCTCTCCACAGTGCTGTGTCAGCGCTAGTTATAATCACTGGCTGGGCACTCAACCCAAGACCTAACGTTACGAGAATTGTTGCGGAGTACCATCCATCTATCCCCACAAACAGCTTGCTGGAAGGAACTTGCTAATATTTTGTGCTAGTTAAACCAAGAGGGCACTGAATATCCATACTGATATTGGCAGGATCTGACCGGTTCTGCTGCTGGGTTGATGCACTTCTAGGCCCTGTCCAGCCATCATCATGTAACGGCGAGTCTCCTGGTATCTCCTCCATGCTCTTGAGAGTGCTGGGAGACACAGCAAACCTTCTTGCGACTCATTCTCACCAGTAGTGACAAGGACACTAGCAGAACACAAAACTAGAGAAGAATCAGTCAGGAAGGATAAGGAGAGGGTCTGTGGGCACCATATGCAAAACCATTCCCTTTTTGTCTTGTTTTTGCTTCCCAATTGCATCTTTTGGTGACACACACACATGCACACAAAAATGAAGAATTATTTCAGCTGTTGCTGCATCTCACAAGTGCTGTGCTTTATTTCTCATATGACTTTATTTATTATTAACATCCTGGACCTTTATAACACAACTGTCAACAAACACCTAGTCTGAGCTGAAAACTATTACTGGCTCTGTTTCACAAGGTCATGAAGATTTGCTTCACTCTGAGAACAGTTAATGGAGAAGCAGCTATTGCCTTAATATCTTTGATGGCAGCAGGATCAGACAAATACACCTCCGCACGCTGAGACGATTCCCAGAGAGACGCAAAGTGAAGCCAATTAGCTGCTGACACGGGAAAATACAGCAGGGCAGGAGGAGAGCAGGAAGCTCAAAGAGGTGAGGTTGGTGGGATGAATGGAAAAACAAGTTCACTGACATTCAGAGGTGTGTGTGTGTGTGTGTGTGTGTGTGTGTGTGTGTGTGTGTGTGTGTGTGTGTGTGTGTGTGTGTGTGTGTCTCAAGTTGGAGCTCCTTACACTCAGTCACTTGCCTCTAGTTACAGAGCTAGAAGTCAACAAACAACTGGCTGTGTAGAGAGGAGGCACAGTGTGTTTAAGTGTAGAGAATGTATCCTGAGGGGACATGTCAGATAACATAAAGAAGAAATGAAAATCTATCTGATCAAAATACTCTCCCCTACCCCCTTAACCCCCCCTGGCCTCCCCTTGTGCCCCTTACTGTTCCTTCCTCAACGCTGCCTGAGACACTTTACTGCTAATTCACTGTGTCATTTCAATCAAGACTCTTGGCCTGACACTGCATTGACAATGTCTCTCCAACAATGAAAAATCAGTCAAAATAAACCTTACCAGACTAAGAAATAACAGGTATCAGACAAAACAGGCATCCTGAAAATTTGTTGGGGATTTCTCAGCATTTCCTGCCACTTTATAGACTGAATGATTGCTCCAGAAAGAACTGATGGCTAGGTCAATTAGGAGAACTATTGTTAGTGTAAGCCCTAATCACTTTATAATGTCAAAAAACAGAAAGTGATGTCACAAAATTCAAGTATGACCTGTCAAAGTCTGATTTATGTGATAATCTGCTACTCAATAGTTGGAAACTGGGAAAAGGATTATGTAGTGCTCCTTACACTGTAGGCAACTCTGCACAACAGCAAAGAGCATATCAAATAAAACTGGGGTGACATCACAATAAGACAATAAGGGCGATCAGAAAAAAAAAGACATGATGAGATGTCTGACAAGAACACCAGGTTTTATTGCACATCTGTTTCATCATCACAATCTGTCAGTATGCTTATACAGTAACAGTGTTGTGGGACAGAGAATTATAGCTCCAGGGTTAATATCCTCCACACAAGTGCCACAGCAGATCACAGCCTATCACAGCCATACTTGCAAATGTGTATGTGCCTCATACACACATCCATACATATACACACTGACAGATTTCACAGAGTAAACAAGAAGTAGGCATGGTGGGAGTCATAGATCAATCAAAAGCAGTAGTGGAAGAGGAACCGTCATGCTAATGTGCGGTAAAGTCAAATTCACAACTCGAGCAGCAACACCACAGTGCAAATAGTCCAGTTTTCACACACAACTTGTGATAACCATATCTACTTCCTGTGGCAACTTGAAAATCTGTCAGCTTTCATGTATGAATGGCATTTGCACTTACTGGGGTCGTTCTTATTTTCATTCAACGCTGAATAAATGTGACCCAGTTGTATATACAGAGAATCACTTCCTGTAATCTTCCTCTGATAAAATACATTTCCAGAAGTGCAATGGTGTGGACACTGATGCCAGGCAATTTCACCCTCCTATTTGAATGATAGCCTTAAATGACTCATCCCCATTCTGCACGTTGTGTAATGAAACAGCAGAATCAGTATTATGTAATCTGAGTAAAGGGGATATTCCACATGTAGACGTTGGGGAGGATTTCCTGGTGAAAAACAAATTACTGAGACAGAATGGAGCTTCTAAACTCAAAAGTGTTATTAATGTCGTTTTTTTTCCTTTTTTTTACTTTTCATGTCCTCCTGGTGCACCCTGCCAGCATATCCATACACCTCAGTGGTGCTGTGACGCAGCAGCTGAATCAGGACACAGGGGAAGCTGTTTTAATAGGCAAAGGGAGGTGGTGATGTTAAAAGTAATGACTAATGTGCCAAATTCCTGAAGGTACCAGCAGCTCTGCGACTATCAATCACTACAAGACAGGAAAATTGTATTTTTCCTGATGAAAACGTAAATCTGAGGAGATGCCATTTGTATCTGTTAAAATCAAAGGTTATGGGGGGGTTTAACATCTTGCTACTCACTATCCCACAACAGCCCGTGTTCATCTTCACTATACTTTTTTTTTTTTACACTTCCATGAGGTAACTTGTATCATACTGTGCACATTTGCTTACTGAATTCTACAACAAAAAAATACTTCTGTTTTCATTTCTCTATGGTCATTGTAACTGACAATAGTAAAATAATTGTGTAATACCTTATAATGTTATATTTTCTGAGATGGTTATTGTACTGTGAGAATCGCTTACTATATAAACCTTAATAAATATTGGGCCATACAATGCACCAAAGGAGATTTCAAGGGAAAAATATACTCCACAGTTAACACTTAGAACAGTAATATTTAGTAAACATATATGATGGACGAATGGGTATAGAAACAAATCCCTGTCATGTTGATCAAATCTAAGTGAGAGCATGACTTTATATACAATGATTGTACACTCCTGAGAAGTAGAGAGCTTTCTGCTTTGTAACGCAATCCAACAAAACAAACCTGCTATTAATATAAGACTTCAAACTCAATTTGCAGATTTTTTCTGACATACTACCTAGGGCTACACAATAAATCATTTCAGCGTTGTCACATCCCAGGAAGTGTGAAGTCAAGGCAAGCAAGTCAACCCAAACACATCCTGCTACAACTTTTTTGCTTTTTAACACAAAAACAGAACACACAAGCGTCTTATTTTCCATGACTTATCAACAAGAGAAGTCTGTTTGATATTACATAATCAGATTTGAGAGTTGTTGCCCAGGAAGAGTTTTAGAGAGGAGAGGAGAGGAGAGGAGAGGAGAGGAGAGGAGAGGAGAAACAGGGAGAGGAGAAACAAGGAGAGGGGAAACAAGGAGAGGAGAAACGAAGAGAGGAGAAACGAAGAGAGGAGAAACAAGGAGAGGAGAAACAAGGAGAGGAGAAACAGGGAGAGGAGAAACAAGGAGAAACAAGGAGAAACAAGGAGAGGAGAAACGAGGAGAGGAGAAACAGGGAGAGGAGAAACAAGGAGAAACAAGGAGAGGAGAAACGAAGAGAGGAGAAACAAGGAGAGGAGAAACAGGGAGAGGAGAAACAGGGAGAGGAGAAACAAGGAGAAACAAGGAGAGGAGAAACAAGGAGAGGAGAAACAAGGAGAGGAGAAACAGGGAGAGGAGAAACAAGGAGAAACAAGGAGAAACAAGGAGAGGAGAAACGAGGAGAGGAGAAACAAGGAGAGGAGAAACAGGGAGAGGAGAAACAAGGAGAAACAAGGAGAAACAAGGAGAGGAGAAACGAGGAGAGGACAGGAGAAACAAGGAGAGGAGAAACGAGGAGAGGACAGGAGAAACAAGGAGAGGAGAAACTAGGAACTTCACGCTGACCTGAATACGTCAGCTCAATGATTGTAAGAACAAGCATCGGGTAGGTTAAATGTTATCACTAAAGCAAGCATTGCTGAGTCAGGATCATTATTCTCACAGAATAATGCTGCCTCACGTGAGCATCACACAGTAATGTTACAGCAAATGCAGTCATGTGTTGGGAATACGCCAGCAAATAGCAATCTGGAAGATCAATGACGATAAAAGACAGTAGGTATTCCAAATGAAGCAATTGTTTTCTTCATCCTGGCTCCAGGCATTACTGTGCGCAAGGGGTGCCGTGATGTGACAGCTGTCGATCACAGACAATTGACAGATTCCCCTCAGAGATATTAATGATTTAGACAGGATTCAAGATCATCAAAAATGTGTTATTTTATTTATTTCAACACTGAAATGTCATTAGATTTAAGTAAATCAGCACTGTTTAATAATACAAATTACACTGCATGCATAATTTTTAGGCAAATTGTATTTCTCAGGACTAATTTAAGTGTTGAACAAATACAGTGCTCTCAGTCAATTCAAAATGTTATTGAAAAAGTGGGGGCTAGATCATTATTGGGTAATTTTTGAGGCCTTTGCTGGCAAACCAAGCAGTGGAGTACTTGGATGCATTTGATGGCGCATTATCCTGCATTAAGATCATGGCCTTCTTGAATGCTGCAGACTTCTTCCTGTCCAACTGCTTGAAGAATGTTTCTTGCAGAAACTGGCAGAAGGTTTTGGAGTGGATTTACAGTCCATCTTCAACTCAATAAGGTTCATCTAGCTCATCCTTAATGATAGCAGCCATTTGATAATAAAAGCGACACTATGTCATGTAGGCAAACTCTTCTCTTCAGCAATTCTGAAGAAAGATGAAAGTTGATTTTTGAGTCTCATTCTCAAGTAGTCAAATTCCCCAAATAAGGACAAGTACAACATTTTCAAAACCAACAGTTTTCCATTTTTGTTGACACTATGTCAGAGAAAAGTTGACTCAGCTCTACGGTAAATTTAAGCTTGCTGTTGTGAATGAGAGTGCATTACATTGAAAGAGGAAAAGTATTAGAAATGGGAATAGGGCAGCACATCCCAAAGCTGAACGGGCAATTAAGTCTTGTTTATTTGTTCATATAACCCCACAACATGTTATAACTAGTGATGTCCCTATCAGGTTTTTTTACCCCGATCCCAATCCGAGTCATTTAATATTTAGTATCTGCCGATACCGAGTAGGTTTTTTTATTTTGTTGAAACAAAGTAAATACTTTCATATGGCTCTTTCTTATTCTGCATGCTATTGCAACATTGGTTTTCATTTGTTATTTGTTTTTTAATAGAAACAACCAAGTAAACAAAGTCAGTAACTAAACCTTGATCCTCGACCACGGAGATGGGCTGGTTATCCAGAGCGATGAATTCAATGACCCTCTGTAATATTTTTGGCCATGTCACTGTCTAAAGGATATTTCTCTTTCCTTTTGAAAGTATCCGCGAGTGTTTGTTGCTTTGGTGCCTTTGCCTGTATTGCTTCAGTGAACTCGTTGTGTTCCTTTGAGTGTTTAGTGTAGTGTTTAGTACTTTAGTGTAGTATTAAATGCAGCTCTTTTGTTACCCCCTCACGAAACAATCGTATCGCAGATGTTACATGTCACCGTTGGACTGCTTTCGCTTTCTAATTTAAATATTTCTACACTGCAGACATTTTATCCACAGGTTTGCCAGAGTAACGTTCTCTCAGAGTAACGTCTGAGTTCTTCCACAAATTTTGCTCCATTTACAGCTGACATAAAAATAATCGGGCTTGGGTCTACATTCAAAATTGCCGATCGTGATCAGTGAAACAATGCCCATACCGCCCCGATCCCGATCCCGCAGATCTGCTCGGGACATCCCTAGATATAACATGTTATTTCGTAACATGCTTTGCATCATTCCTGTGAGATGTTAAAGACAGAGAGCACAAGTCACTGGAAGTAGTAGCAGTAATGTAGTAGCAGTGATCATATTACTGCAGTAACGCAGCAACAGGCCCTGCCTTTGATAACAACTGAACATGATAAGCTTCATAAAAGAAGGATAATTACAGGGCTGTTTGATATGATTGACTATAATTGTACTGGGGTTTCTATTTTTTGTGTCAGACCAAAAACTCAAATTATAGTCAGTAATTGGAAAAATGCCATCTATTTGGCAGTAAATAAAATATGTGCACTGAGTGTGGTGTAAAGTCCAAACTGAGCAAGGTCGCAGCCACCCTGGGGGTGTGCTGTGTGTCAGCCTGCTGGGGTCTATCTGGCCCTTCATCTCCATGCCTGTTAGTGGCAGCCAGTAGGCCAGTACATTTGCTCCACTGTCTAGTGAATGCACTTGTGTTTGGCAAAGTCACTGCCACTAAAGATTCAGGTTCTCAGGTGGACCAACTCAGTCTGTTAACAGAGCTGGCCAGAGGGGAAAACTGTCATGACCTCTGTGACCAGGCAGAGTGCATCGCTGAAGGGACCTAATCAGTGGGACTGACTGTACTTGTTCTCCCGATTCATTGGCCGCAATTCCAACATTGCCTTGCAATGTACTGCTACAGAGCAATCTAAGCTCCTCCATCATTTGACATCAGCAGCAGTGAAAAGATGAGATAACTAGGCAGAAACAAGTGAGAAAAGAATCAGATATGAAAAGGCAGTGAGAGCAAATGAAGCCACCGGGTCTAAATGTAGGATCTGCTTTCCTATTCTGTTTCAAACAGCATTTTCCATTTCTCCTCCCAAGGCTGGCTTCCTTTTCATTTTAAACCTTCAAAGCACCTTTTTCCTCTCAAGAAAATACAGAGGAAGAACTCGATAACATCTCAGCAACATGGCCTGGGCCTAATACCTGATCATTACCGAACACAAAACCAAGGATCAAGGAAGTGATTACAATTTACCTATTGATTTATTTCAGTAGGACCAAGAGACAGACAAACATATCCATCCTATCTCAAGAGTCACCAGCATGGCTAACGACCACTGCTTGGGATGGGAAGCAAGAACCCGAACCATTGAGAACCGGTTCCAAATTGTCCAATCCATTGGAATCGGTTGCCACTGAGCTTATCAACTGATGTTGGCATGGTTTTCTGACTGACTTAACTTCACAACTGAGCAGCATGTCCACTACCAAGGCAGCGATGTACTAGGGCTGGGCGACTGGATGAATATATCTTCTATCGACAAAAGGCTCAAAACGACGCCAGTTGGTTTGTTGGAGCCGATACGTTGGTCTATTTTTGACATTTTATTTTGCTAAATTAATGGTGCACATCCTTGAAAATTTCCCTCTATAAATGATTAACCTGTACCAAAAATAGGAAGGGGAAAAATCAGTTATTTCTTACAGTGATTAGAAAGGAGTAGAGGAGGAGCAGGGCTCTAATGATGATAATATAAATGCAAATATATCGGCAAACCCCAATTGATGGGCTGACAGTGGCCGGTGAGAAAATTTTAACACACCCCCAACCCTTATGGTACGCATCATGCATCTCTGACACATTGAAATCCAAAAGGAGGCAGCGAACTCACTACGCATCACATTTTATCCCTGATAATGCTACATTGTGAACAACAATGATGACAGACTGTTGCTACAGCTAGCTTCCAGGCTACAGCCATCTTGAAAAAAACTGATCCGGACTCAATAAGGGAACTGATAAAGAACTGGACTCATAAATAGAACAGATAATGGTATTAGTATCAAAGCAGCAGCAGCCGATATGAACTGTTGTTTACATTTTTATTTGACACGTAATAATAGCTGCATTTGCTTTATGTTTTTGCACAAGCTACTTGCTCAAATTACTGGACATCTGGATTTGAAATGATTAAAACTGATAAGCTTAAAATGATGATATGATGTGAATGAAAATTGAACTGCTCGATATTATAAAAAAAATAAATTGCAATTATTTCTGACATATTGTGATTGCAATATGATTCACAATTAAATTAAATAATTACATAAACTATTAAATGATGATGTGACATTAGTTGGGGTCTGTACCAAACAAACATTTTTCTTACATCTGGAGAACAAGATTTGTGGGCCAAGAAATCTCTGCAGAACTACAAACAAAAGTATTCAGGTTCGACATACAGTCCTAGATATCACCTCAGTTACTGACGTTGTGAAGCAGACAGATTCTGTTTTGATTAGATCTCCTCTTTTTGATTGATGTAATGGTTTAATGACTGTACTGATATCAACCATGTCATCTTTGTAAGAGAACTGGAGACCAAGTGACACTAATTCCACTCAAACGTCCTTTGAGTCATTATTCATAGAGCTGCAGCTTTGAGCACAAGATGATAGGTGAATCAGACGCCTTCTGCATGTCAGACGCTTGTCTCAGGGAGATAGAGCCCTTAGTACAACAGACAGAGACATAAGTACTGATGAAGCCATTTTTCTTTTCTTTCTGATGCTGCTCCGTGCATGATTAACACAGCCCAATCTTGAAGCATTAAATAACCATCTACAGGGTGTCTGCCTAATGCCAGTCCCGACCTGCTTTGCTGTCAGATCTAATAGCACCATCTAGCACATCTTAAAGAAAAGGGCTATTAACTCGCCACATCAAAAGGACACATCGGAGAGAGTGTGTGAGGGAGAGAGAGAGAACATGGTGGAGAGGTGATTTGACTGTTAGCTCTTCTGCGTTACTCTTTAAAGATGAGCTACAGAATGAAGGCAAACTTGAAAAAAGGTCATGGGGTTGTACATGGGGGAAATGTGATCAAACAATGGTCAGAAAGGGCTGTAAACTGCGCCGCTTTTATCCTCTTCTAAGCTTGACAATCTTGAAGTTTCTTCAGTGTGACCTTTAAAAATCAGACTCCTTCCACACATCACACAGCAGGTTCAAAAACCAACCTGTTTTACATTTACAACAGTTGGGCAAAGAGGAGCTACTTCCCCTTTCATGAATGCGCGCGCGCACACACACACACACACACTGTGTGTAATGTAGATTTGCCCACTTTCGTACTCTGTACTGCGACTGCTGTGCAATAATTTGCTTGAGAAAAAAGTTGTATCTTATGTTATCTGATACATAGGGTGAGGCAGACTGTCCTGACAGTAATAATACTGTAGTCACCATTTAAAAACTAATTTACAACCTTTGATATTAAAGTCAATTCATTGGTCCATTTTGTGATACAATTCAGAAATTAGAGCCCAACTGATAATTGATCTTTGGGATTGATGCCAATACCGCTATTAAGAAGCAATGAACGATCACACATTTTTTGCAGTGTTCCCTCAAGTGTGGTTATAAGATATGTACTGAAGGCAGGATATTTTACAATTTAATTTATTTATTGTTTATTGTCTAAAATAGAATAGAGTTGGTCCAATTCAGATACCAGTTTTGAAAATGCCACTGATACTGCCAAAAATGCAGGAATCAGTATCGGCAAGTACGTGAGTCTATGCACCGATCAGATACCACGTCATTTAGAAACAGGACCCTGCTACTTACCAGTTAGCTCCATTAGCTCTGCTTAAAGTGAAACAACGGAAATCAATTCCTCTTCGCTGGTCTAGAAGCCAACACAGGAATTTGCGCAGTGCTGCCCCTGGTAACTACTGTTTTCAGAGTGCCGAAGAAGAAGTGTTGCTAATTTCAACACCAGCAACCTTATAAAGCATTTGAAAAATCAAGCAAAAAACCTGACGAAACTGCTCTGAGCTTGACTACTGACATTTGGACCTCCGATGTGTGCCCCATGTCTTTGCTGGGTCTGCACACTGGGTGGACACAATATCGGCTTTAACAATTGCACTGAAACAGTACACCGACTAGGAAACTGATAATTAGAAATCATCCAAAGCATCTTAATTGCATATAATCTCTAAAAAAATAAATACATAAAAGCTTCCATATCGTTGCATATCAGGCAACATATACGCCAATACCAATATGTCTGAGATAGGCGAATATCAGCCAACTAATACATCTGTCAGGCTGTATAAAAATGTATGACAGATTTAATTCATTAGATGATATACAGCAAATAATACTGACCTTTTACATATTGCAACACCTAATTATTTCCTGCAGAGAACACACACACACACACACACACACACACACACACACACGATCTCACACACACACGATCTCACACACACACACACACACACACACACACACACGATCTCACATTTGTCTCCTCAAACATCCAAACATCTAGTTTGCATAATACTGCCAGTCTGATAGTAAAGGGAGAATGATAGAACAATGAAGCAGTGTATGTATAAATTTCACTCCATGTCATGCCATATTAGACTTTCAGACAGCGACACGCAGAAACTAAAGGATTCTCCCCCTGCCAAAGCTCTCGAGCCTCTCAAGCCTCCTCTTTTTTCCAGCAGACAGACATGAAGCTGGCAGTTTAATCTACACTGCTGGTCTCAGAATAATCATTAAATGCTTTTAGTGATGCAATGCAGTCTTGGGCCAGGCAACAGTCCCTTGGAGTACAAATAAAAACCTTTGACAATTTCTGGCACAGCCAAGCTGGTATTGGGCTGCAGAAGGGAGCATCCGTTTTGGTTAGGCAAGGTGCTGGCCTGTTTAATCTGAGGTGCTTCATGACTTCTGAGGTAAAGTTTGAAAATCATTTTACTTGAAGTAAAGTACAAAATCTGACTGTAACACCTTGTCTTGCAGCAAAGTCTGCCAGCCTCACTGTCCAATTGTAGGCTGCTGCCTGGCTGCATTAATGTAAGAGACAGTGTGAGGAAACCCTTTCATACTTAAAGGATGCACCAAGATGCTGCCAAAGTATTCCAAGTGAAGTCTGGCGGAAGTGCTCCTATTGCATGAGCTCACTGGCACTTTCAATGCCATATGAATCAGAATACTTTTTTTCATTCAGAATAAAGAGTACATTTCTAAGGATGAACAATGGTTTTATAAACTTGTTAAAGCAACATTATGTAGAAATTGTCTTTTTGTGTGATTTGATGACCCCAACAGTTTCTGAGTGCAACACCACTGTCGTAAATACATGTTATGTTATGTTGTGAAACATATATCTTAAAAGTAAATATGTAATGACATGATCCTACCCTCTCCCTGAAGTTACATAAGTGCTAGAAAGAAGGTAGAAAGCTGGCAGGGTCCGCCACATATAAACAAAGTAAAAAAGTACAAGCTATGTTGTCCTTTAAGGTCAGTTTGTTTATTCAGTTTATTCAGTCACGAGTTTGTTATTTAGTTTGTTTAGGCATACGATTCAATCAATGAAGATCTTTCTTTTCTGATTACAATTTCTTCCCCGAGACTACACAGTGAACCTTTAAAAAGAATAGTATGCCAATATCGCACCAAAAAACCGGTGGGAATAATTATTGGATACAATATGATCACTGTAAAGTCCGACTCAGGACGTGCTCCTGTTGAAATCTGTGCACGCATGGTTAGCACACAGACTATATTAGATCTTGAACTGGTGACAGGCCTGTTGCAAGGCAGCAAAATCAACAAATCAGACCAGAGGTGATCAGCGGCTACACAAAGGACAGAGCTGTGTCAGAAGGACTTCAGCCAGTCAGCGGCTTCTTTCCGGGTTCAACTCGCGTCAGATGAAGCTGTCACCATTGTCCTCGTTTACTCTGCTGTGGCGCCCCCTCCTCCTCCTCCACTGGCTTTTTACAATGTTGGACTTCATAATGAACTACAACAGAGAGGCAGGCGTCCCTCGGTACTGAAAGGGGGAGTCTAAATTCATTTAGAAATTATTTTTAATCAGCATGATGGTCGGGGAATATACAGAAAAACGCCTAGACGTGTATTTAGACACATGTGCCGAATGACTGACTGGTGGCTCAACTACTAATCACAATAAGTAGATATAAGCCTGGTCACCATTGGTCCGACGTGTCCCGCTTATGTTAGCCAATACATGCAGGTGTTGAATTCTTGGTCGCAAAACCAAAAGGAAGGACATGGTAATGTGAATTTAGGCTCGTGATAAGACATGCTACAACCCGTTCAGCTGACATGTTTTAAAAGAAACTTCCTCGCTGTCTCTTGTAGCAGCACATCTTGACAAACAGGTCTAATCGCTGAGGTGTGTGGGGGGAAGCGAACTCACCAGGGGTCAAACTCGTGGATGATGCTCTCGAAGCGAATGACAGCGAAAAGCCTGGAGCTGAAACCGGCCAGCCAGGCCAGGAACAGGATGGTGAAAGACAGCAGGGACTGCCACCCGGCTGGCTGCGACAGGCCGCCGGATAGACCTCCTCCTCCTGACCCGGCGTTGCTGCCCCTCTCTGCCACCGCCGTGCTGCTGCGCCCGTTCCCCGAGTACGACGCTCCAGAGTTCAGTGAGGATTTGTGTTTGTTGTCGGAAACCGACTGATGCTCCGCCATATTCTACGTCAGTCCTGTCGTGGCAAGCAAGCGAAGTGAGCTATCCTTTTATCACACAGGAAAGAAAAGCCCCCCTCCTTCTTCCTTTTCGCTGCCACGCTCCACTTCCGAAACTACTTGCACCACCTTCCCTACGCGGCCCCGCTCCCCCCAAAACACTGGCTGTGATTCCAAACTTTCTAACCTTTCTTCCCACCAACCGCAACGCCAGCTAAGTAATCCCAGGGAGTCACATAGCAGCACGGTTTTGCAGCATACTGGAAGTGACACATGCGGCTCGAGCAGTTCCTCCTTCCTTCCTTGGAGCTGGATGAAGGGGCGGGAGCTGTTGGCGGAGCAGGAAGCGCTGTCAGCCTCTCACAGTGAGACAGGTACAGCCAAGAGGGACGCAGCTCCGGAAGAAACCCAATCCTACGGTAGAGCGCGCTCGACGGACAACCGAAGCGGCCAATGACAATCGAGCAGCCCGCTGAAGACGCTCCTGCGCGAGGGAGAGAAGTGAAAGACGGCGGGTGACAGACAGCGGGAGGAGCGCCGGAGTCACACGAGCCAATGAAATAAATGAATTTCACAAGAGCCAGTGAGTAAAAAGAGCCAGTCTGACAGGAGCGCGGCTTCATGTCAACTTTAGGCCCTGATCGAAGCCAGGGATTAGTTGTAATTCCTAATGGAGATATATTTCAACATTAAGATATTTATTGGACACGTCGTAACTTCATGCTGTGAACAGCCATGTTTGGTAGGCTGCCACTTTTTAAATAGGCCACCATTATAAACTTTCTAAGTCATAAGTAGTGGCTTTATTAACGGTTAATAAGCCATTTACTAATGCTTAGTTGAATAATTATTCACCATTAAAGGGGCAGGCCTACTGCTGCGATTTTGTACTGCACTTCCATAAATTGGGGGACTCACAAGAAAGATTTTGAACATTGAAGCACCAGACGCTTACGATAGGGATGAGGCCCTACTGACAATATGGGTCATATATAGTCCCTACTGTGGGAAGGGACTACAGGTGAAGTCCAGAAACACTGGATCCTACATCTCCCATCCTTTCATTAGAATCCTGACTGGGGTTTTACTGCAGGACACTTGAATTGTCTCTTTAGCTCTTTAGTTCGTCAGAAACACTCCTTTAATCGATCAGTTGAGCTCTGATCTTCTCGGAAAGTGCTTCAGAGGACCAAAGTCACATATTAACAACCTATTTACAACTGCAGACTTGAATATTGTGATAAATATTGTAAGATTAATTCCTTATTAACATTTATAATGGCTCGTTAGAAAGTGAGAAACTGTTGACACTGTATTTATTACAAATGTAATGTTTATTACCCATTCTCACAACCTGGCAACCCAAAAATTCAGACTATTGTTGATATGTTAGTATTAGTAGCCTATTAATATCCTAACCCATTTATTAGACATTATAAAGCCATTCGTTTTTTTGGGAGACTTATCAAAAAGCATTACCCATGGGTATGTTTCTTTGCTGCTCAATATTAAATCCATTCACTAAATCCATCTACTCTGTTTCAGTCTTTTATTGTGTATCACTCAAATCAGTGTGCCTTGGTGGAGCAATGAGCCAACAAATCTATAATTCTTTATTTCCCTACCAGGAAACATCATCATAGGCCCATAAAACAAAGCTGGATTCCTCCAGCATTTTGGGGATTCTGAGACCATTAGATTTATGTGTCTTGGATACAAGCAGAGCGATAGAGAGGTTCTGTTAAAACCCATCCTCACATAAAGAAACAAGGAGAGGGATAGTCCTGAGCTGAAAGAGTTGAGCTGCTTGGGGAGGATCTCCAGAGCTTGATAATTCATCACGTATCTGCTGGAGCAAACGGAAGACTTTCTGGACAAAAATAAATCTTTGGAGATTGTAAATCAGATTCACATTATTCAACATTCTGTTAGCCTTTCCTGATATATTCTTTCAAAAATCTTTTTTGAGCACAGTGAGATGAATGAGCAAATATTGTTTACTGGTTTTCTTTCTACAAAAGGCCTGAAACTTGTTTTTTTCAATCAGCTTTTGGGTGTAAGGTCTCGCAGGAACACATTTTCTGCCAAAGTCATAATGGTTTTGATAATAAGTTTTCATGTTCTTGTGTCGTTGTCTGTGCTTTTCTCACCAGTTTAAAGTTGGAAAAAGGTGTTGTAACACATTTCTAAGCACCAATAAGGATTTTGCAATATTTTTATTAAAATCTGATGACAATTACTGGTTTGATTGGCAGTAAAGCAGATTAGCTGACCTTTTTGGTGTTGAAGTCTTTAAAGATATTAGATAAAGATTAAATAATATTAAATATTTAAATATTTTAGCTGTTGTTTTTTCCAGACTAGACTTTACATTTAGTAATGAAAAACATTATAGAGAAGTACTTGACATTTTCAGGGTCTTTGTAGGAAACAAACTTTTCCTTGGCTTTCCTTGTACAGCATCAATTGATGCATGTCTGTGGTTCATAGCCATGGGGTGTATGTGGGTTCTTCACTTTCTTTAGATTGGTGGGTGGTTGCAAAAGCTCACTCAGCTGAATTTAGTTTTGATGAAATGTGTTCTGTAAAATTGCTGTGGTTTGCCTCAATATGTAAAAACTGTGGTGCATCAAAAGCGAGGACTAGAATGAGGTCAAGGTCATTCTGTGAAAAATAATACTTGAACAAAATCTAAATTTTTCCTGGGGCAGAATTGATCTTAAAAACAAACTTTCCTTGCAGATATTACCTTCCTTTTTTCTGAGCATTGTCTTCAAAACACACACAATCATGCCCATGCAAAGGTTCTGCTACAGGAGAGAAGAGGTAGGAACTTTAAGGCTAACCTGTATCTTCTTGTATCATCTCTTATCCCAAACTTGCAGGAGTCAACCAAAACTGATTCAGGAATAAGTTCACCTAAAAATAGGAAAATTTGTCATACTCACCGCCAAGCTGATGGAAAGTTGTGTGAAGTTTCGTAGTCCACAAAACATTTCTGGAGCTTTAGAGTAGAACAGCATTGCAGCATTCCCCTTAACAACTTAAGTAGATGGGGAATTCTTTAAAAACAACAACAACAACAACAACAAAGAGCCCAGAGATCTTAAATTGATTTGAAATGACGTTTCACCCTCCACACACTGTCAAGTTCGTGCACCCACTTCAAATTGCATGCATGCTAAAGCTTTCAGCTTTGCAGCTGCAGTTAAGATTTCGGCCTCAAAAAGGTGTAAATTATGTCTATTTAAATCAGTCCGGGGTTTCTGGTCTTCCAGAGACTTGGATTATGCCGAACGAGCTGTATGGAGGGATTTGACTGTTTTCATTTCATTTGTTTTTTATGTTTTAAAGTCCTCATTTACTTTAGAAGTTTAAGAGAATGTTGCAATGCTGTTTTACTGTGAAGCTCCGAAAATGTTTTGTGAAGAACAAAACTTGACTTTCCATTGGCATCAGTGTGAGAAGATAATGACTGAATCTTCATTTTGGGTGAACTTATCCTCTATAGTGAGGGAAATATATTAGAGCAATGATCTAAATTAATTTACATTTAAAAAGAAAAAGAAAGAGAGTTCTGCATAAAATAAGATAAAAGTAGTAAATCATAGTGTATTTAATGGAGGGATAGATTGAGGAAGTAACCCAATATGTTCTCCACACTTCTCATACTGTGGTATATGTGAAAATAACACAAAAGATAGACTGATTTCATTTTGCATATCAGCTCGATGAATCTTTTTTGGAAAATGAGCCTTAAGCTCCAGCATGACAGTTGAATCATCTGCATTTTATCACCAAACCTATTGAACCTAGTCTGATAACTCATATTGTTGGTTTGTTTAAGAGAATGTGTTTTATCTTCCCTGTGGTTTCAATGCAACTTCTGCATTTCTGCTCTCCAGACTGCAGACTTCAATATCTTATTACTAAATGACTTTGGACTTTAAACTAACATTCATATATCAGTCCATCACAGCTTGCAGGCCCACTTCTAGTAACGTTCCGCATGAAAACATAAGATGCTAAGCAAGCATGCCATGAATCACCATTGAACTAAATCTAAATGACATGTTTTAACAGTGCCGGCCATTAGAGTAATTAATGAAGGAGTAGGGAGTGACCTTTACAGCTAATGAGGCAAATTCATTCATTTGTCACATCTCTGCACAGCTCACTGAGATGCAGCAGAATCAGTGACTATCAGGTCCACAGGAAACACTTTGTGGTTAGCTGTGCTCCTGCTGCTAGCAGGGTTGGAAACCATGAATACCTACACTGTGTGAAAGTGTGATAAAGCTTTCACAGTTGATTGCGTGAGATCACATCTCATATCCTGTAGAGCTGCAGAAGTTTTGAATCAGTTAGGAAGTTTTAAGCACCTACACAAACCTTTTTTGCATTTGAATTTTTTTTTAATTTTGTTTCCTTAGGGCAACAATGTACCATATGGATAGGCTATAAACAAGTCATGAATCACAGCAAATGTTTAATGTTTTGCTGCTACCTATCTAGGCCAGGACTCTGTATCATTCTCAGTTGAACAAATATCACATCCTATATGGACAAATGATATACAGTCTCTTCTGTTTTCTTCCACGCTCTAGAGCATGCATACACTGAGCATTGTGTTATCTTTACAAGTAGAATAACTCCACAAATTGACTCAAAAGCAACAGATGCAAAAACATTGTAGGAATATATAAAATCAAATATTTAAACTTAAAATATATCATCCACCTCTGATTGTGCCACATGTGGCTCTGCTTCTTTAAAAATGTACTTCTTACTTCTGTACGTCCTCTTCCTACTTCATGTTCAGCTCATTGGATTAATCAGAAACATATCCTGAGACGCTACAACATTACATTTAAATATAACATATATGGGATCCTGTGGGGAAAGAAAGAAAGGACTTTCTGCTGCCGCAGGGAAATGACATGCAGCGCAAGGTTGATATGCTTATCCAGGATCCAACATTTTACTTGTACCTGCCTCCTCACTCTGTAAGGCAGTACCGTGTTCGGCCACCTGATGGCAACCTAAACTTGTCTTTTTTTTCTTTTCTTTTCAGAATGGTCAAAGCAAACATGAGACTGTATCTGTATCACCTGTATCTTATTTTGTAGCTATATAGTTTTGAGACATTCATTTGGGAAAAATAGTGCCTATTGAATGATGAAAGGTTCAAAGTAGCCTATCATAAAGGCTGTACACATGTACATGGAGACGAACATCACAGACTGTTGTTTGTGTATATAAGGACCATCATTGAGAGAAACTGGTCTCAAACAGCAAACAGCTGAGGTATTGAAGATGCACAGGCTGTTTTAACTACTACAGGCCTCACATGAAGGCGTTAATCCTCCTGATCTGTTCATCCCTTGGATTAGCACACACACT
Source organism: Pagrus pagrus (assembly GCF_965226575.1). NCBI lineage: Eukaryota > Metazoa > Chordata > Actinopteri > Spariformes > Sparidae > Pagrus > Pagrus pagrus. The sequence goes on from NC_140191.1 coordinate 29,047,042, forward strand.
ATGCCTACACTTTGTTGCTCTTCTCTGTGAACATGTATTGTCCCTCACACATATAGCAGCTGGACAAGATGCAAATGTTCACTGTGAAATAAACAGACACTGAAAAGAGAGAATTCAGGGATGGGTCACTTTGCTCAAAATTTGAGAGAACGGTGAACTATCTGTGTTGAGGCATTGCCATTTAGCAGGTAATGCAAATAGAGTTATGTTAAGGTCTAATTCATTCCTGTGGATCTGTATGGGTTTAATGAACATGCTGATCTAAACCCAATCCTATAATCTACAGTTATCTGTGTTTCTTTCTCTCCAGGGGCCAAAGTCAGAAGGCTTTAATGCTTCATTAGATAAAATGTGCTGGAAAAGAGCATCTGGCTGGAAATGATTGAGCATTTTTATGCTACAACCACATTTAAAATGGGTTTTATTGATCAGTGGTTGCTAAGGAGGATAAGTCAACATTGGATGTTGATAGCTCCTGTTTTTGTTGTAATGTTAAATATATATAAAATTTGTGAGATACAAACTTAAATACATGAATTATGAGCACTGTTTGACTAATAACAGTGCAGCAAATCTGTCTATAAATCTCTCTCTATATACACTGTGTGTGTGTGTGTATCACATATATATAAAATCACCCTCTCCCATTTTTCCAAGAGCACCTGATTTTAAGTTATTTATTTCATTGTACCAAACAGTATCATTGTCATTATAGATGATGACACCGTAGGCAGATGAAATATACCGATAATGTAATCAAAAAGTGATATTCTGAAAATTTCTTTTCAAAGTGCTCCTAGTTTGGTTGGTGTCCAGTCCAAACTTTCTTAGTTTGGTAGGGTCCTGCTGGGAGAATTTGAATTAATTACATCAATAAGCTCCTGCCTATGGACCTGATCCCAGTAGACAAGCTTGAAGCACAAACAAGGCCCTTTAGTCACATCTATTGTACAGTAACTGTCTTTATTATCCTTTAAAATGTCCCTGGTACCCTCTGACGAACAAGCATGTCCTTCATGACAATGGCTGTACTTTAACAGAACTGCCTTGTAAATTGCATAATGAGAATAGAACAATAATCTTTATTTTTATCACAAATCATAGACTGTACAACATAGTGAAACTGGTTCTCTGCATTTCACCCATTCCAAGGGAGCAGTGGGCAGCCAACTCCTGGGGCTGTATTTAAACAATATATGGCGCTTGGTCTAAAGCGCATGGCAATTGTGCGTTTCAGGCGTGTCTAACGTACTGTCTATTGTGTTCATAGATGGTGTTAAAACCATTGTCCTCCTTCTCCTTAATTGTGTTGTATATGAGTATTGGGAGGAGCTCTGCTTTGGCTGTCAGATTAATCATCCCAGCCAGAAAAATCACAAGTGTGTGTTGGGAATCCTTGCATTTTTCTGAGAGCAAGTTTGACCAGCTTACAAAGAGACTGTGGACTGACCATTTTATTCCTGCCATCCAACGCTTCTTCACCTCAAAGCGCATCTATGTCCATGAAGCCAGAGTCCAAGGGTCTGCAGAAGCTATTCTACATGAACTGAAATCAAGGATAAAATTAAGGAAATGTATGACACAAAGATTGGTGATAACTAAATCAAAATAGTTCAACTGTGAGTTATTAGTGACTATTGGAGAGGGTTAGCTCATTGAGGTGAGTTGTAACCACAATGCAGCGCAGCAATAATGGTTGATTCTTTTATTATTCATTCTTTTATGTAGTATGTACATGTGTTTAAAATTTGAGAAAAATATTGTTAAACAGTGGTGATATTTCTCTGAAATCTATGCGGTCAAAAGATTAATTCTCTTATGACTGCTGGAAATGCACAATATCATGTTAATTGATTGATGATTGTCAGCCAGTGCATTTGTAAAAAAAGGTGTCTGTTGTGCCTAATGTACGGTTGGCACATAGAGCTCTGCAGCATACTAATGCTAAATACACTACAGACAGGGTGGCTTTGAAAACTCTCCCCGCAGGAACAAGAGTATTCACCAAAGAAAATCTCTACATTGGTCAGATCCCTAAATTTGTTATTGTAGGTTTCGTTGATAATGAGGGATATACAGAATAATCTTGCAAAAAAAAGATGGTCAACATTGTGTGTATTTTGTATGCCACGTATAAAAAAGGGATACCGTATACACGTTTGTTAAATATGTATGGTCCCAAGCTTGTTTGTAATGATGCAATGATATGTGGATTTGTTAACAAATACAGCCTGATGTATGTCAAGGATATAATTTTGCGTGTGTACAACATGGAAAACAATGTGAGATAGTGATAAATGTCATGGTTTATCCCTGGACGAGTCGCCACCTCGTCGCAGGGCCCTTTCTGACGGCAGAGGCTGCCACACAAGGTACCAACTGCACGTCAGGAGCAATTTTGGGGTTCAGTATCTTGCTCAAGGATACTTTGGCATGTAGCTCAGTTCCGCCCAGGGGAGCCGGGGTTAAAAAATAAAATAAAATATAAGTCAAATATAAAATAGAAATCAAAAATCTAACCAACCAGCAGTCCACCCCGGTGTCCTAAGAAGTGTGCTGGATCTGTGTGGGCTAGTAGGGTTAAGCCTTTTTCTCTTTTGACAAGCGTCATGGGCCATAAAACTCATATCACTAAATGTGTCATCGCCTCCTTTATATTCTGCAATAGTCCGCCGCACCATAGTGTTTGGCATAGCAGATAAGGGAACATTTAAACGAGCCAGTTTTTAAAAACATGTCCCACCCCAGAGGTCTTGAAATGTCTGAAACATTATGTGTTGCAGTGACACTTTTTTACCAAATCATACAAGTGTGAACCTCTCACAGTGTGATTGTCAACGATAATCTTACCCTGATCCGTCCAAGACATAAAATTTTTTGATCGGGTCACCACATCCAAAATGTATTCAGCATTTTACCTGCTTCTTTTAGGCATGTGTTTTAAAACCTCTTCCATGATTATATCTTTTTTATCGTCGGCGTCAACACGAGGTGTAATGTCGAGACTGGTGCCGTTTGTATCAATACCTTCACTGTCTAGCAGTGATAGTCAATACGTTTTTTTCACGCTCGTTCTTTTTCACCAATACCAGGTATCGCTGTAGAATAACTGCATATTTTTTGGCCTTCTCACAAACGTCTGTGTCCGGTAGTTTTAACACATCGGTTACAGCTTTATCCAATTCATTTTGTGCAGTTTGCCTTATGGATCCACTGTTCTGCTCATACTATTGCTTTAAAGAGGCATCCATTTGGTGTTGGGGGGACCAGGAAAATTTTTTGTGTATGCTCCATTTCAACCCCTGTTAAAAAGAGTGCTTATAAACGGTATAGCTACTCCAAGTAGTGGTAATAAAAATCCTCCAGTCTGATTGATAGTCTTTTTCCTTTTCAAAATTCTGACTTTTTTATCAGCTACTAGTCTGATGATTTTCTTTTTTTTCAGCCGTTTGTACTGTTTCAGTCAAAGGGATGTTGCCGCTCATTACATTGAGAGCTATTTCACACAGAGCATTAATAAAGTCAGTGCTTGCATTGCCCACAATAACCCACACTCAGTGTGTGGGTTATTCCTCTGCATGCCTGACGACACTGTTACACCTTCTGCTTTGTAGAGCTGTATACAACCGGATGATCTGACAGCAATGCGGTTCTGAGTCTTAAATAATTCGGTGTCTTGGCTTTATAATCAATAAGAAGATATCCGTAGACTGAGCTGGTGGCATCATTTAAGGCCTCTAAAAAATATTTGGTGTTGCCAGGAAACATTTGTCTACCTAATGTGATCTGGTATTTATCTCTCATATATACTTAGTGCAAAATCTCTTTATTCAAGACAAGGCTAGACAAACTATTAGTTTAAATACCAAGTATCCTGTTTTGTTAAATAATCCAACTAAGATTTCCATGATGAACGTATTTGGTAAAAACATTTTGTACTTCTATATTATTGCTGGCATCATTCATTAAATCTATAATAAGCAGATTGTTTTTGTCTGGGGGGTAACAGCACATCATCACACAAGCTGTGTCCAAATTCAGGGGCTGCATCCTTCGAAGGACCCGGCCTTTGTGGACTCTGAAGGCCAGGTCCTTCAGAGAGTCCTTTGACGGCGGCGTCAACCGTTGTTAAATTGGACGGTCTAGCCTTCGGAGTATTTCCTGGTTGCGTCACCAGATGTTCCCGCCCCTTACCATTACGTCACGATTGATGCCACCCAGGCCCGCGAAAGAGAGTTGACTGAATGGATTTTATGGTTTTCTGAACGTCTAAAATTTTGAAAGTGAAGGCTTTTAAGGCTTTACTTCCAACGGCATAATGCTAATTTATGCCGTATGCTAATGCATTACCAGCATCACGTATTTTAGTGATTTAGTGATCCCTAGATATTGAAAGTCTGCTGAAGTTTAACATATCTGGCAATGGATGTTCAAATGAGTAAAAACCGAGTATAAACCCAGTACTTACATTTAAATGTCAAGTCTGCACCACTTGATGTCGCCATTTTTCTTGCTTTCCCTCTTCTTTTTCGGGACTGAGGAGCGGCGCGCAAAGGATCTTGGGATATGGGAGGCCGCGAAGGATAGTAGCGGTGCGTCCTCCGAAAACAGGGAAAAGAAGGCTGCATTTGTGGGCTGCATTTGAAGGAGCCTTCGAATTTGGACAGCCTTTGCGCAGCGTTGTGACGTAACTGGCCTTCAAATGCACCCTTCAAAGGATGCAGCCCCTGAATTTGGACACAGATACAGAGATTCGGTAAGGCCGTTCACAAAGTTAATGTCTCCTATCTGAAGGAGTTGATCATATAAAAAGGTTGCCAACATGAGTAAATGTATACAATATTGTAGATGTTGTTTGAAATAACCCTCGATGCATTTTTGATAACACTCTTGGCAAAATATGTCTTACCAAAATATGAAGGACCGCTCACCACCAGACTAAATGGATGTTGTAGTCTGCCATCAAACCCTTGAGCTGATCTAACAACCATAAGGAAGTGTTATTATCAGACAACACCCTGCGTTTGTTGTACACAACCTGAACCTTCTTCATAATTGTGTCGTTCTTATGATGGTTTCAGATACAGTCATGTGTGCGTCTGTATTCTGATTGGCCACATAGGATTGAACTAGACTCACCAGTGACTCATGGGTGACCACCGCAGCATTTTTAGAGTTTAATGTCACACTCATGCATTTGAGTTTGTGTTTTGCCATGTGTACTTTTTCAATTTCACAGCCGGGTACAAACTGGTGAAGTCGTAATATTTTACCTTCTCACCATCTGACATCTTGTGGTACAACTTCATGGCATTTGTATGTCAGCCAAACAAAGCCTGTCGGGGGTCCAGACGTTCGGGTTTTTGGTAACCCTGCAGAAACGTTTGGATGACTGGGTCAGACTTTTTAAGTGTTAGCCACTCACATCACTACAACATGTAGACCATTCTGGTTTTCAAAGCTTCAATCTTTGCACAGAACCCGTGGTAGAGCTCACAGTAGAGGGCTTTGGTGACAGAATTTAAATCAGCCTGAACATGGCATTTGACATATCCACGGAAAAAAAAAACACCCTGCACGCGTTTGTAGTGTTGTAACCGTCCACAAGGTATGACCCAAATTGCAGATCACCATGATTTAGCGGATGTTTTATCTCAGTGTTTTGCATATGTCTCAGGTATTCAAGCCACTGCACAGACGCATTTGAATAAGTCTTATTCTGCTCCATGTATGCACCATCATACGTGAGTGCGTGTGTGTCTTTGGGCAGAAACAGTGTTTTGAATACCCCCATACAACTGGATGCCAATGTAGTGAATGTAAAGGGGTCAAGCTGTGTGCATTTGAGAAAAGCATCTTGATAAATCACACACACTCTGTGCAACACTTCCACATCATTGATGCAGTAGCAATGAATCTCTGCCTGAAAACCAAGGGATTCTTCACGGACTGTGTCATACCAGTTCATGAATGTTGTTTTCTCACTGCCACTCATACTGTCACAACCATAGTAGGACGGGTCTGGATAGGGGCCCACATACAATTTGTGGTCCCTGGTGTTGAACTTGTGGGGAAAATAGCCTTTCACCATATCCTCAAATCCTTAGACTGCTGGGGTTTTTGACAAGAATCTATCCAACACTGACAGTACTGTCACTGCCTCACAGTATTTAAGTCTGTCACAGGTATCACATTATGTTGTTTGTCATTTAATTTGTGTTGATCATTACAAAATTGTGACTTGCATATGCGTTTGCATGCATTGCTTTTTATGGTTTTGATTGGATGGCTATGACACTTGCATGTAAAACAGACATTGCATCTGTGTTCGCAATCATGGTATAGGGGTGAATTTTTCATACATGGTCATTGCAGCTTGTTCATAATGTGCAAGACAGAGACTGAAACCCAAATTACAGTTTCCACTATTATATGGGTGTACAGAAAGGCAGACTTTCTGTAGACCCTCATCTTAAAGCCATAGTTGGTAATCCTGTTCAGAAACACTTTTTGTTATACTGGGTGAAATGGTCCTTCCATCCTGAGAGTAGTCAATACATAATGTGTTCAGAAAAAGGAACGAAAAAAATCAGACCTCTGTGGCAGCTGCAGGCCTGTAAAAACTCTGACCAATCCCTGCCATTCGGTTCGAGTGGAAAGAACCAATCAGATGCCTTCATGTCTCGTCCTGCCCACGCCCCCCTCTGTCCCTCCCTCCTCCCTGCGTGACTTGTTCTGTTGAGTTGAGTTCTATTCAGTAATAGCTTGTTTCTGTAAGTTGTCATATGTTCCACGTTCTTGAACGCACCGCACCTGCATGTGAAGTGTCTGCAGTGAATGTTGTTTTTCTCCCGATACAGTGGCGGGTAGACTGTAATTTCCTTGGCCCTTTCCCAACATTCACCTGTACCTCTCTGGGTTTATTGCTGTGTGTAAATGCCAGAAGACCACAGCCAAATAAATGAACCCTAAACTGGACAGCTGTATCCGTGCTCTTTAACGGGAACACCAACCCTACACCCCATCTTCTCTCCTTTTTACGGTTCTTCGAGCCGGATTAGAGTAACAACCAAGGTATGGATCCTACAGCTGCCAAGACTGAGCCTGCCCTCCAACATGCTTTGCAGAGAGAGCGACACCCCCCCGCTTATCTGAGTGACTATGTGGTTGCAACTCTCCCTTTAGAGGGACAAACCCACACCACACAACAGGCTCACTCCACCCAGAGGTCACATAGCCGAAAAACATGCTCATCTCAGAGGAGCTCCAACTCCAGGTCCACACGGTCATCTCGCTCATCCACGGGCAGATTCCCCTCTAATATTCTCTCAGAGCTAGAAACAGCCCAGCTTGAAGAGCGAGTGAAAGAAATGGAGCTTGAGGAATTACAGCAGCACATAGAGGAGGATCAACAAATTGACCATGAGTGTCAGCGACTTCAAACTTAAGCTAGAGAAGCCCAACAGCTACAAAAAGAAGCCATTAGAACACAAGAGTCGCTAACCAGACAGCTGGAGAGGCGACGGCAGCTAAAGAAGAGAGTGAATGAGTTGGAGATAGCTAAGATGGTTACTTCTCTCCTCAGAGAGAAAACACAAGACTCTGGTGGTGCCAGATCCTCACCATGTCCATCAGATCATAGCAAGGCAAGTAACCCTGCAGCCCTCTCTCTAGTGACTATGGCTCCATCTTCAGCTAACCAACCTGTGGCTCCGCCTCCAGTGATAGTGGCTCCACCTCCTGCGCAGTATCCATTTCTTCCCCCACTGTTACAGTCTGCTCTTGCTCCTACATCCTCGCCTTCTAGTCTAGCGCCTGTGAACTACAACCTGGCCCCTGCTCCACATTCGTCTCATTCAGCGCAGTATCACCCATGGCGACCCAGAGCCTTTGTGGCAGATGGCTTGCGTGGGAACGGGAGATTCCAGACCTCGTGCAGATGGAAATCCCTAGCGTCTACAGACTCACCGACATCCAGCAGAGATCTGCACATCTTCTGCAACGCTTCTGAGAGGGCTTATGGGTCTGTTGCTTACCTACGGACAGAAGACGCTCAGAGGGAAGTTCATGTCTCATTTGTCCTGGCCAGGTCCTGTGTAGCACCAAAGAAGCAGCTGTCCATGCCATGGCTAGAGCTGAGTGCTGCACTCACCGGTGCTCAACTAGCCAGTGTCCTTCACACCGAGCTCACCTTACCCATCAGGAAGATCACCCTCTGGTCCGACTCCACTACAGTTCTACACTGGATCAGGTCGGAATCTTGAAACAATAAGGTCTTCATGGGAACAGGTGTGGCAGAGATCCAGAGTCTCACGGAGGTGAGCAACTGGAGGTACGTGGATAGTGTGAACAACCCTGCTGATGACATCCCGCGGGGCAAGACCCTGAAGGAGCTGTCCTGACCACATCGTTGGCACCAAGGCCCTAATTTCCTACGTCACGCAGAGGAACACTGGCTGACCAACATCATCCTATCCAGAGGCAGATGATAGTGAGCTGAAGAAATCCTCCTTCTGCGGACATGTGACTGTCAACACCTGTCTTCAACTACCTGACGTCAGCCAGTTCTCCACATGGAAGGACCTCATGTAGACAACAGCACGGTCCCTTCATGGGGCGGCGATCCTGTGGGGGAGGGAAGCAGTCAAGAGGTATCAGAGTCGTTGCATGCAATGCCAGGCATGGCGCACTAATCCTTCTGTCCCCAAGATGGCGGATTTGCCACCTGCTCGTCTACGTCTCTATAAGCCATCCTTCTATTCGACTGGAGTTGATTGTTTTGGACCCTTCACAGTGAAGATCAGACGTCGAACAGAGAAGCGTTGGGGCATTGTCTTCAAGTGCATGACAACCAGCTGTGTACATCTAGACCTCCTGGAGAGCCTCGACGCAGACGCCTTTCTAATTGTCCCTACGACGTTTCATAGCCAGAAGAGGCAAACCCTGCGAGCTCCTGTCTGATAACGGAACAAATTTTGTTGGTGGAGCCCGAGAGCTATGTGAGGCCTTTGAGGACATGGTCCCTCACCTGAAGGAACAGTTGTGTTCCTTCTGTTCTGTTTCAATCCCCCCAGCGCTCCCCACTTTGGTGGAGCATGGGAGAGGGAAGTGAGGTCCGTGAAGACTGCTCTCAAGGTCGTACTTAAGGAGCAGTCCGTGCCTGAAACAACGCTCCGCACAGTTCTTGTGGAAGTGGAGGGCATCCTGAATGCTAAGCCCCTAGGCTACGTGTCATCAGACAAAGCTGATCCAGATCCCATCACACCTAGCATGCTACTGATGGGACGCTATGATGCATCACTTCCTCAGGCCGTCTATGACCCTAGTAACACCCTTGGGAATCGTCGATGGTGGCACAGCCAAGTCCTCGTTGATCACTTCTGGTCCAGATTCATCGGTCACTACCTGCCTGGCCTACAGGAGAGACGGAAGTGGCGGAAGGAAGAGACACACTTCGAACTAAACAAAGTGGTGCTCATTGTGGATCCCCAGCTCCCACGAGCTTTATGGCCTGTTGGGAAGGTAACAGCTACTTACCCTGGAGCTGATCGATGCATTCGGACTGCTGCCATCAAGGTTAAGGATAGGACATACATTCGACCAGTAGCTCGTCTGGTCCAGCTCCCTAAGCTTGAAGATGCCGCTGAAGATCCACCTACCTGAGTGGCCTTTCTACCTTGGATTCAACTGTCTGTGCAGATAGTCGGGGGCGGCTGTGTTAGAAAGCCCACACTGTTTGTGTATTGTTGACTTGTTTTGTTGAGTTGAGTTCTATTCAGTAATAGCTTGTATCTGTAAGTTGTCATATGTTCCACGTTCTGAACGCACCATAGCCGTTCCGATGCTGTTGAACACACCGCACCTGCGTGTGAAGTGTCATGCGGTGTATGTTGTTTTTCTCCCGATACAGTAGACTGGGTAGACTGTAATTTCCTTGGCCCTTTCCCCAAAATTCACCTGTACCTCTCTGGGTTAATTGCTGTGTGTAAATGCCAGAAAACCACAGCCAAATAAATTAACCCTAAACTGGACAGCTGTGTCCATGCTCTTGAACGGGAACACCAACCCTACGCCTTGCCACTCTAACCAGTTAGACTCCTGGAGACAACATCTTCTCTCCCTTTTAGGGGGGATTTGTTATTTTCATGAAATATGTAACGTTAGCCAACTTAGCTACTTTTGTAGCTCGTATTAGCCCAATGCTAACATTAGCTTCTCTGTCGGTGTAAGCCAGTAATGTTACAGGTCGTCCGTTCATACTACTTATCAAACTTATAGGATCTGTGCTTCCTGCACGGAGCATTGAGCGTTTGTACTCGACGCATCTCATGCTGGCACTTGATTAGGGGGCGCTCGCATTGAAAAGGTTATAGGATATGGCTCTTGTTGGAATTATGTGTGAATAAATATATTATCAGTTTTTGATTAGCTAAATCTTATGCTAAATCTTATGCTATTCTGTTATGCTGAAATCTGTGGAGAGCTTGACCACAGGACATTTACATATCTGCCACTTTCACCTAGCAACAAGTTACTCAACAAGTTGTTCTCTGTGCTCTGTGTTACACCAATGATATACGATCACGCCCAGTTGTCTGTGAATAAAAGTTATGCATGGGGGAGAGCTCGTTGGAAGACTGCTGATCAGACTCTACAGTGCTGACACCTGTACTTCCCCTTTGCAAAGAAAGACAAACTCTGAGTCCGTGTCTGTTTGTGTGTATTTTATTAGTGTTAAACCTAACAGCTCTCCTCTGCCCTGCTGACTCCTACTGTCAGATGCGCGTTCAAGTTTGTAGGGGCGTGGTTTTGGACGGAGCACTGACCGGAGGGGGAGAAGGGGATGGAGCTTAGACAAGGTGCCACTTTCAAATCTTGCTAGCTCTCCAACATCACAAACTATAGCTTTAATGTGTTTGACCCAATCTAAGAAGGGCCCCGCTGCTTCCATTCTGTCCTACCGTGACTGTAAGAAAGACCTACAGGTCAAGGTCCAACAGCACCCTCTACTGGTGCAAAGACAACTAGCAGTGAACAAGTCAGGACATGACCATTCACACTGAAAAGCAGCAGACCAGTCAGTGAGCAGACCGTGTGAAGCTGCATGGACTTTCTGTGTGTTTCCCTAATGATGTGTGTGTTCTTGAGGAAATGTAAATGGTTTCTGCTTGTAGTTATGGATGATTTGATCACTATTGCTGTTTGTGTTATTTTACATGGAAATATGTTGTGTGAGTTTGAGTTAGCTCAGTAGCCTGTGTCTCAGCAGTAGTTAGCTGCCCTTTGTTAGCACTGCAGCCACATTTGGATTGTGAGGACTTAAAGCTCTGGTCTACGATCTGAGAAAGGTTTGAAAAAAGCATCCCCCCACACACACCCCCCTCCCCTCTGTGCTCCTTAACCCCTCCCCTCCGAGCTTGTATCGCTCTCCCCTCGGAGTCCCGCGACACACCCCCTCCGGCTACAAGCTTTTTTTTTTCTCTTCAACGAACTTTATACGTCCCGCAACAAGCACCAAGAGCAACAAACCGGCAGAAACCAAATACAGCCCAGCTTTGAATGCGGAGTAACGATGTCGGATTCACAGATAAAGTTATTACAATGCACGTTGAAACTCACGTAAATCTTGTAAGTCATTACAATGTCCACAGCTAAGCTCCACAGCCAAGCTAGCGTAACGTCATTAGCATGCTACAGCTACGTTACCTTACAGCTACGTAATAAGTTACAACAGCTAAGTTAGCCACTTCTAAAAGTTATTGAGGGCCAAGAGACTAACAGATGCTGCCGTCAGCTTTCATCACAACGATCGCTTCCACATTGTGGCTGAAAAACAATCCTGTGTGTGTCCCAGCTGCTGTTCGGTGCTACTCAGACTTGTTGTTAGCTTACAATGCTAGCATAGAGGCTAACGTCTCCGTCGAACAAGTAAACAAGTGTTGACAACACTGCAGAGACAGACACCGTCTAATAACACAGAAACAAACTAACGGCAGATCTCACAGTCATAAGCAGCATCAGCATGAAAGTTATCTGTGTCACAACATCCACAATAAAGACGAAGGTTACCTGCTCAACAGAAACGCCGCTGTATCAGCACCGGGTCCATCTCTTCACGGACCTTTCGCCACCGTTCAAACGATGACCCGATGTTTATTCGGTTTGAGCCCTCTTTGTTTCACATCTCCGGTTTGTGTGTTTTCAGTGACAGACTTTCTTTCTTTGACTCTTTGTCGGTGGGGCAAGCAGAGGCAGCTGAACTGCTCAGGGCAAAACAAACCTCTTGTCCGCTTGTAGTTTCAAATGCGGAAGTGGGTCGGGACTAGACGTGAGCAGGAGCAGGGGAGTGAGCGAGGATTGGATCGGAAAATTGATCCAATAGGAGCCATCCGGGCCGGATGGTTCCTATTGGTCCATTTCTTTTCAGTTTTACAGACACTAGAGAGAATGGATTTTTTTGGTTCCTTTTACTCTCCACATTGTGTAGGTGGTACTATTGGGTCATAACCACCATCTAAATGATGTTAATAATAATAACAAATCTTTCAAATCGTAGACCATAGCTTTAATGATGAATATTTCGTTTGTAATGCCAATATTGCAACTCAGTCTATTTGTTGTGATTGTGACCATGCTTGTTGGTAATAGAGTTTAAAGGTCTAATTATTTACTGTGGTTAACAGTCAGTATGTAAAGCTCCAGTGCTGTTTAGCATGCTTTGCCTCTGCTAATGTTATGTTTGGAATTGTACTGCTTATTCCTCTAGTAATATTGCGTCTTTGTTGTTGTATTATGCTTAAGTAGTGGCTTGCATATAAGTTAGGGATATTACTGGTGAACTTTAAAATCTTATGCACATATAGCAGCTTATTTAGAGATGTTTATTTGTTTAACTGCTGAATAACATGTCAAGCATTGTTATAATACAGTTTATTTCCTTTCTTTATTTTCGGACCACACACCCACACATACGTTGTAAAGTTATGTTAAAGTCCAACAACCTCATTAAAGGAAGTCAAATCAGATCTCTCTCTCCAAGTGCCTTGATTCTCTGACCGGAATCATAGTCCATAATCTACCGCCTCAACCAGCAATCTGTTTAAGGAGGCTCGCCCTCAAACAGTGACAATAAATTCCAATTCATCATCCGCCATAAACGTGTCATCACTCTGCAAAACTTGTGAAATTTCTTCCTTAAACAAATCTGCATTGTATTGGTTGTCAGTGTTTAAAATAGCCTCCACATCATTGGCCAAGGAGGGACCTCTCAATACCACATTTAATACACTACCAGGATGTGTACCCTCTAATGCACTATCAACTACACCAGGCAGCCTGTCTCTGACTCTCATGGGCACCAACTCAGGATTAATGTCTCTAGAATCAAGACGCTGGCGCAGTTCAGAGGCATTAAAAGCAGGTATATCGCTGATTTGTACCTGTCCCCTCCCATCTTCACCAGTAGAGGATGAATTGGATCCGCCCTCAGGCTCCACCTCACCATTCTATTTTATCCCCCTATCTACACCACTACCCCCCCCATCTGATGTAAAGACCATACCCCTTCATCGCTGTGGTGTTCTACCGATGCAGTGTCAGTCTGAATGGCATAGCCTACATCTCCATTGCCAGTGGCAGCAGTCCCCGCCCTATCATTATCATCACCAACAACAACAGCCTTATCAGCTACACCAGCACCAGCAACATCATCATCAGTAGTGGCAACAGCAAGAGCAGAACGCGTCACAATAAATGACATATTTGACATACGTTTTTTTCAATGCAAGGAGTCTTTTATACTGCATTTTATGCCACCTATCCACTGTGTTGTCACCATCACCATCTGTGTCAAATATTTATTTTTGAAGCACTCCCATTAAGTCGTGAAGTAGAGTACACTGATCCTTGACACACAAGTTTTCCGGCCGACACTTGCCTGAACACGTCTATGCAAAGCAGCAGATCTACTTTGTTGCCCGACTACTTTTAACAAGTTTTTGTTATGTTGTTTTAACAGCTATTTCTTTACTCAGAGTTTTACAAATCTTTGTTATGCCGTTTTAATTCCTCAAATTTACTATGCCAACCAATTGGTCAAATCTATCATTCCCCAGGTTACAGACACCATCTAGTCTGCATGCCTCAAGACTTGGTTGTTCTACAGGTCCAAAATTACTTCTGTCAAAACAGAGATTATAAAGTTTACTTAAAGTGGATAGCTCTGGCCACTCGTGGAAACCAAGCTGCTCTGATGAGGTGTCCTGTCTTAAACCAGTGGGTAATGTATGTAGTGTATCACCGTTAATACAGGTTATCTAACTCGTCTGGTAAAACAAGAGAATCACCCTCCTGTAGACATACCAGAGGTGTGCTGGTGTTGGTTGAATATCACTGATTGTGGTATGATTTTCTAGCTCAGGAGGTAGGTGTTGTTTTCTGTGTGAACCACTGATCCAGCATACCGGTGGTTTGCACACCGGCAGATGTATCAGTGGTTCACACAGAAAACAACATCGTCAGACACGTCATGCTCTATATCACCCTTTTTGTGAAGAGGCGATCATATACACTGCAGGCGGGGTGTTCTCATCACAGGGTGTTGTATTCAACTTCACGAGCATATGCACTGCCTCATTGGATTCTTTTTGGAGAGCCTTGACAGCACACACTGTGTCGTCCTCTTCTTTTGGTGAGGGGGTGGTGAGTTCTGAGGTGGGCCTGATGTCTGCAACACTGTTCACAGTCCTAAGATGAGGTTATGAAGTTAGAAAAACAACCTGTTAACAAATACACTATGGCATATTCAAATTCAATCAGACTAGCAGAAACAGCCATTACATACTCTGTATCACAGACAGTTTGAACGGCCTTCTGCTCCTTACGCTTTTTGCGCAATGGTGACTTTTATTTGTTCAAGGAGCTTTAAGAGAAGGCAGGGGTCTGACTGATTTCTGGTTCTTGGAAATCTATACAAAAAACACAAAAGAGTTATATAGTGTGGTTATAATGGTTATAATTCCTTATAAAGGAATGTTTTAAGTAACAGGTGTAGCACCCATCCCATGCAGATATATGGTTAACGTATTAGTTAAGGGGGTTGTAGTACTATGGGCGGGGCCCTGGGTACTTTTTTGGCTGATCATGCCAACCTGTGTAACAGGAAATGAATCACTTGCTTTCAAACCTTTTAAACTTATCTATGAATCTTAATTAAATGGCAGTGCCTCCACTTTGCAGGAAAAATATGAATTAAAGATTTTAAATCCCGCTAATAATTATGTTTTTCAAAGTAATATTTTCCTTTTAACTCCAAACACACCTTAATAACATGTAAATACCTTAATGAAATGCAAACATGACACAAAGACAGTACTTTAAATTCAAATGTCGAATTAAGTTATATATAAAAAAATATTTAAACACATGACAAATCATATAACACACTTCAGTTCAAATCAGGTTTCAACAATAGGTATCCTTTAAGTTCAGATTTGAGTTATTAACTTGTTCTCAAATGCACACACAGCGCAGCAGAGAGGGCCGGACTCTTTGGTAACTAACTGATCCAGTAATCATAATCGATGGTAGAAATCCAAGATGAAATCAAAAAACATCAAAGAATGAATAGCCTACTGTTCATGTTTCACCAAATACGATTTTAGTTTTCATGTAGTTTGTGTGTGAAATCGCTGCAGTGGACACGACTGTCAGTGGAGACAGCACACAGCGCACTGGAGACAGTGCAGTCTCCGTACACATACCTGCCTTCTCCAGTCAGCTCATCTGGATCATCCTCACCACCTGCGAATATGGATTGTATGATTGATGAAAGCCTGTAAATAAAGTCAGTGACAGCTCTCACAGAATCGTTACACTCCATATCCTCATTGTGAGTCCTAATCATGATGCAGGTGAGTTCACCGTAACTACACTTCAATGAATACGTGAGGGACCCACACAGACACACCTGAGAGACCCAACACAGACACACCTGAGGGACCCACACAGACACACCTGAGAGACCCAACACATACACACCTGAGAGACCCAACACAGACACACCTGAGAGACCCAACACAGACACCTGAGAGACCCAACACAGACTCACCTGAGAGACCCAACACAGACACACCTGAGGGACCCACACAGACACACCTGAGAGACCCAACACAGACTTACCTGAGAGACCCAACACAGACGCACCTGAGGGACCCACACAGACACACCTGAGAGACCCAACACAGACACAGCTGAGAGACCCAACACAGACGCACCTGAGAGACCCAACACAGACGCACCTGAGAGACCCAACACAGACGCACCTGAGAGACCCACACAGACACACCTGAGAGACCCAACACAGACACACCTGAGAGACCCAACACAAACACACCTGAGAGACCCAACACAAACACATCTGAGAGACCCAACACAAACACACCTGAGAGACCCAACACAGACACACCTGAGAGACCCATCACAGACACACCTGAGAGACCCAACACAAACACATCTGAGAGACCCAACACAGACACACCTGAGAGACCCAACACAGACACGGCTGAGAGACCCAACACCGACACGGCTGAGAGACTGGATTGGGCCATTTGGGGAATAATCGCCCTCTACAGTGTAGGGGGACTGACAGGAGCAGTGGTAGTTCTGTCTGTTGCTTGTTATCTTTTATTCGTTCACCGTCTGTCTGATGAACAAGATTCTGCCTCAGACTCCAGTGGAGGACTTTAGAAAAGTTACAGCTCAGCAGAAACAGAAGAAACATTTTGATCAACATCTTAATGAGACGTAAGGACAGACACCTTGACAAAATAACGCCTCCGCGCCAGTGATGACTACATCCTCCAGCACCTGGACTCTCTAGGAACCTCCACCAGGATCCTGTTTGTGGACTTCAGCTCTGCTTTCAACACCATCATCCCGCCTCTGCTACAGGACAAGCTCCCCCTGCTGAGCGTGCCCGACTCCACCTGCAGCTGGACCACAGAATATCCATCTCTACTGTCACCTTGAACAATCCATGTCAAACATCTGTGAAGACTCCTCCCACTCTGCCTTCCTGTCTACCTCTGCTTGTTGTTTCAGGTACAGGGATTGGTTAAGGGGGAGAGTGGGAGGGTCGTACTGATACCTGCCCATGTGGGCTGGGCTCTCCAGAGGGCATAAAGGGACGGCCTTCTGATTAGCTTCACTCTCTCTACCAGCTCTCTCAGCAGGCACTCAGCAGGCTCCAGACCCGCCATTGTTGCTTCTTTGTTTGGTTTGTCACACCATACAACACACACCTCACCATATTTTCCACGCATCCACACACGGCTGACATGACTGACTCATCTCTTACCTACACACTACATTCATTTGTAAATAAGTTAATTTAGTTATGTTAAAATAAAACTATTTTTCATCACCTATCTGTGTGTGTCCTCCCTCCTTGTTGCCACCTTAGAGCCAGGTGGTAACAAATGGGGGCTCGTCCGGGATCCAAAGTTAATGCTGGAATCTTGAAGTATGTGTATTTTTGAGGGAGTGTTTCACACAGATTTTGGAGATACTCTAGTATTTAGTAGGGGCACTTGGTAAACACTTGGTTGCTACTGGACTGTTGGTGTATTCCAGGTAGTGTTTATAGGGTATTCTCTATAAAGTTTGGCTGGTTAAAGCAAATTTGTTTTCTACAGCTGCCAGTGGAGGTAAAGGCTGAACAATCACCTGGAACCCTTATTCCTGTTAGGCTTAAGCAATGCGTGGCACTAGTTGTCTCCATTGACCCTTTTTTGTTTTAGTTTGTTATTTTTGTGCAGTGACGTGGTTAGAGCAATTGCTCAGGTGCACTCCATGACTGTCTAGGTGGTTTTCAGCATGCTGGAAGTCAACCGGGTTATTGGGCTTTGTGCTTAAGTTATCCTGCTGCTAACCTGCATGAAGTCTAGGGTTGAGTGAGTCAGATAGATTAGTTAGGCAGTTAGCTAGAGGGGTGGGGTTTCATGTCTAAAGCAGCCTGTTATCTCCTCTGGTAATGTGGGAAAACTCTGTGCAGGGCACAGTGCTGGCCTCAGTGCTGGCCTATCTGTAGTGTTTGCGTATTTAGTGTTCCCCTAAATGAGGTAATGGCTTCAATCGAGGATTTTGTGCAGTGTCCGAAGGAAGAATTACTTAACTTGTACAAAAAGGATCAGCTTTTAGAAGTTGCTGATTATTATGGTGTTGAACTCCAGAAGCAGTCCAAAAAAGATGTCATGTTGGCCACATTAAAGGCACAGTTGGTTGACAAAAAGGTTTTGTCTGACTTGGCAGTGGGTGCTAGTGCACCTGTAGAAGTGAGTGGGTTTTCTGATGTTTCTCCTGGTGTAAGTCAATCAAGTAAACTGGCAAATGTAGCTCCTGTTCTGACTGGATTTGGGGCTGGTTTGACATTTGAAAAACCAAAACAGCTTCTTCTGCTACAGCTGCAGCATGAACAAAATAATGCTCTGGAGTTGGAAAAGTTGAGACAGGATGCTCGCCTTCGAGAAGCTGAACTGGCTCATGTGGAGAGAAAGAGTCAGTTAGAGTTAGAATGTTACAAGTTGGAGCTTATAAGTGAAGGGAAGCTTCAACCTGAGCCATTGAAGGTTAAAGGGGCTGTAGGTTCTGTCTCTCAGACTCCGTCATTTGATGTTGCTCTCAAATTGCGGTTAATTCCCAAATTTAATGAAAAGGACCCTGACATTTTCTTTGTCTTGTTTGAGCGTTTGGCAGATGCCCGAAGTTGGTCTGACACGGAACGTACTCTGCTGCTTCAGTGTGTACTCACTGGTAAGGCTCAGGAGGTTTTCTCGGCCTTAAGTGTTAGGGATAGCGGTAGCTATGATTTGGTTAAAGCGGCAGTACTTAAAGCGTACGAGTTGGTACCAGAAGCTTATCGCCAGCAGTTTAGATCACTCAAGAAAGAGAGGCAGACCCACACTGAGTTTGCTCGTGATTTAGCCACTCATTTCAACCGTTGGTGTGCGGCTTCCCAGGTAGAGACTTTGGAGGAGTTGCAGGATCTTATTTTGCTTGAACAGTTCAAAAACACATTGCCTGATCGCGTGGTGACCTACATTAATGAACAGAAAGTGACCAAGGTTTCAGATGCTGCCCAGTTGGCGGATGAGTTTGTCCTGACCCATAAAGGTTTTTTTGGTGAGAATCGTGGTCTTAGAGAGGGGTTTGTGGGGGCCTACTCCAATAAGTGTTTGTCTGAAGACACAGGAAAGGTTCCTGTTAAAGCTGATCGTGGTTTACGGGGAAAGTTTGACCCTAATCGTGTATGCAACTACTGTTTTGGTAAGGGTCACTGGAGAAATGAGTGTCCTGTGTGGAGGAGAAAATCCAAGCCTGGTTTTTCAACAGCAAAACCATCTGGGGCTGCTGCCTCTGTGCGTGCAGAAGAAAGAGCCGGTGTTATTGCTGCGGTGCAGGCACATACAAAAAACCTCTTTCCACTGAGTCGGTGATTGAGGTTCCTGTAGTGGAGCAAGAACAGACGGATTCATTAGCTGATGAGATTGACCCTGGCTATACTGCATTTGTGTCTGATGGTTTTGTTTCACTGGTTGGGAGTGAGACAAAGGTGCCTGTGAAGATATTAAGGGATTCTGGGGCACTGGACTCATTCATTCTGGACTCTGTGCTACCTTTCTCTCCTGAGACAGAGACTGGTTTCAGTGTTGATGTCCGAGGGATGGGTTTGACAGTCTTTGCTGCTCCACAGCACAAGTTGACATTGTCTTCAAATCTAGTGAGAGGTGATGTGGCCATGGCCGTGCGTCCTTCTTTGCCTATGGGGGGTATACAGGTCATCTTGGGAAATGACCTGGCTGGAAGTCGGGTGTGGCCTGATGTCCCTGTGCCAGTAGACACCTTCATTTCCCAGGTGGAAGGTTCTGAGTCTCCCAGAAATGAGCTGATCCTTCCCACCTGTGTTGTGACACGTGCTATGTGCCGCCCCAGTGATTGTTCTGATATTGACAAAACGGATAGGAAAAGAGAGTCTGTGTTTCCTGTGCCTACTTTTCCCTTGCCTCTGTCTTGCAGTGACCTTGTGAAAGAGCAGAGAAATGATCCTACTCTTCAGGCTTTGTACAGCCAGGTTCTCCCAGATGGGGAGGTGGACAGTGCGGCTTGCGGTTACTTTCTTCAAGATGGTTTGTTGGTGAGTGTGATGGCCACAGCTGTGGCCACACAACCATGAAGCGGTGGTAACCTTCTGCACCCACATTTTGTTTTATATCTAAGTTAGCCATATTTCATTTATACATATTATACATTTAATTAAGTTGGTTTACAACAGTTAACATTCAGTATTGAAATAAACCACACACAGGTTTTCAGTTTCATACAACACACTTTATTATTTGACAGTACATTAGTTTCTATTTTGAAGCACACACATTTAGTTAGCTTTTGTACAGTCTTTGTTTCAGTATAGTTCTAATGTTTTGTTTGTTCTTTTTTGAGTTACCGGTGCTGCTGGTGCTGCTGCTGGGATCCAGGAAATCACAAAAGGGATCCGCCCCACAAGCTCCGCCATTTTGTAGCAGTGATTGCTGATTGGGCTAACCCAAAGGGCCAGTACACCATGGGGGGGTTATTTAGTGCATTAGTTACCGTTTATTATTTTCTTTAGACAATTGGTAATTTTATTTGGTTGGGTTAGGTATGCTTGTGTTTATTCTAATGAGTTAAGTTCCTGCTTTGCTTTGTTTTGTAAATTAGCTGTTGTCTTTTGTGTTCAGTGTTTATGTTAATCCCTTTTGTGTTAATATGGGTTGATCACTCGGTATATAAGTTCCCTTCTTGTATTCAGTAGAGAGGTCTGTTTAGTCTGTTTGTCCTCGGTTAGTTAGTTCAGTTGACGTTTGTACAGTTCTGTTGATTTGACCTCTTTTACGGGCCCAGTCCTTTATTAGTTTCATTTGAGAAATTTTGTTTGCTTTATATTTTGGGTAAATAAAAAAAAACTTTTTTTGAAGTTACTACCTGTTGTCCTCAATGCCGACTGACTCGGTCCCTCACATATGGTGGCAGCGGTGGGATCAGCCAGTTGAGGACACAGGTGTTTTTTTTTTTTTCCTTTCTCTTTTCCCCTTTCTCTTTGTCTTCTCCTCCATTTGGTGAAGACATGCACCGTGGAGGTAGAGTGGCAAGAGGTGGTCGGACAGATCTCAGAAGGACACACACAGAGTTGGAAGTCCAGGCTGAGATTGAGGAAGAGATACAGGAGGGAGCTTTAAAAGGAGATGGCACTGGGGGTGAAGAGAGTAGAGAGCCAACATTAAGAGACTTAACAGGCATTCTGCAGGCCTTCATGGGGCAACAGGAGGCCTGGGAGGTGAAAAGAAAAGAAGAAGCTACAAGGCAGGAGCAACGGTTCCAAGCATTACAAAACCAGTTCAGGCTTTTGCAGGAGGATATACAGGCAGCACAGACACACACATCTCCAGAACTAGAGCCCACTTCTACTGTGTTATATTCAGTGGAGGCTCTGGATCCAGATGGTGGTCGGCTGCAGGCCCAAGCTGCAGCCTCAGTCGAACCCATCCAGCCTGCGAGTAATCAATCAGGTCAGTCTCGATTCTCTCATGAGCCCAGACTAGAGAAGTTAACAGAAAATGATGATGTTGAACACTTTCTCATTACATTTGAGAGGATAGCAGCTGCATGTCGGTGGCCAAGATCAGATTGGGTTTTCCGACTCATTCCACTCCTGACTGGTAAGGCTCGAGGAGCATATGTAAATATGGATGTTGATGATTCCCTGGAATATGATGCTGTAAAAACTGCTATATTGAGAAAATATGATGTTAACCCTGAGACCTACAGGCAGCGGTTCCGCTCACTGGATGTTGGACCTGATGAGAGCCCCAAGGAGCTGTATGTGAGGCTGAAAGAGCTGTATGGGAAGTGGATCCAACCTCAAGGTAAAACCGTGCAAGAAGTTGGAGAAATGATTATTCTGGAACAATACTTGAGAATCCTGAGCTTCAGGTTTGGGTAAAGGAGCACGATCCAAAGTCAGCTGCAGAAGCTGCTACTCTGGCTGATGTGTTTGTGGCTGCACGGAGAATGAATCAGCCATGGAGCAACCTTACCTGGATGGCTGGGAAGGACAACCGCAGGCCGGCCCCCCCTCAACACTACCAGAGGTCACCAGCAGGTGGGGGTAAGCCTCCGATAAGGGAGAGCCAGCAAACACAATCAAGAGCTTCCCAAGAACTAGAACACACGGGGAGGCGGCATTCAGTTATTATGGCCCCCGATTGTGGAACAGCCTCCCAGAGAACCTCAGGGCCGCAGAGAATGTTGATGTTTTTAAAAAGAGGCTCAAGACCCATCTTTTTAATCAGGCTTTTAACTAAACTCATTTAACTCTTTCTAAGTTCTTACATTTTTTATTATTATTTATTACTATCCTTATTTATTTATTATTATTTATTTATTTATTTATTTACATATTTATTTATTATTATTATTATTATTATTATTATTATAATTATTATTATAATTATATTTTTATTTTTAGCTTAGTTTATCCTGTTTTATTACTTTATTGTTTTACTTCAATGTTTTATTTCAATGTTTTAGTCGTTACTTATGGTCTATTTTATACATTCTATTGTTTTATTCCCTCAGTTTTAGCTCCTATACCTTTTATCTTATTTTACTGTTTTAGCCCCTCGATCTTCCAGTGTTTCCTCCTGGGGGCCTACCACACCGGGAGTTGCTTCTGGTCCACCGATGGGGGTGCTGTCCCGTGGATGGCCCTGGCCCGGGTGGCTAGAGAGCTCTACACCTTGGTGTGGAGCCTCCTGTCTGCCTGGGCTCGGGGGGTCTATGTGGTGGCGCCCCTGCAGTCATGGACCATGATTCCTCTTGGTGTGCATGGCCCCCAAAGGTAGCTTCTTCCTCACCTGTGATTTCGGTGCCCAGCCATGTCTCCTTAGCAACAGCTAGTGTATGTGTGTGGGTGTGTGTATGTTTGTGTGTGGGTGTGTATGTCTGTCCATATGTCTGTGTATGTGTGTGAGTGTGTATGTAAATGTGTATCTGTGTGTATGTTTGTGGGGGTGGGAGGTTTGTGGTCTTCATGGTGTTTTGTATTGTTTTGTTCTGTTTTGTTCTGTTTTGTTTTTAACCTCTGTGAGGCACTTTGTGTTACCGTACAGTATGAAAAGTGCCATATAAATAAAGTTGATTGAAAGTTGATTGAATAAAACACCCACTTGTTACCTGTGTGGACAGGAAGGCCATATTAAACCAATGTGCCCAAAGAATCCAGCTAAGCTTACTCAAATGTGTTTTGTTCCACGCCAAGCTGACATTAAGCCTCACACTAACCAGTCCATGAAAACAACCAATGTCAAAATAAATGGAGAACATCTCAGAGCCCTGATTGATACTGGCAGTACTCAGACTCTTGTGCACAGGAAACATGTGCCAGCTAATACTGTTTGCACTCTGGAGACTATTCCCATTTGCTGTGTACATGGTGATGAGAGGTTTTATCCCACTGCAGATATCTATATTGAAGTACATGGACAGGCCTATCTGTTAAATGTTGGAGTTGCAGATAACTTGCCTTTTCCAGTGGTTTTAGGTGATGACCTGCCTGTACTTTTTGATCTGTTAAATCCAGTGCAAATTTGTAATGTTGCAGTCACCAGAGCACAAGCTAAACGGGGATGTAGATTCCCCAGTCCTCAGTGCCTTGCCATTCTATGGTGTCAAGCTTGAGACACAGCCCGGGAAGTGTCGGAAGCCCCGTAGCCAAAAGAGGCAAGAGAAATTCCAACACACTGCTGTACATCCATCAGCTGAGGCTGCTCCAGACATGCCTTTAGGTTTTCAAATACCTGACAACATAATGCAACTGCAGCAAGAGGACCCAACACTGTCTGTCTTTTTACAGAGAGCTAAGGAGAGGGAGCCGGAGATGGAACCCGATGGCAGGACAGAAGAGTACTTCCTTCAGAATGGGGTTCTTTACCGTCAGCATGGCCAGGTTAAGCAGCTAGTAGTCCCGCAGGTGGCCCGAGACATGGTACTTACTTTGGGCCACTCAATTCCCTGGGCTGGCCACCTGGGGAAACACAAGACCACAGCTCGCATTAAACATCATTTTTTCTGGCCAGGCTTGAGTTTAGATGTTTCCCAGTTCTGCAGGAGTTGCCCTCAGTGCCAAAATACCTCAATGAGAGGCCCCACCAGAGTCCCTCTCCAGCCACTCCCCATCATTACTACTCCCTTCCAACGCCTGGGGATGGACATTGTTGGCCCTGTGGAAAAGAGTAAATCAGGCAACCGTTACATGTTGGTCATCACAGATCATGGCACCAAATATCCTGAGGTTTTTCCGTTGAAATCTGTTAAAGCGAAAACTGTGGCTTTTTCTCTGGTTCAGTTTTTTTCAAGAGTGGGATTCCCCTGTGAAATTTTAACAGACCAGGGCACTAACTTCATGTCTAACCTTCTGAAACAGGTTTACCAGTTGCTGGGCATAAAGAGTGTACGCACCACCCCATACCATCCGCAGACAGATGGTTTGACAGAACGGTTCAACCAGACCCTCAAACAAATGCTCCGTAAGTTCGTTAATGAAACTGGATCTGACTGGGATCAATGACTCCCCTACCTCCTCTTCGCCTACAGGGAGGTACCCCAAGCTTCTACAGGTTTCTCCCCTTTCGAACTGCTTTATGGTCATGAGGTGAGGGGTCCTCTGGCCTTGCTGCGGGAGACCTGGGAGGGGGATCACAGGAGGGAGGGGCCTGTTAATGTTGTTTCTTATGTGGTACAGATGAGAGAGAAACTCCAGAGGATGAGTCAACTGGCAGAGGCACACATGGCAGAGGCCCAGCAACACCAGAAGACCTGGTATGACCAGGCAGAGAAGCTTCGAACCAGGTCAAAAGGTCCTGGTCATGCTGCCAACCAGTGATAGCAAGCTGTTGGCAAAGTGGCAGGGGCCTTTTGAGGTTGAGAGGAAGCTCGGGCCCACCACCTATCAGGTCTCCAACCCAGGGCGTCAACATTCCAGCCGTGTGCTTCATGTGAATCTCCTCAAAGAGTGGGTCCCAAGGACTGGAGAGGGTGCAAAGTGCTGCTGATCCAGGCTGTGAAGGAGGAAGAGGAGGAGGATGATGAGTATTTACCGGCATCAGTATCCTCTGACCTGGATTTGGGTCACCTCTCTGAGGACCAGCAGACTCGGGTGAAGACTTTAATTAACTCAGAAATTTTCCAAGAGTACCCAGGTCGTACAGATATTGTGGAACATGATATTGTTTTGAAACCTGATGTGTCTGTGAGACGGATGAGTTACAGGATACCGGAGCGCCTCCTGGTGTCCCTGAAGAAGGAAGTGGACCTCATGTTGTCCCTGGGTATAATCCGACCTTCGAAAAGTGAGTGGTGTAATCCGGTGGTTCTGGTCCCAAAGAAGGATGGATCCATCCGTTTTTGCATTGACTTCAGGTACCTGAACTCCATTTCAAAATTTGATTCATACCCCACTCCACGGATTGACGACCTCATTGAACGCCTAGGGGATGCAAAATACCTGACCACGATCGATCTCTGCAAAGGCTACTGGCAGGTGCTCCTGACCCAGCAGTCTCAGGAGCTGACAGCCTTTCAGACTCCCTGGGGGCTGTTCCAGTTCACGGTCTTGCCATTTGGGTTGCATGGGGCTCCTGCAACCTTTCAAAGATTAATGGACCAGGTACTCTGTGAACTGTCCAATTTTGCTTGTGCATATCTCGATGATATTGTCATCTACAGCGCCACCTGGGAGGACCACATGAGGCACCTGAAGGAAGTCCTGGATCGCCTGAGGTCAGCAGGCCTGACAGTCAATCCAACAAAGTGTGCAATCGCTAGAGAGGAAACAGAGTACCTTGGCTTCACCATTGGAGGTGGGTTAATCAAACCACAAGTTCATAAAGTGCATGCGATCGAGTCGTGTCCTCTACCACAGAGTAGGAAGCAGCTGAGATCGTTCCTGGGGATGGCTGGCTTCTACCATCGGTTCATTCCAAACTTCTCAGCCAGAGCTGCCCTCCTGACCGACCGAACTGGCTCAAGGTGCCCCAACCACATTCAGTGGACAGCTGAGGCAGTGGCTGCTTTTAAGGACATCCAAAAATCCCTGGGTAAGAGCCCTGTTCTCCACAGTCCAGATTTCAATGAACATTTCATATTGCAAACTGATGCATCTGAGAGGGGTGTTGGAGCTGTGCTTCTGCAGGGAGTGAAAGGGGACCAGCATCCTGTGGCTTACATCAGCCGGAAGTTATTCCCCAGAGAGGTCCGCTACTCCACAGTGGAAAAAGAAGCCTTGGCGGTGAAGTGGGCCCTGGACTCCTTCAAGTATTATCTACTGGGGAGAGAGTTCACTTTGGAGACCGACCATAAGGCACTGCAATGGTTGGAGAGGATGAAAGACACTAATGGGCGAATCACCCAGTGGTATCTTGCCATGCAGCCATACCGGTTCACGGTGCATCACATCCCTGGCAGGGATAACACCACCGCAGATTACCTCTATTTAGTGCATTAGTTACCGTTTATTATTTTCTTTAGACAATTGGTAATTTTATTTGGTTGGGTTAGGTATGCTTGTGTTTATTCTAATGAGTTAAGTTCCTGCTTTGTTTGTAAATTAGCTGTTGTCTTTTGTGTTCAGTGTTTATGTTAATCCCTTTTGTGTTAATATGGGTTGATCACCCGGTATATAAGTTCCCTTCTTGTATTCAGTAGAGAGGTCTGTTTAGTCTGTTTGTCCTCGGTTAGTTAGTTCAGTTGACGTTTGTACAGTTCTGTTGATTTGACCTCTTTATGGGCCCAGTCCTTTATTAGTTTCATTTGAGAAATTTTGTTTGCTTTATATTTTGGGTAAATAAAAAAAAAACTTTTTTTGAAGTTACTACCTGTTGTCCTCATTGCCGACTGACTCGGTCCCTCACAGTGAGGAAATGGGTTCCTCATGGGGTTTGTTTTGTGGGGGATGAAATTGTGCAGATTGTTTTGCCTGCTACATTAAGGCCCACTGTGCTTCAGACTGCTAATGATGGTGTTGCAGGGCATCTTGGAGTAAGAAAAACTTACGATAGAGTTCTGAGACATTTTTACTGGCCTCGCTTGAAAAAAGACATTTCTGCCTTCATTAAAACGTGCCACACCTGCCAGTTGACTGGAAAACCAAACCAGCCAATAAAACCTGCTCCCCTACATCCCATTCCAGTTGCTGAACACCCATTTGAACATCTGATCATAGATTGTGTTGGTCCCTTGCCGCACTCTAAGGCTGGTAGTAACTTTTTGCTGACAGTGATGTGTCAGGCTACACGCTACCCGGCTGCCTACCCTCTCAGAAACATCACTGCCAGCTTAGTTGTTAAAGCTTTGACACAGTTCATGTCCATTTTTGGCATCCCTAAGGTAATTCAATCAGACCAGGGTTCTAACTTCTGTTCTAAGTTGTTTGCAGAAGTGTTAAAACAGTTTAACATTAAACATTCTCAGTCCAGTGCCTATCATGCTCAGAGCCAGGGGGCTCTAGAGAGGTTAGAAGAAAGAAAAGAAAAATCTGCAGGCAGCTCAAAACAAAATGAAAAGCCTCTATGATCGGCGAGCAGAGTGTCGTGAGTTTACCCCTGGTGACCAAGTGCTTGCTCTTCTGCCTTTAGTTGGCTCACCTTTCCAGGCAAAGTATTCTGGCCCGTACACCGTGACACAAAAGGTGTCCGACTTGAATTATTTGATCTCAACCCCTGACCGGAGGAAGTCTGTGCAATTGTGTCATATTAACTTGCTGAAACCTTATTTTGCCCGCTCTCCTGTGTCAGCTCCTGGTTCATCACTTTCCTTTGCTGCTGGTGCTGTTATGATGGGTCAGTCAACCTCACCTCTTGGGCCAGAGGGGGAAGTTGAGGAAGGATTGCATACACCAGATGATGGGATTTTGAGAGGTCGTCTTAAAAACTCTGAGTCACTTGCCAATTTGGGGGAAATGTTGAGGCATTTACCTGGGCAAAAGCGTACAGAGTTGGTGGATCTCATTAAAGAATATCCCTGTCTGTTTGGAGATACTCCATCTCGTACTAGTCTTATTGAGCATGATATTGATGTGGGAGATGCACAGCCAATCAGACAACGCTTCTACCGCATGTCTCCAGACAAGCGTGTGCAGTTGGAAACAGAAGTTGGTTATATGTTGGAAAATGACATTGCTGAACCCTGTGCGTCTAGTTGGTCTTCCCCATGCCTGCTTGTCAGTAAGTCAGATGGAACATTTAGACCATGTACTGACCTCCGAAAAGTAAATCAAGTGACGAAGCCTGACTCTTTTCCACTTCCACGTATGGAGGACTGTGTGGATCAGGTTGGTTCTGCCAAATTTGCTAGCAAGTTTGACTTGCTTAAAGGGTATTGGCAGGTTCCTTTAACTCCTAGGGCTAGAGAGATCGCCGCCTTCATTACACCCAGCGGGTTGTATTCATACACTGTCATGCCATTTGGGTTACGCAATGCCCCAGCCACCTTTCAGCGCCTAATGAACAAAGTGGTGTCAGGGCTGATTGGTTGTGCTGTTTATTTGGACGATGTGGTGATTTACAGCGACTCCTGGGAAGATCATTTACAGCGCATCCGGGCATTGTTTGACCGTCTGGCCTGGGCTTGTTTGACCATCAATCTGGCAAAGTGTGAGTTTGCCAAGGCAACAGTCACTTACTTGGGAAAGGTTGTTGGCCAAGGTCAGGTAAGGCCAGTAAGGGCAAAGGTGTTGGCAATTGACAAGTTTCCTGTTCCGACCACCAAAAAAGAACTTTCTCGTTTCTTAGGTATGGTGGGGTACTACCGTGGGTTTTGTAACAACTTTTCCACAGTTGCTGCTCCTCTCACTTCCCTGGTTAGCCCAAAGGTGAAGTTTGAGTGGTCTCCCGCATGTCAACAAGCTTTTGAGTCTGTAAAGTCTTTGTTGTGCTCTGCCCCTATTCTTGCAGCTCCACGGATGGACCAGTCTTTTTCATTGTATGTGGATGCTAGTAAGGTGGGAGCTGGTGCCGTGCTCATGCAGACCAATGATGATGGTGTCGAATGTCCGGTGAGCTTCTTTTCTAAAAAGTTCAACTCACATCAGCTGAATTATTCAATCATTGAAAAAGAAGCACTTGCACTTATCTGGGCTTTAAGACATTTTGAGGTTTATGTGGGGGGTGGAGTAAGTCCTTTAGTTGTGTACACTGATCATAATCCACTAACTTTTCTCCACTCACTCCAAAACCCAAACCAGCGGCTCATGCGGTGGTGTCTCTTCCTCCAGCCTTTTCATTTGGACATACGGCATGTAAAGGGAGTTGAAAATACCGTAGCTGATGCCATGTCCAGAGCTATGACTTAGAGTTCACTTGTGTTGTGTCTTTCCTCCCAGCAGGGTCTCTGTCCATGCTAGCTTCCTTCTCTTAAATTGTGCTTCCTAGGTACCAAGGTTGCTGAGAGGGTGGTTTGATGGTTCATCATGGTGCGAGCTCCCTGTCATTGATGGTTCGTACTGATACCTGCCCATGTGGGCTGGGCTCTCCAAAAGGGCATAAAGGGACGGCCTTCTGATTAGCTTCACTCTCTCTACCAGCTCTCTCAGCAGGCACTCAGCAGGCTCCAGACCCGCCATTGTTGCTTCTTTGTTTGGTTTGTCACACCATACAACACACACCTCACCATATTTTCCACGCATCCACACACGGCTGACATGACTGACTCCTCTCTTACCTACACACTACATTCATTTGTAAATAAGTTAATTTAGTTATGTTAAAATAAAACTATTTTTCATCACCTATCTGTGTGTGTCCTCCCTCCTTGTTGCCACCTTAGAGCCAGGTGGTAACACATCCTATTTACATTCATATTTTTATTATGTCTTCAATTATTTTTAGTGTTTTGTTCTTTTGAACCTAAACACCATTCTGATAGCGGTGACTGGACTACTGATAAACTGTACATGTTATATATTATCAAACTTTATCTCTTTTGTATGGATTTATGTGTATATATGTATATATGATTTTATATTATATATTTGTGCTTTTAAGTTGTCTGTAAAACCAAACTGAGTCAGAAGTCACATTTAAATCAAATATCACAGATAAAACACAACATGGACATCTTCATGACCTTCAGTCACATTTCAACAACCTGATGGTCTAAATCAGAGGTGTCCAAAGTCCGGCCCACGGGCCAATCACGG
Source organism: Pagrus pagrus (assembly GCF_965226575.1). NCBI lineage: Eukaryota > Metazoa > Chordata > Actinopteri > Spariformes > Sparidae > Pagrus > Pagrus pagrus. The sequence goes on from NC_140191.1 coordinate 29,077,328, forward strand.
CCCGAGGTCAGATTTTATACGGCCCGCAGCTTATGTCTTAAAATGTTATTATTTATGGCCCACCAGCACTGTGTAACAGAAGGAATAAATCATAGAGGTTCAAAATGCAATTCCTCTTTTCACACCATGGTGGCAGCACCACTCTGTAACTGTCTGGCAGTGTGAACCATTCTGTGACCCCTTGACCCTAATTTCTTCTCGTGGGCAGGTGAATCAAATGAAAACATCAACAAAGCTACGAAGTGGCTTTGTTAATCACTAAACATAGTAAACCTTTTACGGATGGTGATTGTATTAAAAACTGTGTTGTGCAAATGGTGGAGAACATTTGTCCCGAGAATAATGTTTCCTGGCTCGTAACACTGTGGCACTGAAGATATATCATCAGATATTAAGAGACAACTGGAGGGCAGGTGCACAGATTCATCTGAGAGTTACTATAGTTATACTGTTGGATCAGTTTCTGATTTTTTGAGAGAAGTCGACGTTGACATGAACGTAACAGAAGAGCTGCTTGACTTCAAAAGCCTTAAAGGCCAAACATGAGGAACGGATTTATTTGCTTCTGTTTGTTCAGCTGTTGATGACATCAAACTGCCGGGGAGTAAAGTTAGTGGGATTATTACCGATGGTGCACCCTCAGTGGCTGGTGAACGAAGTGGATTATCCGCACTGATCTGCGCAAAGTTAGAGAAGAAGGAAGCAACGCTATTAAACTCCACTGTATAATTCACGAGCAGGTTCTCTGTGCGAAACATGCCAAATTTGATCACATTATGAAACCAGTGGGAATACAGTTAATTTGATTCACTCTAAAGCGCTGAATCACTGCCAGTTTCAGCAGTTCCTGCTCGGCATCCAGGCTGAATACGGAGATGTATTATTTCATAACGATGGGAGATGGCTCAGTTGGGGATCCACACTGCAACGGTTTTTCTCCCTCCAAGAGGAAATTGGACTGTTTTTGACCCAAAAGGGACAACCAATGCAAGAACTGGCAGATACTGTATGGCTGGCAGATTTGGCTTTTTTGGTTGACACAACAAAGCATCTGAATCATTGAACGTTAGCCTCCAAGGCCAAGACGCAGTGGTGAGCCAGCTATATGCACACATATGGAACCAAGATGCAACTTTTCGAAAGACACCTGTCACAGACAGAGCCCAGCACTGCACATTTTCCAGCTTTGCGTGAGGTCATGGACAGTTTTCCACAGGACAATATTGATACGCAAACGAAGAGGTATGCCACAGCCATCGCATCTCTCACAGTGGGGTTTAATGAACGCTTTCGGGATTTCGCAGCTATCGAAAAGGACATGTTGCTCTTCTCTTCCCCCTACATGAACACGGACCTGTGGAACTTATTGTATTTATCTTTTGAAATTTGCCTGTAACTGTTGGTATTATCTACTTATAGATGTGACACAAAGGCTGACTTTTTTAATGATCTCGTCTGAAAGACAGAACAAATTTCATATATTATGAACTTGAGTGTTAACAGACAACATTAATTTCCCACAATATGTCATGTTTAAAATGAACCTAACTCTTTAAATGCTGTAAAACACATTTCATATCAGATTTATATGAAGTTAATAAATGCCTTCAAGGTCTTAACCATGTCTTATGATGTAATTTGCAATATGTTACCATTTGCATTTTCATTATGTGACTTGTGACAAGCTGAAGCAATAAAAACACAAATTCATCTCTTGTCAGTCTTTTAATATTCTACTCATTAATGTGGCCTGAAAGTAAGTTTGAGTCTGAGTGTGAATAAAGTTTAATTATTATGAACTTTGTGGCTGATAAACTCTTTGAGGTCTTGACATCTTCTGGGTGTTAGATATTTAAAGACTTACCAAATGGGTCAAAACAACTTCTCTCATATAAAAATGGATTTATTTACAGTATGTACACATTATAAACACAACATTAGGAGAGGCAGTGTATTGTAACGATGTCCATCAGAAGGTCCATCCCTCTCTTTTTCTTTTTCTTTGGGAAATACGGGTAGGGTAGGGATGTGGGTACAAAAAGGAGAGAGGAGAGGAGGGAGAAGAGAGGGAGGGAGAAATAAGGAAAGGAGGGGAAAAAAACAAAAAGAAAACCTGTACAGTCACTCTGTCACTGATACCGTATCAGGAGAGATATTTTTGTTGTCTTTTGTGCTGAATTATTGTGAAATGAAAAAGAAAATACAAAAAAAAAAAAAAAAGAAGAAGGCACAGAGTGAAAACTCTCCATACAGTGACTTACTGAACCAGCTGTGACATTTAGAGATCTGACAGTGTAGGATGTTGATGGACAAACACAAATCAAACAGCAGCACTTCATTTCAGTTTCAACTGCAGCATTACAACAAGAAGGTTTAAAGCTCCCCGTGAGAAAGTTAAATCTGTTTATAAAATCTGGACAGTAAAAAAAATCTTGATAAAAAACAACACTTACGGAAAAATTGAACATAACAAAACACATTAACACACAGTGCAGAGGGATCATGTGTCACAATATTAAAGAAAAACCTCTCTACAGATTTCTAATGTTTTCAGTGGTTCACAGTTCTTCAGTTCATTTAATGTTTTAACGTGTAATTTCTGTTTAGAACTGCTGAATGTTCTCTGCTCTAAAGTTCACCTGATTCTACTTTACATCCTGTAGGAGGCCAGTACAGGATATACAGGATATACTGTCAATGTTAATGTCATATCTTATTAACCTTTTGAGGTCCAGCGTATTGGCCGTTTTTGACTACTTTTGATTTCACCAAACACAAATCAAACAGCAGCACTTCATTTCAGTTTCAACTGCAGCATTACAAGAAGGAGGTTTTATATTTTAATATTTTATTTTTATATTTTACCTTAAACACGGTTTACCTTGCCTTGTTTGGTGCCATTTTTTTCAGCACAACCTCACATGTGACTTTACAGTGTTTTTTTCCATTTTGACATACTGTATTAACACACTGGACCTAAAATCACACAAAAAACATAAAATCCGAGTAGGAAAAAGTTAGATTTTTTACTGTGAAAAACACAAACATGTTTAACGAACCATTTTTATAACTTAGAATGCAAATATAAATTGTTGTTTGCTAAATTTGCACATAAGTTTTTGAAGTTATACACAACTATTTACATTAAAATGCAAGCAATGCCTCAGGCGTTTTTGTACAACTATTAACAACCATTTACAAAACAATCAGGTGTCACAATAAGATGCCACACAAATTATTTGTGCCACTCCAAAAAAACAGTTCCTGTCCACCACAAGACAGAGAGGCACATCACAGGCCTGACACTTCCAGGGTGTCACCAAAACAAAAGATGGATCACCCACTTCATCGTCAAAGTCCTGACTCTCTGGCTCAGACTGGCTCTGCGTCTCCCTCAGGTCAGCTCCTCCCAGCTCAAAGAAGAGCTGCACTGCCCGCTCCACTTTCAGTAGTCGCCTCATTGTTTTGACTACACTACACACTAAACACACTACACTACACACTAACTATACACTCCAAACACGCTAAATGTCACAAATCTCTCAAATCTCAAAAACTCGCTATCGGTAGCTGCTCGCTATCGCTGTCTCTCTTTCGCTGCCGTCACTCCGACAACTTTCCCCTGTCCCTCAGCAACCAAATGCCATTTTTTGATTGGTTGATGTGGTGCATGTTTCCACCAATAGGAAAAATAGGGATAGCCATGTTTTTTGTTTTGTTTTTTTTGCAAGCACTAAGACCATGAGGGACTGTCATCACGACTTCGTCTGTAAATGACCGAAGACAATCGACCCGACATGTGTAAGTGTTGATTTAAGTTGGACTTGTCAGCTGAGGAGTTAAATTCTACCAGAAACTGAATTTCCTTTTCTAAAAATCTTTTGTGAACATTTGTTATTGTTGAATGTAAACACTGATTCACATGGAGGACATGTTACAGTGTGGTTAACATAGTCGTGGTCTTTTGATGTGTGGTTGTATGGTTGTATGAGGTGCTAATATATATATATATATATATATAGAGAGAGAGAGAGAGAGAGAGAGAGAGAGCGGTGCTCCCAACAGAGCACCGCATGACTTTCTCTTGACCGTACAGAGTGAGCTCACAGTCATTTTTTGAACATTTTTGGGGCTTTACGTTATAGTGCCCTGCCTTATAAAACGTTTTTCAGAGCATTTAAAGAGTTAATGAAAAAACACTGTGCGGTCCTCACGTCGAGCACCGACTGTGAGCTCACTCTGTACGGTCAAGAAAAAGTCATGCGGTGCTCTGTTGGGAGGACCAAAAAACACCAACAGTTGTTGCATCAGCTTGTGCGCGTCCTGACATACAGCGAGCGAAACGGCGACGAAAAGTCGCGCGAAGGTGTCCTGATATGCAGCGTGACGATTTTGTCGCGAGTATATTCTATTGGTCAGAATCCAAACCAATCAAATTATCGAGGGACGTAAACAAACTTCTGGCGCTATTTTTAGATTCCTGACATTTCCTGGTTGCCGTTTTTGACATCTTGGACGGAATGAGTGAGGTAGCAAATGGATTTCTAAAAGTTTACAGTACTTACTTGAAACGCCCAGCTCTCGGGCAATTGCCGACCATGCGGCCTCCTTCCGATTCAAATCCTTGTGGTGCGGGTGTCTGGGTTCATAAATCATAGGATATTGCTGAACTATTAAAATTAATTTCTCCTCGTCCATGCTTGCCAGTCGGTTGTTCTCCTCTCTGCTAACTAGGCACCGGAACTGCCCCCGTTTATAAATTCAATCAGGGTCCCGTCTGACTCAAATGGCTCTGACAGGGAGCTCGCAAATACATTAGAAGCTCATCCGTGTTAGTTATGTGTCTATAGAAGTCAGATGAGTCAGTCAGCTGTATGAGGGACACTCTACCAGAAACATCACTTCCACTTGTATAAATCTTGTGTGTTAGAAGATTTTATCGATGAAACTAAACAGTCAGTGTTGATATTTCCCTCCATCTTCATCTACAGTTAACATTCATTCATCAATATTGAGTCAAACAGTCAGTTGTGAGCTCCTGATGTCCTGTGTGACAGTGATGTGAATGTGGATTGGGATGGAGTCGTCGTTGGTCTACAACTGACTCTGTTTTGTCTCTACTGAACGTTATTATACTAACAGCCGCTGGGTTTCAACATGTTTGTCTTTTATTAGATTTCAATCCTCAACAAACTTGTTTTGACTTGTTTTTCAGCTTTCTTCTTCTTCAGGACGTTTCAACTGGACTCATTCACTTTTTACTGTAAAATCATGTCATCAAATATGATGCATTGTTACTGAGACCTGACAACAACATGAGCCTGTTTGTGTTTATCTACAGTTGTTTCTCAGGACTTTATATGGAGACACTGTTTATATGTGTTTCTAATGTATCAGTGTTACAACACTGACAACATGTCACCATGTTCCAGATACACTCATCTGTCTGTAGGAGCAGCACTAGTTCTGCAGTGTTTTCATGTGGCAGCTAGATGTTGATGTTTGCAGCTGAATCCACATGTTGTCATGTTTCCTGCTGATGGTGGACAGTTTAACTACTGGTGCCATCTTGTGTCAGAAGTGCAATACAGCAGCTTAGTGTTAGCATCGAGACTGTGTCCGGTCAGGAAGTCATTGTGTGTAATGAGCAGGATAATAAAGACAAGGGAGTATTGTAAGGACTGAAGACAGACTGTAGATGTTTGTTGTGGTACATGTGAGGACTGAACTGTGATCACATGACTCTTCACCTCTGTCTCCTCTCACAGGGAGAAGATGATCTGCAGGATCCTGCTGCTCATCAGCCTCAACTGTGTCTGTGGTTAGTTTCCAGCTTCACTTTATTACACTGTGATTCAATGAATCAGTTAAAGTAGCCCACATGTGAGCAAACAGTTGATGTTGATGAGCCTCTGCAGCTCTGAGACGTCACTAAACTGTCCACAGAAACATTTTAAAGGCTGCCATGTTAAAGTTGTCAGTGTGTCTGCTCCTCACTTTCCCTCTCTGTCTCCTCAACAGGAACATTTGTAGTGAATGTGACACAGACCTCCTATCAGGCAGAGGAGAACCACAACATCACACTGGAATGGATGTTCCCAACCACAGCTGTCACTTCCCCCAACTCCCTTTTTATCTTCTGTGATCTGATAACTGATCACGCAGTCCCAGTCCTATTTCATCTACACGGAGGTGTTGAGGCCCCAGAGATTCAGGATCAACAGTTTGCAGGACGAATCCAGTGGGACAAGGACGTCCTCAGAGACGGGCGACTCAGACTTTGTGTGTCCAGACTCAGGACTGAGGACTCAGGCCTGTATCGCTGTAAAGTTTGGACAAACTATGGTGTGGACTTTGGTGAATGTCAGCTCAACGTCTCTGGTAAGTTGGTTGAGTAGAAGTCAGTAGAACTTTATTAACAGGTTCAATTCAGCCGCTTTTAAAGTATTGAGGACGACCACAATCCACAATCCTTCACTTCATTCTCACAGTATCTGAGAAATGTGTCACAGCTTCAGCTGTTCTGTTGTTTGGTCTCTTTACAGCAGCGAGGGATTGGCCCGAACCTGAGAGACCCAACACAGACACACCTGATAGACGCAACGCAGACACGACTAAGAGACCGAACACAGCAGGTCGAAGAAGGATCGGCCTCTACTGTGGACTGGGACTGACAGCAGCAGTGGTAGTTGTGTCGGTTGTTTGTTACCTTTTATTCATTCACTGTCTGTCTAACAAACAAAAGTCCAGCAGAGGATTTAAGAAAAGTTCCAGCTCAGCAGGACCAGAGGAAACAGTTTGATCAACACTGTAAATGAGACCGTTAAAACACATCCTGCCTTTATGTTGTTCAGTAAGTCTCCATGATATACAGTAAGAGTCAGAGGAGATAAACAATAATGGAGTTGATGGAGGAAACATTGTTCTTCACCTTTATGTTGTCCATTATTTTGACAGGACGTCTCATCAAACTCTTTCACTTATTAGACAGATCTGAAATCTGCTCTGTGTTCACTTTACTGAAGTAATGCTGAGAAGCATTTTCTACTTTGTATACCATGTATACGTAACGTTTTTGTCCACCGCCACAACCCGCCCGCACCCTCCGCTCCTCTGACGCGAACTTCCTCACTCCACCACACAGGACCAAGCACCGAACCTGGGGCGACAGAGCCTTCTCAGTAGCTGCCCCCTCCCTCTGGAACTCCCTCCCCACACACATCAGAGACTGTACAGACCTCACTACCTTCAAAACACTAACCAAAACTCAACTCAACTGTTTTTAATGTATAACTTGTCTCTTTTTGTATTTTTATTGTGTTGTTTTTATTATTCTCTGTCTTTGTGTACCCTGAAAAGCGCTATATAAAATAAAAAATGTATTATTATGTGTCTGTGACATTTATATTTTGCATTAAAGTAGGTCATATTATGCTTTTTGGGTTTTTGCCTCTCCTTTATTGTTGTTGTAGCCAATTTTGATGTGTGAATATGTTATGTTGTGTATGTCTTTGGTGAGTCATGTAAATAGCAGTGTTGCTCGTCCACCTGCGCACCAGGGGGCATAGACAGGGAATCACGGTGGTAACGTAGTCTATATAGGGGAGTCACCGGTGAACAGGTGGAGGGGAATTAGGGTCATGGAAGCCACACAGTTTTTCAACCGTTCGTTTGTGTGTGTCTCGTAACGTTAGTCTTTTTGGTTTTCTTTCATATTTACATGTTGGTTTCAGTTCATTCAACACAGCCGGTTTTCTGTAGTAGTTGTAGTTTAAGTAGCAGTAGTAGCAGTGGTAGTAGTTAAAGTAGTAGTAGCAGAAGTAGTGGTAAAGTAGTAGTAGTAGTAGTAGTAGTAGTAGTTGAAGTAGTAGTAGTAGTAGAAGTAGTAGTAATAGTAGAAGTACAACTACTAGCTGAATATATGCTGAAGCAGTAGCAGAACAAAAGTTGAACATTACCCCATAAGAATGAATGGGCAAAATTTGAATTACATAAAAAAAAAACACCTCCAAAACTCCTGCTGTTCTTGAAAAAACTGTGATGGTTATGGACAAAATATACAATGAGTAACAGGAGACATTACTGAACTCTGTGATGTCTTTTTTATTTCTCTATAGTGAAAACTGAGGGAGTTAGAGCGAGCGACAAAACTGATACCGTCTGCTCTCCTCCAGAAATGTAGGCTCAAAATTATGGGGGAGTTGCTGGAGAGCTTGTCGCTCTAAGGTTTCTACAGCCAAAAGTGTAAGTTCTACATCTGAAATTCATCAGCTGAAAGCCAACAAGATTTCCTACATTTCTATGTACATATCGTCTATGAGAAGTAAAAGCTGTGAGATCTAAATCAAGCTAAAGAGAATTTTTTCCTCAAGTTTATCCAGCTGCTCTCCACTCTAGGGTCATGTGACCCACCCTGCAGCTCTGAACATCCCACAATACACACCCATTGTAAAATCTGAAGAGGGGCAAAAAAAACTTTAAAACTTAAACTGTGATAATTTAAAAACTGTAAAAGATTTTAAAAAGTTGAATACATGCTGAATAGTTCAAAGTTGTCTAACTGCTAAAAAGTTGAAATGGTGTCTGCAGCTTATAGAGGACCACCGGAGGTTGAAAGTGGGGTGGGTTTGAAGAGGAATGGAAGATTTCTCCATTTACTTCCATTGTAAAATTGTTTTGGAAAAAGCTGAATATTTGAAAAAGTATGATAGAAAATTGAAATGTCATTGGCTGAATGTGTTTAAAAAGTGGAACATTTCGATATTTGAATGGTCTCTGTAGCTGAATATATGATAAAAAGGAATTGAAAATTGGAATTTTTTTTGCAGAAAAGCTGAATATTTCAAAAAGTATAATAGATAGAAATATGTCCTTAATGAGCTGAACAGTTTGATAGTTGAACGGTTTCTGTACAACAAATTATGAAGGATTTACCTTTCGAAAAACACTGAATCAGCATTCACACTAATAAAACAGGTAAAACATGTTTGCAATAACTCTGCTACAATTAATGAAAGGCTTTCATGAAACATTTTGAGAAGAAGTCAAACAGCCAGTAGAGTCCTGACTGAGGATCATAAGGGAGCAGCAACTCAGCAGCTGGGAGCTCAACCATGAAGTGCTTTAAAGTGATGATTAAAACCTTCAAATCAATTCTAACACTGACTGTTAACCAGTGAAGAGAGGCTGAAACAGAGCTGATATGATCTTATCTTCTAGTATTTGTTAAAGCAGTGCAGCTGTGTTTTGTAGCAGCTGTACACATGAAATTGTTTTTGACTCCACCCTGAATAAAAACTGCCACTTGAGGGAATTTGTAGTCATTTCCAATGTGTCTTGCAAAAGATGAGGTCTGCCATGCCTTATGCGTTTACCGTTTATTTTATGTGGGGAAAAAATATTTACAGAAAACCGGCTGTGTTGAATGAACTGAAAATAACATGTAAATATGAAAGAAAACCAAAAAGTCTAACGTTACGATATAACAGAAAACATCTCGGACAAAGACACACACAAACGAACGGTTGAAAAACTGTGTGGCTTCCATGACCCTAATTCCCCTCCACCTGTTCACCGGTGACTCCCCTATATAGACTACGTTACCACCGTGATTCCCTGTCTATGCCCCCTGGTGCGCAGGTGGACGAGCAACACTGCTATTTACATGACTCACCAAAGACATACACAACATAACATATTCACACATCAAAATTGGCTACAACAACAATAAAGGAGAGGCAAAAACCCAAAAAGCATAATATGACCTACTTTAATGCAAAATATAAATGTCACAGACACATAATAATACATTTTTTATTTTATATAGCGCTTTTCAGGGTACACAAAGACAGAGAATAATAAAAACAACACAATAAAAATACAAAAAGAGACAAGTTATACATTAAAAACAGTTGAGTTGAGTTTTGGTTAGTGTTTTGAAGGTAGTGAGGTCTGTACAGTCTCTGATGTGTGTGGGGAGGGAGTTCCAGAGGGAGGGGGCAGCTACTGAGAAGGCTCTGTCGCCCCAGGTTCGGTGCTTGGTCCTGTGTGGTGGAGTGAGGAAGTTCGCGTCAGAGGAGCGGAGGGTGCGGGCGGGTTGTGGCGGTGGACAAAAACGTTACGTATACATGGTATACAAAGTAGAAAATGCTTCTCAGCATTACTTCAGTAAAGTGAACACAGAGCAGATTTCAGATCTGTCTAATAAGTGAAAGAGTTTGATGAGACGTCCTGTCAAAATAATGGACAACATAAAGGTGAAGAACAATGTTTCCTCCATCAACTCCATTATTGTTTATCTCCTCTGACTCTTACTGTATATCATGGAGACTTACTGAACAACATAAAGGCAGGATGTGTTTTAACGGTCTCATTTACAGTGTTGATCAAACTGTTTCCTCTGGTCCTGCTGAGCTGGAACTTTTCTTAAATCCTCTGCTGGACTTTTGTTTGTTAGACAGACAGTGAATGAATAAAAGGTAACAAACAACCGACACAACTACCACTGCTGCTGTCAGTCCCAGTCCACAGTAGAGGCCGATCCTTCTTCGACCTGCTGTGTTCGGTCTCTTAGTCGTGTCTGCGTTGCGTCTATCAGGTGTGTCTGTGTTGGGTCTCTCAGGTTCGGGCCAATCCCTCGCTGCTGTAAAGAGACCAAACAACAGAACAGCTGAAGCTGTGACACATTTCTCAGATACTGTGAGAATGAAGTGAAGGATTGTGGATTGTGGTCGTCCTCAATACTTTAAAAGCGGCTGAATTGAACCTGTTAATAAAGTTCTACTGACTTCTACTCAACCAACTTACCAGAGACGTTGAGCTGACATTCACCAAAGTCCACACCATAGTTTGTCCAAACTTTACAGCGATACAGGCCTGAGTCCTCAGTCCTGAGTCTGGACACACAAAGTCTGAGTCGCCCGTCTCTGAGGACGTCCTTGTCCCACTGGATTCGTCCTGCAAACTGTTGATCCTGAATCTCTGGGGCCTCAACACCTCCGTGTAGATGAAATAGGACTGGGACTGCGTGATCAGTTATCAGATCACAGAAGATAAAAAGGGAGTTGGGGGAAGTGACAGCTGTGGTTGGGAACATCCATTCCAGTGTGATGTTGTGGTTCTCCTCTGCCTGATAGGAGGTCTGTGTCACATTCACTACAAATGTTCCTGTTGAGGAGACAGAGAGGGAAAGTGAGGAGCAGACACACTGACAACTTTAACATGGCAGCCTTTAAAATGTTTCTGTGGACAGTTTAGTGACGTCTCAGAGCTGCAGAGGCTCATCAACATCAACTGTTTGCTCACATGTGGGCTACTTTAACTGATTCATTGAATCACAGTGTAATAAAGTGAAGCTGGAAACTAACCACAGACACAGTTGAGGCTGATGAGCAGCAGGATCCTGCAGATCATCTTCTCCCTGTGAGAGGAGACAGAGGTGAAGAGTCATGTGATCACAGTTCAGTCCTCACATGTACCACAACAAACATCTACAGTCTGTCTTCAGTCCTTACAATACTCCCTTGTCTTTATTATCCTGCTCATTACACACAATGACTTCCTGACCGGACAGTCTCGATGCTAACACTAAGCTGCTGTATTGCACTTCTGACACAAGATGGCACCAGTAGTTAAACTGTCCACCATCAGCAGGAAACATGACAACATGTGGATTCAGCTGCAAACATCAACATCTAGCTGCCACATGAAAACACTGCAGAACTAGTGCTGCTCCTACAGACAGATGAGTGTATCTGGAACATGGTGACATGTTGTCAGTGTTGTAACACTGATACATTAGAAACACATATAAACAGTGTCTCCATATAAAGTCCTGAGAAACAACTGTAGATAAACACAAACAGGCTCATGTTGTTGTCAGGTCTCAGTAACAATGCATCATATTTGATGACATGATTTTACAGTAAAAAGTGAATGAGTCCAGTTGAAACGTCCTGAAGAAGAAGAAAGCTGAAAAACAAGTCAAAACAAGTTTGTTGAGGATTGAAATCTAATAAAAGACAAACATGTTGAAACCCAGCGGCTGTTAGTATAATAACGTTCAGTAGAGACAAAACAGAGTCAGTTGTAGACCAACGACGACTCCATCCCAATCCACATTCACATCACTGTCACACAGGACATCAGGAGCTCACAACTGACTGTTTGACTCAATATTGATGAATGAATGTTAACTGTAGATGAAGATGGAGGGAAATATCAACACTGACTGTTTAGTTTCATCGATAAAATCTTCTAACACACAAGATTTATACAAGTGGAAGTGATGTTTCTGGTAGAGTGTCCCTCATACAGCTGACTGACTCATCTGACTTCTATAGACACATAACTAACACGGATGAGCTTCTAATGTATTTGCGAGCTCCCTGTCAGAGCCATTTGAGTCAGACGGGACCCTGATTGAATTTATAAACGGGGGCAGTTCCGGTGCCTAGTTAGCAGAGAGGAGAACAACCGACTGGCAAGCATGGACGAGGAGAAATTAATTTTAATAGTTCAGCAATATCCTATGATTTATGAACCCAGACACCCGCACCACAAGGATTTGAATCGGAAGGAGGCCGCATGGTCGGCAATTGCCCGAGAGCTGGGCGTTTCAAGTAAGTACTGTAAACTTTTAGAAATCCATTTGCTACCTCACTCATTCCGTCCAAGATGTCAAAAACGGCAACCAGGAAATGTCAGGAATCTAAAAATAGCGCCAGAAGTTTGTTTACGTCCCTCGATAATTTGATTGGTTTGGATTCTGACCAATAGAATATACTCGCGACAAAATCGTCACGCTGCATATCAGGACACCTTCGCGCGACTTTTCGTCGCCGTTTCGCTCGCTGTATGTCAGGACGCGCACAAGCTGATGCAACAACTGTTGGTGTTTTTTGGTCCTCCCAACAGAGCACCGCATGACTTTTTCTTGACCGTACAGAGTGAGCTCACAGTCGGTGCTCGACGTGAGGACCGCACAGTGTTTTTTCATTAACTCTTTAAATGCTCTGAAAAACGTTTTATAAGGCAGGGCACTATAACGTAAAGCCCCAAAAATGTTCAAAAAATGACTGTGAGCTCACTCTGTACGGTCAAGAGAAAGTCATGCGGTGCTCTGTTGGGAGCACCGCTCTCTCTCTCTCTCTCTCTCTCTCTCTCTCTCTCTCTATATATATATATATATATATTAGCACCTCATACAACCATACAACCACACATCAAAAGACCACGACTATGTTAACCACACTGTAACATGTCCTCCATGTGAATCAGTGTTTACATTCAACAATAACAAATGTTCACAAAAGATTTTTAGAAAAGGAAATTCAGTTTCTGGTAGAATTTAACTCCTCAGCTGACAAGTCCAACTTAAATCAACACTTACACATGTCGGGTCGATTGTCTTCGGTCATTTACAGACGAAGTCGTGATGACAGTCCCTCATAGTCTTAGTGCTTGCAAAAAAAACAAAACAAAAAACATGGCTATCCCTATTTTTCCTATTGGTGGAAACATGCACCACATCAACCAATCAAAAAATGGCATTTGGTTGCTGAGGGACAGGGGAAAGTTGTCGGAGTGACGGCAGCGAAAGAGAGACAGCGATAGCGAGCAGCTACCGATAGCGAGTTTTTGAGATTTGAGAGATTTGTGACATTTAGCGTGTTTGGAGTGTATAGTTAGTGTGTAGTGTAGTGTGTTTAGTGTGTAGTGTAGTCAAAACAATGAGGCGACTACTGAAAGTGGAGCGGGCAGTGCAGCTCTTCTTTGAGCTGGGAGGAGCTGACCTGAGGGAGACGCAGAGCCAGTCTGAGCCAGAGAGTCAGGACTTTGACGATGAAGTGGGTGATCCATCTTTTGTTTTGGTGACACCCTGGAAGTGTCAGGCCTGTGATGTGCCTCTCTGTCTTGTGGTGGACAGGAACTGTTTTTTTGGAGTGGCACAAATAATTTGTGTGGCATCTTATTGTGACACCTGATTGTTTTGTAAATGGTTGTTAATAGTTGTACAAAAACGCCTGAGGCATTGCTTGCATTTTAATGTAAATAGTTGTGTATAACTTCAAAAACTTATGTGCAAATTTAGCAAACAACAATTTATATTTGCATTCTAAGTTATAAAAATGGTTCGTTAAACATGTTTGTGGTTTTCACAGTAAAAAATCTAACTTTTTCCTACTCGGATTTTATGTTTTTTGTGTGATTTTAGGTCCAGTGTGTTAATACAGTATGTCAAAATGGAAAAAAACACTGTAAAGTCACATGTGAGGTTGTGCTGAAAAAAATGGCACCAAACAAGGCAAGGTAAACCGTGTTTAAGGTAAAATATAAAAATAAAATATTAAAATATAAAACCTCCTTCTTGTAATGCTGCAGTTGAAACTGAAATGAAGTGCTGCTGTTTGATTTGTGTTTGGTAAAATCAAAAGTAGTCAAAAACGGCCAATACGCTGGACCTCAAAAGGTTAATAAGATATGACATTAACATTGACAGTATATCCTGTATATCCTGTACTGGCCTCCTACAGGATGTAAAGAAGAATCAGGTGAACTTTAGAGCAGAGAACATTCAGCAGTTCTAAACAGAAATTACACGTTAAAACATTAAATGAACTGAAGAACTGTGAACCACTGAAAACATTAGAAATCTGTAGAGAGGTTTTTCTTTAATATTGTGACACATGATCCCTCTGCACTGTGTGTTAATGTGTTTTGTTATGTTCAATTTTTCCGTAAGTGTTGTTTTTTATCAAGATTTTTTTTACTGTCCAGATTTTATAAACAGATTTAACTTTCTCACGGGGAGCTTTAAACCTTCTTGTTGTAATGCTGCAGTTGAAACTGAAATGAAGTGCTGCTGTTTGATTTGTGTTTGTCCATCAACATCCTACACTGTCAGATCTCTAAATGTCACAGCTGGTTCAGTAAGTCACTGTATGGAGAGTTTTCACTCTGTGCCTTCTTTTTTATTTTATTTTTTTTGTATTTTCTTTTTAATTTCACAATAATTCAGCACAAAAGACAACAAAAATATCTCTCCTGATACGGTATCAGTGACAGAGTGACTGTACAGGTTTTCTTTTTGTTTTTTTCCCCTCCTTTCCTTATTTCTCCCTCCCTCTCTTCTCCCTCCTCTCCTCTCTCCTTTTTGTACCCACATCCCTACCCTACCCGTATTTCCCAAAGAAAAAGAAAAAGAGAGGGATGGACCTTCTGATGGACATCGTTACAATACACTGCCTCTCCTAATGTTGTGTTTATAATGTGTACATACTGTAAATAAATCCATTTTTATATGAGAGAAGTTGTTTTGACCCATTTGGTAAGTCTTTAAATATCTAACACCCAGAAGATGTCAAGACCTCAAAGAGTTTATCAGCCACAAAGTTCATAATAATTAAACTTTATTCACACTCAGACTCAAACTTACTTTCAGGCCACATTAATGAGTAGAATATTAAAAGACTGACAAGAGATGAATTTATGTGTTTTTATTGCTTCAGCTTGTCACAAGTCACATAATGAAAATGCAAATGGTAACATATTGCAAATTACATCATAAGACATGGTTAAGACCTTGAAGGCATTTATTAACTTCATATAAATCTGATATGAAATGTGTTTTACAGCATTTAAAGAGTTAGGTTAATTTTAAACATGACATATTGTGGGAAATTAATGTTGTCTGTTAACATTCAAGTTCATAATATATGAAACTTGTTCTGTCTTTCACACAAGATCATTAAAAAAGTCAGCCTTTGTGTCACATCTACAGTATAAGTAGATAATACCAATAGTTACAGGCAAATCTTCAAAAGATAAATACAATAAGTTCCACAGGTCCGTGTTCATGTAGGGGGAAGAGAAGAGCAACATGTCCTTTTGGATAGCTGCAAAATCCCGAAAGCGTTCATTAAACCCCACTGTGAGAGATGCGATGGCTGTGGCATACCTCTTCGTTTGCGTACCAATATTGTCCTGTGGAAAACTGTCCATGACCTCACGCAAAGCTGGAAAATGTGCAGTGCTGGGCTCTGTCTGTGACAGGTGTCTTTCGAAAAGT
The DNA here is from genome assembly GCF_965226575.1 of Pagrus pagrus. NCBI lineage: Eukaryota > Metazoa > Chordata > Actinopteri > Spariformes > Sparidae > Pagrus > Pagrus pagrus. Next base: position 29,093,397 of record NC_140191.1, read on the forward strand.
TGCATCTTGGTTCCATATGTGTTTTACAGCATTTAAAGAGTTAATGAAAAAAGTTAAATATGAATATCAAATGACTTGGCAATTAATTAAATTCATTTAAAACACAAACGAAAATATGAAGACACAGCTGCTGTTTAATTTGTGGAAAACAAAATCCACTTAATACAAAAACTTTAAAGTGAAGAGCGCAGCTTTTCTTTCAAGCACACATACAGAGACAGAATGACAATCAGTAAATATGTATTTGTTTTTATTGTAAGCAGGTTTTATTACTTTCTGTATGTTAATGACTAGTTAGACCATCAATATGTTTTAATGTTGGTTGAAGAAATTGCTGTATATTATTATTATTATTATTATTATTATTATTGTTGTTGTTGTTGTTGTTGTTGTTGTTGTTATTATTCTTATTATTATTCTTATGATCCTTGTCTGGACTCCAGCAGGATGGAATGATCTTTCTCTTCTTATGTGTTACATACACTGACAGGAAGTAGTAGATCACAGAAAGTGATGCTTTTCCATCAAATGAAAACAAGTAAAAAACAGTGTTGTTACGTTTCTCTTCTGTTCTGACATCCTGTAAACTGTCAAATTGTTCCGACTGTCTGTCCAGATTTCATCTACAGCTGTAACTTTCACACATTGAGCTTTAACCTTTCCTTATTGTGATGTAAAGTAACAATGTGTTGTGGTCAGCAGAGGGAGCTCTTTATCACCAGTTTAGAAATCCTCACCTGGCTGCAGCTTACAGCTGTGATCATTTAGACTAGGGCCAGATTTGACTATGACAGTGGCCTACAGTGAAGGTGGTTTAAGTGTTAAGTATCTGTTTAAACTTGAAAGCGCATTCACTATGAATATGAGTGCCCTCAGGAAAACACTTGGGGAAAACAACACAAGATCTTGAGCTTGAAACATGGCATTGATAAGCAATGTCTAATTCAGAGTTTAAGATTCATTTCAGGAGAAAAATCATTCTCCAAAGCTAACAGATACATCTGAGATTCCTGATGTGGAAGCTGATGTGAAATGAAGTCTTTCTATCTGCTGAGTGTTGTGGTCCCATTTCACTCTTAAGGCTTAGAGGGAGCAGTGAAACAGTGCATGTTTAAATCATCACCCACACAGAGTCCCTGTGTGGTCCAATAACTAACAACGTGCATCATTAACTGCTTACACCTGTTTAGAGAAGCTTTTAGGTTGTAAATAATGATAAATAACAGTATATTTACTGCTTGCTTTAAGGTTTTCCTCGGTGATAAAGGTTTGATATAAAGTTTTTTTCCCTCTGTGTGTATATATCATGACAAGGCAGTGAACTAATTGGTTATCAGAGCTTAAAAATGCTGTCAGTTACCACTGGTTCTTTTCTATACTTAAGTCTTATGTTGAAGCATTTAGCTGTTTTGTCACAAGTACTTGAGTTTGGTCATTGTCTCAGATATCTTTAGAACTTCGTCTATCCCTTTAGTTTCTTTGCCAACAGTCCTACTTTGTATTTAGCCTGAGACAGACCTAAATAATCAGATTCACCATCATTTAGTGTAGATTACATTTCTGTATGACTTGACCACCATGATAGATTTCAAGCATTTGAGCATTGGTAAATGTTTTACAGATCACAGTGTCTGTCCACGTAGTGTATGGCTGGGCTTGCTTTGGCGCTAAACCTGAGCTGGTTTCTTAAGGATGTGCTACTAACATCGAGCCATTAACTCAACTTTTAGAAGTGTGTTCATTTTACTCTGTTATATTACATATTTATGATCTACAGCAAGTGTTGATGAAGCACGAACACCTCATTAACAGCTTTTTGTGGAGCTGTAGCTACCACGCCCTATTCATATTTGCTAGAAGTAGCACCCTGACATGATTTTTTTGTGTTATTTTGTTTGTTTACCTTGTATATGAAACAGTTTCCCACTGATGAACCTCTGCAGTGTTTGGCTTCAAAGCCTGCTGTTGTTTCTGATACCTAATGTGTATTGAGCTTTGGCTCTTGTCTCTGTCTCATGTATCAAGTTATTAATTACAGCAGTTATGTTAAACACAGTTTTATGTATTCTGTAGTTACCATTTAGTAAAACTCCACTGTGAAAAAAAGATCATTTTGTAAAAACAAGCCAGTGTGATGCAACAGTTATTTGTGTATTTACCATGTTATTGCAGAAAGTGAATCATATTGAGATGATTAAATATAGTTTAAAATGTTTTACTTAAATGATGGCAACTATCTTATCAATCTATACATACATCTGTAAAACAATCTATACATAAATCTATAAGTACATCTATACATACATCTATAAATCTATACATACATCTTATCCATCTACATCAATCTATACATACAACTATACATCCACCTATGCATCAATCCAAACATCAATCTTATCTATCTATATATCAGACTATACATTTATCTAAACATCCATCTGTACATCTATCTACACATCCATTGATCCATCTGCATGACATCCCAGAAGTCCACAGTGAGGAGAGGAGGGCAGCTGATGCTCTGCACTGGATGGACTTGGTGGAGGATCAAGCTGCTCCATCACCAGGAGATGCTCCACATCCTCTGATTGGCTGGACTCTGTGTGAGTCCTGCAGAGGAGGACAGAGATGTGACTGCTGTTTCTAGAACATGCAGCCAGGAGGCAGGGCTTACACTGTACTCCTGTGGCAGGTGATACATGTTACTCACCTGCACTGCACTGGAGTCTGTCTGTGCGGCGGCTGCACCACGGCTGTCCACTGATGTGTGCTGCGACAGGACCAGGACTGTCTGAGGGCGACGTGGTTCCTCCACAGTTGCTACACCAACAAACAGAAACACAGATCAGTCTTCTAAAACTTTAAAAACACTTTAAAATAAGATACCTCTTCTTACAGCTGCAGTAAACTACATCTGAATACTAATATTGGAGCAAATGACATTCATTTGAGAGTCACAACTTTTGCAAAGATGAAGAGTCTCCAGAACACTGTTTAAAGCTAGAAAGGTGGCAGGGTCCGCCACATATTAACAAAGTAATACAGTATGAAATTGTGTTGTCCTTTAAGGTCACTTTATTTATTCAGTCATGAAAACAAAGAGAATTTGTTTATTTAGTTTGCTTAAGCATTAAAAAAAAATCTGTCAATGAAGATCTTTCGCTTCTGATTAAAAACAGTGCCCCTTTAAAGATCCTGTACCAGGAACCATTGTACCTCAGTGTTATTGTTCACAGTGGGGAAGTTGTTTTGCGGCATTCAAATTAAATCTAATAAAATGTACAATTGGTCATCTGTAATGATCCTGAACTTTGTATTCATGTAAATGTTCAATGGCGCTGAAAAGTGTTGAATTACTTGAACTAAATACCTTGTTTGAAAGATTAATGTAGTTTAACAATCAAACGTCTTCTAGTTTTCATCACATTTCACATGACAGTCCTCACCTTTAGGAGCTTTTCTGCTCTCCCTCTTCCTCTTTTTGCCCAACACAATACCAAACACATCTCTACACTTTCCATCTGACATCAGCCAACAAAGATTGTTTGCAGTTTGGTGATGTAAACATGTATGAGTTGTGTGTGAGCAATGTGTACTTACATAGTTCTGGCTGACAGACCAGCAGGGGTGTCTCTGAGCGTGGAGCTCTCTCTCTCTGTCGGCCTGCTGGTAGTAAACGGCCTGCTTCTCCGCTGACAGTGACTTCCACTGTGGACAGACAGACAACAAACTGTTTGTTAGCACACACACACACACACACACACACACACACACACACACACACACACACACACACACACACTGGCAACAGGCAACAGGTTCTGATATTATTTTTCATCATCTCACCTGACTGCACTCTCCTGGTCTTCCAGCAGCGTGCGCTGGGCTGTCACAGGCCGAACCAGGATCACACCTGATGGTAGAAATGTGGGAGATGGAGTGCAGTCGTCTGGTCGGACGTTAATGACATCATCATCCGTCAGAGGAGGGGCAGCAGGCTCACAGTCAAGCGCCTCAATCGAGGAAGTGATGGCTGAACTTCCTGAGGCTTGACAACGTAAGTCCTGCCACTGAATATGAAAACACACACACAGAATATGTAGTGGCAAAAAACAGTTCAGAGTTTTTCCTTTAACCCTTTATGACCTATTTCCTTTTTTGTTTGTACCATCTGGAGAATGCGGGTGATGCAGTGTCAGACTCGCAGTTTGTGTCAAAAAACATCCGAAGAGAGAGAGTTTGACTGTTCACTGTTGCTGGTACTTTATTGTAAATTGAATAAAATACAAAATAAAATGCAAAAGAGGTTTAAAGCAGGTTTCACAGGCGCAGACACGATGCACAGCAAGCTCACAGACTGAGGTCAATGACGGTATCTGCTGGTCGCCTTCTCCCCGTCATGCTCTACCAGCAGCCTTTTTAAAAGGTGGCACCATCACCACCTGTTGAGGGTGCACACTCAAAAAAGAAAATATGTCACAAAAATAGAACAACTACAAGTAAATCATGTAAAACGTAAAACTTAAATGTGGCTCCTACAGAATTATACTGTCATTGTCTTGAATCATGTATCTGCTATTATTTCTGGCGAGCTGAACTATTTTCTCATCTGAGAAATGGGTGTCATGACCGTAGGAAGACATCTCACCTGACTTTGCCCCCCTGACCTTCCAGCAGCAACATGTTCTCAGCTGTCGCAGGCCAAACCATCAACAGAGGTAACACATGACCTGAAGGTCTTCCTCATCCAGGGGAAGACGCGTCAGAAGCAATTCTTCTTCTTCTGAGGCTTCTTCTGTGCCCCCGTGTTTTCTGAAAATAAAAGAATATTAAAGACCTCAGCTGTACTCCAAAATGTAAAACCATTCAGATGCAAAGATGACTGTTACTTACCACATGGGCGTGAGTCAATGGTCCTTTCAGTGTTGGTCACTGGGCATGGGTGTTGCACAGGAGGTACACACAAAGGAACACCAAAGGACACAAATGTCATTTCAGCCATACCCCATGGTTACAGTTAATGATAACTTTTTGTAACTGCCTTCAAACTGCTCTGACTACCTGTGTGGGTTCTGGTTCAAAGTTTCCTGTGCAGGTTCAGAGTGAAACTACAATTGTTTATGTTGTTTACTTCCCACCTTCCTCTTGTATATATCGATATGTGTTTGAAGCATCAGAATTAAATCGTGAAGACAGCTGCAGATTTTTCTCTTCTCTCCACAGAACACAGTGCATGATGGGAAACGCTCAATTTTTCTCCTGATGGAAAGAAGTTTGATCTGAAGTTTTCTTTATGTTGAAATGTAACTACATGATTTTATTTGACATATAAAAAGGTTACCATGTTGAATTTATCAACATGGTAACCTTTTTATATGTCAAATAAAATCTGGTTCTGTGGTTGATGATGTCTTATCTGATCCATAGGAGCAGAGCAGGTTGTGACTAATAAAAAATCCCTGAGCTTCATGTCATTGTTCTAAAACAGTGTTTTTCAGCCTTTTTTGAGCCACGGCACATTTTTTACATTAAAAAAATCCTGCGAAATAGCAAAATAGCTCTGTTTGCCAGAATGGGGAACTCCTTGGCAGCAGTCAACCAAAAACTGTCCAAAGGTAGATCAGCAAAGCTTAGCTTTAAACCACGGTCTTGTCTCAGTTCAGTTAGTTCCTCCTGCTCCTGCAAAGTCCTTTCCAGAAACTGCTGCTGCTATATGGGTCCCTAACCCAGTCAAGGCATTCAGTGAAGGCTGAGGGGAAATAAAATGACAACTTCTCCTCAAGAGTTTTCAAATGTTTACCTATTATCTCACACTGTGCAGCAGTGTTGACATCTCCTTGCCATTTCTGAGTGAGGGGGAACATGTCAAGGTTGGCACTTTCCAGATGTTGTTGCCAGAGGTGCACCTTTGAACAGAATCCATTTATTTTGTCTGTGCTTGTGAGCAGGTTTTCATTTCGGCCTTACATTTGTGTGTTCAGTTCATTCAGATGCTGAAGTATATCTGACAAGAATGCCAGCCTTGCACACCACTCATTACCTGCAAGCAGCTCTCTCATCAACTGTATTATATTCTGCTCTAGTTTAAGTGGGCCCATATTGTTTTTGCTTCTCAGTTGCTCTGTGATCGATAGCCAATCATTGCATGCAGGCATCCTAAAGGTAGGTAGTGGTCCTCTTGGCTCTCCCTCTGTCGCCGTAGGCACACCTAACTTCCGGTGCGCCCGATGTCCGCTGCTGTAGCAGGTATGAGAGCGGTCTCTGCAGTGGCGGTCCTAGCTTGCATGATGCCCTGGGCGAACCTCACCTTCAACTTCACCTATGTTCTTACCTTTTCTCTTCGATACCTCAGTATTTCATTTTATCTACCTCAGTATTTTAATTTATTTTATTTTATAGCTACTTACAGTAGATACTACTTCAAAGTGGCCATTTCACTCGCGGGGAGCGAGATTCACGCAACGCGTGAAATGTCAGTGACAACTGTGGCCACTAGGTGGAAGCATAGTACTGAATTGCAGCTGAAACGATTTTGGGACAATTCCACATTTGACCACAATGTAGCTGCAATGGAGAGTGGCGCTGTTTTAGGCTACAGGTAGAGTGAATGGAGAGGGGGACTGCTAAACCGTATCAGATTGATTCAGACTGATTGTTTCACAGCGGTGGGACACCTCAATTATCTGGGTGACCTTGGATAATCACTTGTGCTTTCTTTGTTTTACAGTAGAGCTAAAATATGGACATTAGTTGTTTTTTAAGGAACATTTGTTTACTGGTAAAATTGCCGACCTGAATTATTGTCCCAGTCCGCCCCCGTGAGCCTATATCACGGCCTGACTGGATGTTGCTTAAATATTTGAATAGCCAATAAAAATATCTGATACCCTAAAGACATCTGAGGTTGTGATTTCGCTCGCTCGCTCGCTCGCTGCAGCCACGGCTAATAAGCGGAGGCAGAAACAATAACGCACAGCCTACAGAAGTTTCTACGTCCATACAAGCATTTAAGAAATGATTCTTATCAGTTCCATAATTCAGAGAGGATTTTTACTCAACGAAAAAATGTATAAAGATCAGCTTTTAGGTTGAAGACACGACAGCAACACGTATGTCCAGACGCTGGTGTGTGTTATGTCTGACGTATAGCTCCCCCGGTAGAGCAGCTCCCCCGGTAGAGCAGCTCCCTCAGTAAGCAGAATCTTCTGCTAGTATGAGTTCGAATCTCTGTATAGGCTGTACCTTCAGGTAATGTGTTTTCTTTTCTCATCATCATTATGATCACATATAGCTCCAAGTTTGAGCAAATAAATGAGCAAATGAGCATTAATTCTCCGCCGGGCCGCGGCACCAGCTTTCCTGCTTGTGTACATAAAATACATTAAATTCTGACACCACAACTGTAGCGTTCCGAATATCAATAGATGATAACCAGAAAAAAAAAAAAAAAAACGTTCTATTGATCTGATTCACCGGCTTCATGGACGTCGGAACTATTTTCTGAGAGGGGGGGCGGGGGAAGCACGCACTTTTATCAATGATTAAGGATTTGATTTGAAGTTATTTTATAATGGCGTGCAGTTATAAGAGAACTAGATGGATGAACACGGCATCTTTATTGTTAAGAAAATGAAACTCCAGGAAGCTCCCCACTGCGTAAAAACGCAGCGCAGCCAGGAGCTGCACCTCCGGGCTGAGGGCAAAATTACAGCGGGTTGCTCTCGGGATGTGTGGAGACACCAGAGTGATCAGCCGTTGGATCTCCGCACGGGGCAGCCGGTACTTTGCCTGGACAGCCCGGTCTGACAGCACGTCCAGTGGGGAGAAGTGCTGACGCACGTATGCATTTATGTAAACCGTCTGGCTTCGCGCACGGTGACGCTGTTGGTTCGCAGCGAGAATGTGCTGTATTGCAGCCATGGTTTATCACACGCGCGGACTTTGGCAACGCATTTATATAGAGTAGCAGGTGAAGCCTCTCTGGATGAGGTTCAGCTGAGTTTAATACATCTGTTTCCTTGATATCTGTGAAATGCCACAGGGTTGTATTTTTATGTGTAGTACTATAAACTCATATGCAGATGTGTTTTAAAACTTAAACGCGTAATTCAATAACAAGGTTTTTTTTTCTTCTTCTATTAACCTATGTTTCTTGCGCCAGTGGTCCGCAGCTATGAGCGCATTTCAACATTGAGCATTGTTTTATTATTTCGAAAAGTGGAGGATATAAATTTCCCTGACGCGCTTGATCACTGAGCATTTGGTCGCTAAGAAGGCTGTTAAGAGTGGGTCAGCTCGATCTTACATTTCCTTCTTAGTGAAAGATCTTCTTAAGCTAAGAGCGACTCTGGGAAACACATCCTTCTTTCACAGCGTTCTTAAGAGCGCTCCTAAGAAGATCTAAGCACTTAAGAGCTTCTTAACGAATCTGGGAAACGCGGCCATTGGCAGGGCCAGACACAGCTTAATGAGCTTCTCCACCTCCGAATGCAGGATGGACACATCCTGGATGGTGCTCACTTCTCGTCCCCTACGCACATTCCTCAGTATGGGGGAATGCAAATGTTAAGGCATCTGGAACACGTTCGCTTAACTGGAAAGACCACATCCATCCCCCACACTTTTGAAAAGCTTGCTACGCCAGCGCCCCGACCCCCACCCCCGCGCGCTGAGGACAGCAAAGAGGTCTGCAACAAATACATTGATCACTTGGCCAAGGGATCTCCTCCTGCAGGGAGACTGCTTCAGGGACTCACTCCGCTTTAAATAACCTTCTGTATATCCGACTACTGTGAAGCTGCTGATTATGTATTTTAATAAAGCTAGAGAAAACTGTCTGACATGACGTGGCGTCGTTCTTCTTTGTTGTAGAAAATATAAGGAATAGAAAGCACAAATATTTGTGTTAAATTCTGACACCACAACTGAAAGAAAGAAAGCCGGTCATAGACGTCGGAACTCACGCACCCCATCAGCCTCCCTACCCACGGGAAGATACGAGAAGTAAGCACCATCCAGGATGTGCATATGGACCTGGTGCGCTCTGAGGCGGAGCGGCGTTTTGATCAGGAAGGACTCCGCATAGCTGCAGGGCGAGAGCAGGCAGTTCTTGAGGCGGCTCAGGGGAAACGAGTGGATGTGGGTTCCTCGGAACTGACCCCCTTTACCACGAGAGAGGTGGAGAAGCTCATTAAGCTGTCTGGCCCTGCCAATATCTGTCGCGGCATCCGAGCGCTCTTTCTCAGCCTTGCGCAGGCTGAAAACCTGCTGCGCACCATGACGCAGGAGAGACTAACACATTTGACCGTTATGAACGCTCACAGTGACCATCGATCATCTATTGATATTCGGTACGCTACAGTTGTGGTGTCAGAATTTAATGTACACAAGCAGGAAAGCTGGTGCCGCGGCCTGGCGGAGAATTAATGCTCGTTTGCTCATTTATTTGCGCAAACTTGGAGCTATATGTGATCATAATGATGATGAGAAAAGAAAACACATTAACTTAAGTTACAGCCTAAACGGAGATTCGAACTCGTGATTCTCGCGTGATTCTATGAACTCGGCCACAACGAAGTAGTACCTACTGTAAGCATTTTATTGTATATAGTATTTTATTGATTTTTGTATATTGTATATAGTACTTTATTGTTTCTATATTTGCCCATGTATTTCGATTGTATTTGTATTTAAATGTACCCGCTGCTATGATAACCTAATTTCTCCTATCCCTGATTAATAAAGTTATCTGTCTGTCTGTCTGTCTATCTATCTATCTATCTATCCCCCACACCAGTAGAGACAGCTGAGGTCCAGAGGTGAACCTATCCCCCTCTCCCTTCCCCTTCTTCTACAACCTCTGTATGTGAGACTTTCTCAGCAGCAAGCAGACGCACCTTTACAAAACAGAGAACGCCTAGTCGCCCACTCCCCACACGGCAACATGACATCATTGACTTGACGTGTAAATGAGCAATACAAAAACCGGAAGAAATGAATGCAAACAAATTTAAGGCAGCCGGTACAGGTCGGCACCGGGGTTGATTTACCGAGGAGACGAGATAAGCCCAGAGACGGCTGCTACAGAGCCGGTTACTGTGGGTGACTGTCCGCTCGCTTTTGAAAAAAATGTTGTGGGCGCTCCACAGATGCCGCCCTGGGCTTGCCCATATTGCCCCTATGAGGAACTGCCCCTGGGTCTCTGTATCGTTTGTGCCTTAGTTTAACAGTTTATTAGCGTGTTGTTGCGGGCGGCTGTGGCTCAGGGGTAGAGCCAGTGTCTTGTTATCAGAAGGTTGCTGTTATTCCCCTGGTCTGCATGTCGAAGTGTCCTTGGGCAAGAGACCGAACCCCAAAACTGCTCCTGATGTGCTGGTCAGCACCTTGCATGGCAGCCACTGCCATCAGTGTATGAATGTGTAAATTACTGTAAGTCACTTTGGACAAAAGCATCTGCTAAATGCCCTGAATGAAATGTTAAAACTCAGTTATATATGATTTTGTAGATGCCTGTTGTGGACCCTCTCCTCTTCCTTAGACGTGGCTCTCACCGATCACTGCTGGTAGGTCCATCTATACCGTGTGCCGTGACATTATGTGGCGTGTAGTATCTAAATGGCTGTTTTCATTTTAGGAATTTGCTCGTAGTGGCGGAATAGCACCACAGGCTCTCGTCCCCTCCCCTTTCCGGGCTCATAGGCACGGTTGGATCAGGACTGCAGGTCTGTGTTGCTCTGCAGGCAGGAGGCCCAGTTTCCTGTTACAGCTGCTAACCAACATTTAGTGTTGCAGGAAGTAGTCTGTCATGATTCAGTGTCCTGTTCTTGTGTTTTCTGTTTTATTTTGATATCATGCCCTCATGTCACTTTTTGCTTTTCAGTTCCTCCTGTGTGTTTTTCCCTCCCAGTGTTTTTCCGCTGTTTTTGAACCACCAACTTGGAAGTCAAAGTCAAAAGCCTGTTGCTTTAGAGTGGGTCAAAAGGCAAAATGTCTCTCTTGGACATTCAGAATGCAAACCAAAATAATAACTATCTGGATAACACAACAGCAAGACAACAGCTTAAGTATCTTTTTTATTGTTTTGTTCGGCACATAAAATGACAATAAATACACAACGGCTACAACTGCCTTACATTTCAAACTGCTAATAAAAAGAAAGAAAATACAACAACAACAAAGCACTTTATAGTATGGATGTGGATTAATTTGTGCTGAGATTTGTGTTACATATGCAGGATTTTTGTCTAGCATGTGTAAACATGTGAGTGAAATGTAGTCTTAAACAGTACAAACAGCATCTTTAGTATCATTTGTAGAAATCAGCAGTAACACAACAAACATTGTAATGACTAGCAGTTTGGCTTCACCTGGCAGACGAAAGGGAAGGGCATGCTGCAGCCATGATTGGACCAACCTTTGGACACTGCAAAAACATCATCATCATCATCATTATTATTGTCAGGTACTGTATGGCAACAATGTGTTGAAATGAAAGAATTAGTTCTCCCCCTCCCCCCCCCCCCACCTCCCACCATGACCAGCAAATGACTGTGTGGGGTTTTCTCTTTTTACCTTGAGTGTTGAGCTGTAGGCACTGGTATTGGTTAGTTGAGCTCACTGCATCCCAGTTTTGATAGTCGAACACTGAGCCATCTCCCCATCTCCATTCCCCCTGTAAGAAATGACAGTGAAAGTCTCCGTCATTCAGTTGGGTTTTTTTGGTCTTTCTACATGTACACTTTAAAGTTTACGTTTAAAGCACATTTGTCTATTTGAACCTTTCTGAACCTTTCACTGTTTTTTGAAGCCTCAGCAGCAAACCTGGATAAACTCACTAACACTGTACATCTTATCATGTCTTACATCAGCTTGTCTGAGGACATCTGTGCCGACTAACAATGTAATATCTACATATACCCAAACAACAAACCCTGGTTTACACTTGGGGGCAGCTTTGTCAGGCCAAGGAGGAGGGCCTTCAGAAGTGGAGACAGAATCCTGTACAACCAGGCCAGAAACACAGCTTAGAAGCTACGCTGAAAAGCTGAAAATTGCTGTTCAGTGAACAGCTCCACTGGAAACCCTCCTCCACACTGTGGACACTGCACTGGCCCAGACACATGCACAGACTTTGCTGAACTTCCTATTTTAAGATTAGGTAATTAGGTATTAGGTAACATATGTAATAGCCAAATGAATGTCACAGGTGGGAGACCCCCCATGGCATGCATAATCATCACAAATCATATTTCAATTCTAGAAAAATATTACAAAATTGTTAATTTACATCTAAGGCATAGTGATAGGTGAGTGTGGGATACATGTTCCAGACTTTAAGGATGCATATAAGTGCTGTAGTTTACGAGGAAACTCACAAACATAATTAATTTTAGGCACCAGATCCATCCATTTGGAACCATCTGGGGAGTCACCCTCATAGACTCTGGAGACTACTCAACTTTAACCTTAAGAATGATCTTTTAGTAGTTTTTGTTCCTAAACCTAACTATAGGTTAATAACAGTCCAAAAGTCATAATATGTCATAGTATGTGAACTGTTTGTCAGCATGCTTTATTTTGAAAGTCTAACCAGACGTTTCAGTTTTCACGCCTTTCAGTACAAAAATTGATGCTAGAGGGGTAGGTTACTTTTTAATATCTGTACAAACCTCAAAGTGGTAACCTCCAATCCAGGCAAAAGCATGACCACCAGTGTTGACCATACGCTGGAGGAACTGATACTCCCAGATGTTGTGGACTGAGGCTAAAGTGCCACCAAAGCCAGCACAGAAGCTCTGCAGGACAAGAAGAGGAGGTTGCTTTGGTTCTATTCGAAACAATGTGATGTATTTTTAAGTAATTCTACAAAAAAGAGACCTTTTCTTTCATTATGAGTATTATGTTATTACCTCAGCGTTTCCCCAGGTATCAGGGTAGTTTTCTAAGAAGTAGCAGGTACCCCGGAAACTAAGCCATCCATCAAGACAAAATTGGAAACGAGCTAGAAAAAAACAATAACAATTATTTAAATGATTATCAATGTTAATATATATATATTATGGTACATCTCACAGGAACACAGGCTGCTGCAATTATTATTATTATTACCATTTGATTTTCTTACCTTGACGTTGAGCTGCTCTGTTGGCAACAACAGCAGTGTCAGCAACCAGTTCTGAAAAAAACAACCAACCAATGTCTATGAGGTTATATATTTATGTTTATAATATATATTTATATAGTCTTTGTGTGATCTTTCACTCATTATTCATCATTTTCTATGTCGACATAACTGTACAGAAAGATAGACAGAAAACATTTTAAAGGTCTAACGTGTTATTTTTTGTAAATTGACTTTGCAGCTTGTAAGACTCCCTAAATATGGTGGCATTAGTTGATAACTTTATAAGATTTTAGGTGATAAGGTGCAGCAGATTGGTTTATTGCTATACAGGCCTATTGCTAACCTAAAGGAATGAATTAATAAGGTAACAATGTAATCTCCCCTTCACCTTCAAGTTGACTTCAGCTCAAGCAAGAGTATTGTCTGTACTGTATTTAAAATGGGAAACTGAATCAGCAATGATTCACTAAAAAATGGGAAATGCCTGACATGATGATACTAGGTGCTTCATGTTACAGTAACTACAGCTGCAGTAAAGTGAAGATGTTTGAGAAAAATTCACAGTGACACATAGTAAGATGTAATCTAACTCATCAAAATGGAAAGTTTAAAATATGTGCCAATTACCTTGTTTTGGTTCAGATTTGTCTTTCTGTTCTACTGCAGCAGCCTCAGCTGGACCAACTGACGGAAAGAAGGGCAAAGATAGTTAATTGTTTTAACAGTTACATAGTTATGTACCAGACAAGTACTACTGAAATCAGGAACAAAGACCATTGGGGCTTTTCCACTGGCACTTTTGGCGGCGCTGAGTCAAACTGTGCTGCACTGATTTGCTGAGTCTGTGTTCAGCTCTCAGTACTTTTGGAGTTTTCGAAGAGTATTCACAACTGCTCCTGTGACCAGTGCTCAAGACAAACGAGGCCATGCTGGTACTCCTGTAGTGGAGATGCAAACCCCTGTTTCACTGGCCTGACGTGCCACTCAAAACAAGTCGAGCCGAGCCAGATCATGTGTATGGTAAAGCCCCTGAATGTCTCACAGATTCTTTTCCTGTTGAAGCCTCACTGTTTGCCCCAAAAGTGTTTGCGTCCGTCGTATCAAATAGTGTGAACACCTCAGTTCAAAAACAACCTTTTTTTCCATGATGAAGATTTGCTAACGAGATAAAACTGACTTCATTAAACATTAACTAGGACTTAATCTGCATCCATCTTCATTTTTGACGGAAAAGGTATGAAATGAAATCTCTCTTCCCTTTTGTTGAAGAACATTTAATCGATCTTGTAATCTCAGTCTCCCTCTTGTCAATGGATGGCTGCATAATTCTATTCCTGCATGTCTACTTCATCTTCCTGGTGACTTCACACATGAGCTGCGCTCCGCTAACAATTCTAAAGCCTGGAGCTAGCTGCACCCCATGGCTGTAGACGCTTGACCAACATGTTAGGAAAAGTAAATGATAGCAACATTGAGGCTTGGACAGAAAGGCACAACAAAACTACAATTGGACCCACCTTAAAAAATAATGCAGCAGAGAGAAACAGTGAGTGTCATTGTCAGGAAAGAAGACCTACAGCTACAAAATAGCTGGGAAGAAAACTGTGATTTTAACCAAGCCACCTACAGTAAGTTAGAAAGGGCAGTGGGTCAACCTTAGGTATTATTTGCATCTCACAACAATGTGCCATTGCTTACATATGGGGTTCGAGCCAATAAACTGAGCTAAGTTTAACCAGCTAAGTTGCACACTCAACAGGCTGTACTTACTACACACATTTCATGTATCCACATCTACTTATTACTGAAAACATTTTACATTTAAACAAACATTGAAACATTTTTCGTGTCTTGTTCTACTCATGCGCTACTTATGCAAAAATGTTTCATATGGTTGTGTACAAATAATTATAAAGACTCATGAATATAACAGTCTAGAACGGATCATGATTCTTGTTGGCATGTATCGACTAAATGAATATCACCTTCTCTGCAAAGCTGTATTTTCCTCATATGATCAATAGTTGTGGCTAAATTTCAGCATCAGTATAACCAACAGGATGACATTTTATTGGAGAGCAGTTTCCTGAAGCTTGATCGACTAAAACCAAAGTGTCAGGAGTGTCAAGTCAAATAAAACTGATGAAAAATAAAGAGAATGAGGCTGACTAACTACGACTAAAGCTGACATGGATCTAAAGCAAATCTAAAAACAAAATTGACAAAATTTACACTTGTCTGAAACAAAGTGTAAATCAAATCAATTTTATTTATATAGCCCAAAATCACAATCACATTGCCTCAATGGGCTCTACAATCTGTACAGTGAACGACATCCTCTGTCCTTGGACCCTTAATTTGAGTGAAGAAAAACTTGTCATGTTGAACTCTCATTCGATCTCTCCCCCCATTACCTATACTTTCATTATCTCTTTACCTATAAATATGTTTCAATATATCATCCTTCATTTCACAATCCTAAATATGTTATGAATTGGTACAAGTATTTGAATGTACAAGTGTTCTGCCTCACCTGTTGCACCCCTGATGGACAGAGCAAGACAGAGGATAACAGAAAAGATCAGTAGAGTCTTCATTGTGAAAGCTGATTGCTCTCTGAGATGGATGCTCAAAGATCTGCAAATACAAAAGGAGGCATTGTGGAGAAAAAAGAGGAGAAAAGAAAGTCAGACGAAATGTGAGAAAAATACATTAACACAACAAAGGAACACAGGAGCATCATGACTTACAGAGAGAAGCAGCAGTGAGTAAATGTGAAGTGGTCCTCAGGTATCAGTTTAGTGGAGCAGTGATGACAGGAGGCTCCGTGTTCTTTATATACGCATGGATCAACACTGAGCCAACTCCTTCAAGCAATAAAACCTGTGGACTTTGCCTTCTGTGTCAGCTGTGAGTTACGGTATGTTACAGGAAGAAAAAAAATGTTCTTCCTGACAAGGTGATTGAATAACAGCATCAATCAAACTATATGGGTCAACAAAGTGGTGGAATTTCCAAGGAATAGTGTTCCTGTCTGTTGTTTTACCCTGCTGCCTAAACTGGAACACGGGATCTGGAAGAATTGGCTATAACTCGAAAAGGAGACAGACATTAAGCATTTTTCCAGTCACGTTAATCAACATGAAGAGTCTGATAATGTAGAATAATACTACCCACTGTTAGCTTTTTCAGAATTCAATTTGTCTTGTGTTACATCGCCATGAAACACACCTCTCAAGTGCAACAGCTTGATTCGTGATTGTTATGGAGCCAGCTCCCTGTAGTCTAGTCTCTTTGTTCCCATTGAGTCCTATTTCATCCATACCATTTTCCTGCAACAGGACACTAGTAGGCTAGGAGAAGCCTTAGGTCTAAAATCAATATAATGCTCTAGTTTCGACAGGTGCAATGAGGCTGACTCAGTCAAGGAAACTGTGGAGATAAACAACCCACGAAAAATAACTGACACTTCCTTCTGGGAAATAAGATACAGTTCCCCACCCCATCCAATGGGAGTCCTCATGGTGTATGCAGTAAAAGAGAAGACAGAAGAGTCATGAAATTTCTAAACCCCTTCCTTCACCTCCCACGCGCCCCGCCCTCTCCATCTCTGCTGTTCTCAGCAGCAGCAGGTGTTGCGAAGCACAGAGGAAGCATCCCTCAACAAAGGAGATAACGGAATAAAGTTACCCTATGGTGCACCACCTCAAGTGACAATGTAAGAACATTGAACAATAGGTAAATGAGAGGATGTCCACCTTGGCTATTATTTGCTTCAGTAACTAGCAGTTAATAGTTGACCAACAGTTTACCAATATAGACTCATTAGTGACTAATTACGTAATCATTAGCTACTCTTTCTTTATTCAGCTATACTTTCATATAAAATGATACATAACACAGAGTAGTTACTGACTATTCTGGAGGAGGAGGAGCAGGCAGATGGTCCAAATCAGTGGCAGCAGGACAGTTGATCCAGTGTGGGATTCGAGGCGATCCTTGGCATTGGAAACACATGGCAGCTGGTTCAAAGGGAAGTCGACTGAAGCTCACAATTACCTTTAAGGCATCAACATCACTAATGCTAAAGAATATGACTTGGGTATTAATATTGGTGTATATGCAGTGTGAATATAATTGTTTAAAACATTTTTAGACTCTGGCTGTCTCTGGTCTGTTGTTAAAGAAATTATTGTGAACTGCCAGGAAATACTTAGTACCTAATCATTAAGTAATGAGAGACTAGTCAGTAACTATTTGGTATTATCTATCATTTTATATGAAGGTACTCAAAAAGAAACAGTAACTAATGATAAAGAAATTAGTAACTAATGAGTCTATATTGGGTAACTACTCAGTATGATGGTTCACTTTACTTGAGGGTACACAAAAAGAGTAACTAATGATTCAGTAATTAGGAAGTAAGGAGTCACTAATTAAAATGAATGAAGAACAACTCATTAAAAAGGTGATAAGTATGTGAATTCACAGATATTTATGAACTAATCATTACCTAATGATTAATTAATATATTATCTCCTAGTCTGTTCTCTAGTAACTCATCACTATCTACTATATAGTCTTGAAATCATAGTCAGTGAGGAATTACTCATTAACCTTTCATTATCTATCAAGTCCTTTATGATTCATTGCTTACTGGCTCCTCAGTAACTACTCACATTTTCTGTGTACCTTATTGTAAAGTGTTACCCCTAAGTCAAATGGGCGATTTCAATCTAGCTGTAAATCACTGTTACGTGTGGGCCTGTAGGGGGCGCTGTTGCCCCCGGCTGGTTGCTTTCTCTCTCCCTCTACCTTTTTCTCTATCTGGCGCCCTCTCTGCCTTTGTCTGTGTTTTTATCTTCCAGGAAGACACACCTGCCCAGGTTTGTGGCAATTACCTGATGACAGCATTTGAGGAGGATTGAGTGGAAAGCTCACTCTCTCTGGAGCCATTGCCCAGCTCACATCAGAAGGGGTATATTTTCCCCCTTCTTTCTCTTTGTTGTCTTTTTCCCCCACATGTTTTTCAGTGCTGGGGTTTTGTTTTGTAAGTTTGGGTTGTTGATCACCGGTAGTCCAGTTTTCAGTTTTCTTTGTTTCATTTAGGGTTAGACTACTTTGTTCTTTCCCTTTATGATAGTTTAGAGTGGATAGCTGGGTGCGACGGCCCACTGCATGGCTGGCTCAGTGATTTCCCCTTCTTTTTTTTATTTCAGCTGGGATCTCCATCCTCTTTTGGTAGGTACTTTGCTAGAGCTTCGTTGGTTGATTTAAAATAAACTTTTATTTAACTGTTCATCTGGTGTCTGAGCATCCTTTTAAAAATGTTACACCCTCTGTGCGAGCCTTTTGTGCGAGGGTCCTTAACAATCACCCAGACCACTCTTATAGACTTCCGTTAAGGCTTTTATTTTTTCTTCTAACTTCAGCCACAACAATTTAGTCACTGTGGGTTCCAGGAGGGCTTACACTAACATGTTTGCATCATACATAACATGGTGCCATTCTCATGCTCCTTTGATGGTTTCTTTAACCGACCTGGAAAGTCAACTTTGTTGATTTAATTAGCTTCATAAGCTCCTTTTTGGAAACAACATGGATGCTACAAAGAAGATGTGTTGCATTGTATTGCTGAGATTGTTTGAACAACAAGTTGATAGCTGTTTCAACTGAAATATTCCCTTATAGTTGGAAGCTATTTTTTCCGATTATTCCTACAACAGTCAAGTCAACATGACTAACATCACCACAACTCAAAGTAGGGAATTGATCATGTGGTTAAAAGGAATACCGCTCAGTCTGACTGATGTTATATCTATTATCTGATGTTTGTGGATAAGGATTATCATAGATTATACTGCATTGATGGGTATGTGACATTTTACTGATATAGATGTTTGAGGTTGAGCTCAGTTTACCTCCTTTTATATACTGTTGGCTAGTTTAATCTACAGCAATGCATCATATTCTAAAAGATTATTTTTGAGCATGGCTGTCCTGTGAGAACCACAGAAAAACAGCCTGTTTTCAGATTTGTGATGATGCATTATATCTTAAAAAAAAAAAAAGATTTCAAAACAGTTTATTTTAGCTGAAGAAGAAGGAGATTATCCTCAATACAGAAAGGAACACCTCATCCTTCAATTTATCCGAAACGTTCAACATCAACAAGTATGGAGATGCATGGTTTTGACTGGACAGGAAGGGGAGGAAAAAAAGTAATGTTAAAAGTAACTCGTAATTAAAGCTGGCAGACAAATGTAGTAGTGGAGTAAAAAGTACAATATTTGCCTCAGTGATGTAGTTGAGGAGAAGCCTAAAGTAGCATAAAATGGAAATACTCAAGTGAGTAAATGTCTGATATAATATATAGCCTAATAGTTTTATTATTCACACATTATCAGACCCAGTGCCACTGTTCTTTATTATGCTGCAAGAAGAAGTTGCCTTTACATCCAAAGGTGTCTTGAGGGTAAACTTATATGACAATATCATCTGACCCACTACAGTTGAATATAGTATATCACTGCCATGACCAGCACCTTGTCTTTGGGGTTCATTCACCAGACAACTCTTGCTATCTCAGCAGTAACAACCAACATCTAAGTGGTTTCATTTTGGAATTTCTATCAACTTAATTCTTTTTTCCAGTGTACAATATGTACTACATCATCACTGTTTCCAGATCAGGCAGTAACATTTATAGACAGAGGCATTATAAATTGTCTTAAAGCATAGGACAGGCAGTTTGCAGACACAGATGTCATAGTTGCTCTTTATTGGTACAAAAACAACAATCCAACCTCAGCCAAGCAAGAAACAGCAGTTTCTGAACAATTTTCATCCATAGCATTTCTTCATGAGAAAGAAAAAAAAGATTTTTAATCATAAAATAATATATTTATGTTTGTATTTATTGATATTTGTAAATATCTGTTTGGATCCAATTTGAACCTTTTTTCTGGAAGAGGACCATTCCACAGGTAAACAGGTTAATTGGTATCAGGTATAGTATCATGACTGGGTATGAAAGGGACGTCATCAAATGGCTCTGTTCACAATCAAGGGCGGGGTTCACCACTTGTCAAACACATGATTGTATAAAGGAGATTACAATGTGGGCTCATGAACGCTTCATAAAACTCCTATCAGTAAACACAGTTTGTCTGCAAATTATTTCATTCTGCTTTTATTTACATTTTACACAGCATCCCAACCCTTTTTTGGAATGGCGTTGGATTGAAGTATTGTCTTCTCCAAATGTAATGGCCACTCTTAGAGAAGCAGTGTCACTGTCTCTCACTATGTGTATTTGTGATACAGATCAGATGAAAAAAATTGAAGCCTTATCCATTATTGAAAGCAACTTTTGACATTTGTGCACAGTATTTGCAGGTCTGAACTCTCTGAGTGGTTTCTAGGGAACATTGGTCACATTTTCCAGCCTGTGTCAAGCTTGAGAGACCCTCCATGTCTTTGTGATGACGATGTGATGACATGATCCTCAGGACTCCAGCTAGGTTCATCTTCTGAGTCTGATGTGGTCCACCACAAGAATAATCAAGGCCATGCCAACTATAGCAGAGATAACCAGTCGTACTGTGGCTTCAGTCTGACACCAGCTGCTACTCTCTGAGGGAATCAGGGACTTCAGAGTCACTATGCTTGAATTTTATTAAATGTGTTCAGATATCACAAAAAATGAAACAATACATACAGTCCGAGACATTAACATTAATGGTATTGAGTGTTCAATAGCTGCAATATCATACTATATTATTAACTATGTCATCATTTTTTTAATGTAAAGAGTAAAAAGAGACAAAAGAGCAGAATTGTCTTTCCCATGTTTTACCATCATCATACCTGTGTTCTTTGGACACGTGTCCTCTCTGTTGAGTTTAGTGGCTTTTTCTTCAACAGGGTTTTCAGCCACACAGCTGTAGTCGTCTTCATCGTGGGACTCTATTTCCAAAACAAGAGACAGCCTGGAGGACAGATCAAGACCACTTGTCTCTTTCAGTCGGTCTCTCCCTCTGTACCAGGACAGGATCAGCTCTCTGCTGTTCTCCACACAGCATTCCACCCAGACTGAGCTACAGCTTGTGTTGACCAAAGATGCATTGACCTTGATGGATGGAGGGCGTACAGAGCCTGGGGAAAGACAAGCAGTCAAAATGTTTTTTTAAGAGTGCAACTGAGAAATTTCTAGTCTAAATACAGTCTTTGGTTATTGGCACTGAACAACTCAGGGCTCAAAGGTTCGGAGGTTGTTATAGTAGCACTGTGACATTTTGAGAAATATACTCAGAGTCAGATGAGAGGACTGGTAAAGGTTTTTGTCTCTGAGGGCTCAAAGTGCCCATTCATGGGTGAGTTTCACCAGGGGGCATAAAATGTGACATGTTCTCATACTTCTGGCCCCACTGTGCAGCTACCCTGACCAACAATAAGTGCAGCGACACGGAACCCTCACTGGCTTCCAATCAAGTACACAGATGACGCAGGACCAAGCCAGAGTTACAGCTACCAAGATATCAAACCCCAAAGCACTGTATGTTTGTTAAGCTTATTCAGACACAGGATTCTATTTAAGAAGAATCATTCGTGGGGGCCACAAATGATCACGCTGCAGGAGCACAGAGCGTGCACACAAGTGCTTACGGTGCACTTCTTCTGGGGGGGCAAGAGTTTAATCATATACTGACCACACCTTTTATACATTTTAGGAAAGATACCATTGGCTAATTTACAAAGCTAATGGAGTCAAGCATTGGGTGTGATAGAAAGGTCAACCAATGATAAGGGCCATAGACAACTCGGGCATGTCATCCACCATTAGAATTGGCCCTCAGGGGCGAGTCTTTAAGAAATGTTTAAGCTGCTGCGTTGTAGAACCCAATAAACTCCTTTGTTCCAGAGTCTGCACCTCTCCAGTGATCTAGCCTGTTTCTTGACTCCAGCCTACATTGAAGACTATGATTTGGTAAAGTGTTGGACCAAATTCCAGGACCCATCCGGCCCATTTCCTGGTCCCTTGGGACTTAACATAGGACAGTTGATTTTTGAGTCTCATTCCCAGTTCTTCAAATACTGTTTTTTCTAACAAATAGGACCTTTAACCCCTGGACAAAAAAAGTATGATACAGAAATGGCTGTATTTCAAACACTACAAAGAATTATGTCTAATGTTTGGTATCATTGGATTCAGAACAATGTAATATCAATAATCTTGATCCATCTTGTCTACTTATTAAGAAGAAACCCCTCAGAATCTTTCTTTAAAAGGTAGAAACACAAACACTGTGGAACAGGTGGCTACACATGACAAAATAAACGTTTCTGATTTCACCTAGATACCATGCCTTACATACTAAACATTCTAAAAGTAGTATATTCATTAATGGGTTAAGCGCACAATGATATTCACTCTGTGAATCCACACATGAATCTTATATGACCTTATAAAGTGGAGGGAATATTGCAGCCGTCCTCTACAATGGTTTTTAGTCAGTTTCACTGAACGTACAGTCAGGTTTACTTACTGTATATAATTAGGTGGAAATGCTGAGAAATGATGTTGGTGCCGATGGATTGGCTCTTGTAAACACCAGTGTCACTGACTCTGAGCTGAGTGATGGTCAGAGCTCCAGTCTGAGTGTCCAGCTGCAGTCTGTCTCTGAAATGCTCGTCGTAATCACTATAGACCTCCCACTTTTTCACACTGGCGATACGCGTGTTCGGGTTCATGGGTCCAAAGGTCCACAATACCTGTACATTACTTTTGCGTGTGGCTTCTTTTGTCTTTAGGGTGACAGTCGCTCCCTCTCTTGCTTTCACTGTTTCCTTATCTTCATCTGCCACCGCACAACACAGCAGAACTGAAAAAGAGAAGATGTGGCTGTTGATGAAACTGTAAAGGTTTTGTTGACTGAATTAGATCAGAGCTGGAAAATATTCATAGATATGCTGTTGCTGGGCAAGAAGAAAAGTAATGGACTACAGGGGACACAGTCAGTGGGTACTGTGGGAGTTGGAGGCCATTCCTAAGAGGCATCCAGTCCCTATATAAGCCAAGTGAGAGCTGTGATGAAGTCAAAGCACTGTGGATTTATCTAGGCATTTTTTGCTGAAAACGGCTGATCACAATGCTATGAAAGCGATGAGACAGAACCAGGCATTAAAATATCTGAGTCCTGTCTGATACAAGTGGACAGGATGAGCACAGTGGACCCTGCAAGTTGTTTCCTGCTGAAATGTTGTGGAAGATAGGTAGAAATTCTTATTGTTTGATGTTGCCTACACGAGCTTCTCTGATTACCATGACGCTAATGTAACCTCTCTAAGGCAGTAGCGGTAATGTCTAGAAGAAGCTGTAAACCAAACATGCTCAGGCTACAGGACTGAATGCTACAGGACTGAGTGACTGCTTTTTCCTCTCTATAAGCTAGGCATTCAATCTTGCTTAAATGGAAGAATGTAAACCCTCCATCACCCAACCAATGGATCAAGGATGTGACACAGAACATCAAGCTGGAGAAAACCAGATGCACCCTCAACGGCTCCATTAAGAGATTTTACTTAACCTGAGACCCATTAATAAACTATGTGAACAGTTTACCTGGGTTAAAATTATGGACTCACACCTCCTCAGAACATTTCTATCCTCAGGTGGTCTGTCCTATCTGTGTTTGAATGCACTGTTATGTGTGTGTGTGTATTTTATTTAATGTATTTGTTTTGTTTTGTTTTGTTTTGTTTTGTATGTGTGTGTTTTTGTGTTTTATTTTTATGTGATCTGTTTTTTTTGTTAATGTCTTGTATGATAAAACAAAACAAGGTTTCTCTTAAAGGAGCACGCTGTAGTTTTGGGGAAGAAATGTTAATGAAGAAGACATGTTTCTGTCTAAACAAACTAAATAATCAGACTCTCTTTGTTTTCATGGCTGAATAAACTGAACAACAAACTGACCTTAAAGGACAACACAACTATACTGTTTTACTTTGTCTATATGTGGCGGACCCTGCCACCTTTCTAGCTTCAAACAGCGTTCCGGTTACAGCTTGTTTATTTGCTTATGGAAAAAGTTTGTATTATTACCTCATTAATATTGGAAATATTAAAATTCTGACTTTGAATTTCTTCTCCAAAACTACACAGTTCCCCTTTGATGCAGACAAGGTCAGCTGTGCTCTGCAAGTTAAGAAGAAGTACAACATCATTTCCAGAGAAACTGTTTCTGTTCCACTGAATACAGAAGCCCACGTTAGTCACATGTACAGGTTGTTCCTCCATAACTCTCAACACAAAACAAATCTTTATTTTATCCACATCATTTTGACTGAATTTACTGTTTAATGCACAGGTACAGTGAAGACTCTAAATCAAACCAAGAGGTAGTGTGTAGTAGACTGAGTAAAGACAAGTGCTGCAGATGGAAAAACAAGGTTAACCACAACTTTTGACACTCACAGGTCATCTTTGCAAAGGATGTTAGGTAGAGCCTGTTTAGCACTGTGCTTTTTGTATATATAAAAATAGCAGTTCTTGCACCGAGGGGGGTCAGGATGTGGCTGTAACGGTACAGGAGGAAATGCAGCCAACTACTGAAGTTCATTTTATTTAAGATTGTTGATGCCAGCCAAATGGTAAAAAGTAGCCTAAATAAGAGTTGCACAGCAGAGCAAAAAAAACCCTCTGCCATAGAATAAAATCTATTGAAATCCACTGGATCCAGATTTTTGTTTTGACCATAAAGCTCTGTCAAGCCAAGGGGAGCTGCGGATTCAGCAGGTAATTCTCTGTAAGCTTGTCACTATGACCCAGTGAGCAAAGAGTGGTCTAGATCACGTCTTTTAGATGTCATTTATGGACATCCAAGACGTCTAAAAGTCCTCTGGGGAGCCAGAATGAAAGTTTTTTATACGTCTTTTCTGGATGTTGTATAGATGTTTATATATCGTTTATCGACTAATTCTGGCTGTCAGTGGACGTCCAGATCATAGCCAGTATGAACGTCTATTCTCAACTAATTCTGGATGTCAGTGGATGTCTAGATTATGGCCTGACTGTTGACATGGCCAGGCCATGATCTGCACGTCCATTGACAGCCAGAATTAGTCGATAAATGACGTTGAGAAAAGAAGTCCAGTCAGGCCATAAAAGACGTGATCTAGACCACTTTTTGCTCACTGGGGAGTTGAGCATTTTCTTTTTTTTTAAAAGTCTTTTCAAACAGTTTTGTTACATATATATTTAAAAAAGCTTTAAGAGAGGTGTATACTTATATGTACTGCTGTATATCACAAAATGTCTTTCTTTACTTACCACTTGTACTATCTAGCTTTCACTGATTAGATTTCAGAAACATTGTCCCAATCCAGTCTGTGGATTACAGGAAAACATTGCTGTTGACAATTTTTTTCTGTTCCACGAACTGTTTGTTGATGAAACCACCCAAATGATACAGTTTTACCTGCCCAATTAAATAAAAAGTATCCCAACTGGGTAGAGGCCCAATCTAGCAACACTGTACATAATTACTAACAAAGAAACAAATTAGCTGAACGTTGTTATTTTTAGCTTACCTAAAGTGAAATGGACAGCGAAATGTTTTCCTCCTAACCGAGGCTCCATGTTGTGTGTAAGCATGTATTGTCTGGCAGTGTGTTGCTGGAAGTGTGCTGCTGTTAATCAGTGTGTCCTGTACATCTCTAGTGTCTCTGCTGTCTCTGATCGCTGTATTTTCATCAACAGCCCCACCTAGAGCCCGTTTGCATTCACATGCAAACTGCAGTCTACCTTCTTAGTTCAGCTATTTCATACACTTTTTTTTTAAAAGGCTTTATGTAATTGCCAATGTTTTATGCTTTTGTCAGGCCTTCTCTTATGTTTATATTGGTGTGAATTGTGTTGAATGGTCAATGATGTACACTCACTGTCCACCCTCTAAAGTTCCACCCCAGTGAAATTAAAAATGTGAGTAGGAGTGAGGGGTTAAACATCTCTGTGACATGTTGTGGCTACATAGTGTGGCTAACCAGAGGCATTGTTGTGAATGAACGTGCTCGTGTTTTTGGTGAATGTTGAACTCAACATTTGTTTGCAACAAAGAATGTGAACCTAAGCAGGAGTCAACAATGCTTGTGCATCAATTTTTGGCACCCGGCTCTCAGCCAGCCTCTCATTGGTCAATATGGGCATCATGGGCAACAATAACTGTCATCAACGCAGAGAATGGATAAATTGTTATTATTATTTCACAAAATATGCATAAGACACTGCAGCTTAGATCTGGATTACAAAGCTACTAAAAGGGATATTATCACTTGCACATCAGTATCCTCATGGGCAAAAATCCCACTTAAACCAGCTAAGATCGGACTTGGGCAGTGCTCCTTGCGCTTCTTGATATCAACCAAGAGCGAACCAAATAAACCAGATCTGGCCCAAATCTGGGCCAAGCTCATTCTTTTCTGGTGTGCTGGATCTGGCTCTTGGGCCAGTTTTGGTTTATTTGGTTTGCTCTTGGCTGACGTCTGGCCATGCTATGGCATGTGGCAGGAGCGGACCACCCAAGTGCCATCATTCCACGTGCTATGTGGGCTGGATGAGGGTGTCTGGTACATGTTGCTATCTGGGTTGGCCAGTTAACATAAAAAAAACATCACAAATTAGTGTAAAAATTAGTGTAAAAATCAGCACCAACCAATTTTTTTATGTTTTCTCACACCAGTAGTGTCACCAGAAATATTGATTTAGGTGGGCCTTTGGAATATAAGATGAGCTACAACCAAAGCAAAAAGTGATGTGTAGATCAATACTTTTTTACTCATTATTTTAAGCTCTCATTAAAACATTATTTTGAATATTTGCCTTCTGTCTGTTTTGTTCTGCATCAATAGCACGATACTGCTTTGCAACATGTGATAGTTTCAAGAAATAAGGTGGCAGACGCATGCTGCAACTCCAATGTTGGTCTACACACTAAACATCTGCATGTTCATCTATTGCTGTTAGATCTGCAACAGTATAGGCACTGTGTTCTGCAGCCGAGGATGGACGGGTCGGTTTTGGTTTAGGAGCATCCCCAAAGTCGGCATCAGATTTTTCCCTACTGCATTTTATTTCTGACATCTATCCCTCCGCCCTTAAAAAAATGTATGCAGAGAGCTTTGTTATGACATCTTTGCTGTAATGATCCGTCACTGACCAGCAGTTAAATGACAGAAAAGCAGCAAGTGGTTCAAAGAGACCTCGCACTCATTTGAACTCTGAGTTTTCATTACAAGTGATATGAAAGTCTCTCTTTAAATCTATTTTTTTCCATTTAAATGAAAAAATAATAATAAATGTAGTACATAAAGTAAATAAATAACGTGTCATAGCCTAAAAAAGTTTTTTTTAATTGCACCTAACTCATATTTCTTATGATTTTGTTTTGTGTGCCAGCTGTAGATTTAGATGGCACAGGCACATCCAGGCACACCAGTGACTAAGTGGCTGACTGTGTCACACTGAAACATTCCCGCTCGTCTCACTTTTTTTCTGACTGTTGTTCAGCCTCCCTCCCTTGCTCCCTCCCCCTCGTCCTCCACGTGTCTACTTTCTTCTTCCTAACACTCTCCTCACCTCAATCATCCATAGCATTACCTCCTTCACCTTTTAACTCTGTTCTATCTTTCCTCGTTCTCTCAGAGTCCTCACTTGGATTATCTGCTCAGCAAGTAAGTAAACAATTTCATTTTCAGTTTAGTTAAGCGTCTTCACATAAACTGATATATGTCTGTAAGGTTCTTTGCTGATGATGTAACTGTTTCCCGCTCATTTTGGCTCCTTTCTCTATTCTGTGTATAGACCATACATTACATTAGATATAAAAAATATATATTATATAAGATATGTATGGAAAAGGTCTGAAAAGCAATTGTAAAATGTCACTAGCAGAAAGGAAATGTCAGTAAGTATTAAAACGTCTGCAAAAATGTAATCGGAAAAATCGGATTAGGAATTACATTACAACGAATGTGATATTAGGTTTGGAATCACATGAAAAACATGTAATGAGTTTATAATGAATAAAGGCAGTTAAAACAGATCAATGTGAGAGAAATCTTTCCCCATGTTTTGTGCTGAATAAGAAAAGGTGTGTTGATGCATCACAGCAGTGCAGTGATGCCAGTTACAGAGCCACCTGCTTGCTGGCAGTTGCTGTTAAATGCAGACAAGTTGCAGGTGGCTGCAAAACTTGATTTCCTGTTATTTTCTGCGTGACACAGAGGTAGGAGGCACACAGAAACAGCCACATCCTGACCCCCACGGTGCAAGTGTGTGTACGTGTTTGTTAATGTTTCCTGAGTGTTTAGTGTGTACCTTTTTTCTGTTCCCTTTTGTGCTCGACTGTTATTTGTGGTTGAAATGAAACTGGGCCGCACATCTACACGATATATATTGAAGGGTTGTGAAATTGTCTAGAGAAAGTTTTTTCTCTATCTTTATTCTTCCACAAATGCTATACAATTATCACATCTAAATGTGTCAAACTCTGTGGTGCGCCTCACCTCAAGTTTTTGACATTCAGATGGAGCTTTTTTACTCACTATCAATATTAGTGTACTGTTCCAACCGTCCATGGCATCAGTTGTCATTCAGAGAGAGTGACTCATTTAGGTGGACTATTTTCATACTGTGCCATTTATGCCCGCCTACACCTGACCTTTACATCTTCCAAATTAGCATTGATGGTAACTGGCTGCTTGATTTTAGGTAAACTGGGAATAATTTGTTACTATTTGTTAGCCACATCAGAGGACTGCTGCTTCTTCTCTTTTTTTTGTGGAATACTTTTTAAACATGGCTCTTCACAGCTTTGGCTACCACTCTCAGAGTCAAAGGGCACATGGTCATGTGCATTAAAATGCAGTGCGGCATGCAGATTAAAATGCTGATGAGCAAAAAAAAAAAAAAGATGGAGAACAAGAAAAACATACATTTATGTTTAAAGAATTATAAAAAAAATTAAGTGTAAAAATGCTATGATGTCTGTTGGCCTTCTGTGGGGGTGGGATGTGCAACTTCTCAGTCTGTAGAATTGTAAAATGTACATATATGTGACAGGTATTAAGCAAACTATGGAATAGAAATTGTACACAGGGTTACTGTCTGTGTTTACTTAAATGTAGAATCTGTACATAGTCTGTTGCTGGGGTGGTAAAGATTCTTCATAATCCTTCTTGCTCTGGTTCTGCTACTTGTAAGTCCTGAGAAAGTTGTGGCGGAAAAAAAACAGTGCAGACGAGAGAGTGAATGATGAAGACAAACAGCTATCAGCTCTAACTCATCTATCTTGCAAGGAGGATGCAAATCACTCAAAAGCCCCTTACCCTAACCTTAACGTATGCATGATGGTTTATTAAAGGCAGGGGCTGAACATTAATTATGAAGAAAATTGTAGAAACAACTAAAAATGTAAAACTAAGATTCAAAGCTGTGCTTCTGGTTATGTGGACTGGACAAAGGAAAAAAAGTGATGAACTCGCTGTGTGCCTGGCATTCTGGGCCCTGTACATGCTCTGTAGGCCCCTCCTCGTATCCACAGCTATTCATTCTAGTATGTTTGAGCTCTGAGCTCACATATGTCCTTAACGACTCTGTGGAAACAAGTCCAGTTGCCTACGATATAGCACTTAGAACTACCATGACCTGGATGACTGAGAACCTTCATCAATGTTGTAATACTTGTTTTAACAGTAAAATATTTTTTTTTAAAAACACACGAAAAACAGTTAAAAATCTGTAGCAAAATGCTCAATTTGCAGGGGCTACCAGCTGCTGCATCTGCATTATAACGTTAACATTAACTATGATAACTGTGCTCTGAAAGGATACATTTGGATGTTGACAGCAAGCGTATGCCCTTGCCCTGAACACTGGTGTGTAGCATGAAGGGACAACAACTTTAATTAATTTGTGTAGCACTGTGTTGTATAAAGACAAATAAATTATTAAATTATTTCATGGATTTCAAACCTGTAACTGAAAACAACATCCTCATGTGAAATATTTTATGATGTATCTGATCTTATCTGTATTCCTGCTTTTGCTGCCTATCCCCCCACTATTCCCCCATTTTTTTTAACTGTACTTAATACTATTCTGCAACAATACTAAATGTATCTTTACGTCATCCTCTCCTATCTTTTTTCTAACTATAATTTCTGATTTTTTTCTTTTTAATGACCCATACAGTCACAATGAAGACCAAGGCCATCCTGTTTCTGACTACATTCATGGTAATGCTCCTGATTTCTGGGTCTTCTGCCGATAATCAAAGCAACCACAGCTACACTCCTCCCCTCTCTCCTGTCCAGAGCACCATGACAACATCTAATGATGCTCCAGATAATAAGCCAAGTCCTACATCTGACCAGATTCCATCTGTAACGATGACAGAGGAAAAGAGTGACAACGACACCATCCCTGCAACATCGTCTCCATCTAATTCATCCATAGGGACATCAAGTTTCCAAGCAACCGAGCAACCCGACCAGTCTTCCTTAGCACCAAACAACAGCACAACACCTCCCTCCCCACAACCCACTAGCCACAAGTTCATGCTTTTTTTTATTCTGTTGGCCATCGTGGTGCTGATGCTGTTTGTGGGATGCCTCCATGCCATGAAGGAGGCAGGGCAAGACAGCTGTGCCTCCAGGTTCCTGCTGGGTGTGAGGCAGAGGCTGAGGGTTGTGATTGGTAACGTGGAGGACTGGATTGGGCTTCACCTCTGGCCAGGGGGGAAGAGAGAAAATGAGGATGATGAAGAGGAGGCAGAGAGAAGACAGGGAGATGAAGAAGGACAGAGGGTAGATGACGGGGGAAAAGGAGGTAGTTGCGGAGCAAGGATTGAAAAGAAAGGGGAACACAAAGAGGATGACAGCGATGATTCACCTGGCTCCTCTAGTATGGAGGGGGATAACCTCAGGGAGACTGCGCTGAGCAGACAGGAGGAAGAGGAGAGGAAGCAGAGTTGGAACGAGGACGAGGAGGAAACGAGTAGTGAGAGTGAGGGAGAACAAAGTGATGTGGGAGGAGAGAGCAAGGGAGATAAAAAGGGAGGCTCAGAAGTGATAGCACTAGTCAACTCTGTGCAGGAGGATGAGGAAAAGACTGATTTTAGTGTCGTCACTGTCCTGTAGTGATGAAAAACATCATTTGAAGAAGGAGAAAATGTGTAAGGTCATTATGTTTAGATCAGGGATCAGATTTAAAAGGAGAATGATCATGTTGTGATGGTTTTAAATATGTTACTTCACTGAAGGTTAAAGGGTTTGAATGCTACATGGCCTTCACCATGTCTTTGAACATTAGGCCAAACATACACGAGTGATGAACTGTTCACGCATGTTTGTGTAAATCAGAAAATGTTAACAACCAATACTTTTTTAAAACTTACAATGTGTGGAGAATACAGTTGGTGTTTGTTTGATGATCTTTAAATAAACTGTTGAAACATCTTCTAAATTCTTAATTAATATTGAACAAAAAGTTTTAAAAGCAGTGTTTATTTTGGCACCTGGTTTCAATTTTGTTATAGTTTAAAAAAAAAAAAAAAAAATTAGATTAGCCCACTGTCATAAGTGGCGTACCATACCGAAACATGCCATATCACATTGACATTACATGTGTATTACCTAACATTCATGTTATGAGGTGAACTGGTTTCTACAGTCATTTCAACTATTGCAGTACAGTATAAGTCAGTATAAGTTCAAAAATATAACACATGATGCATTATTCATTAACTTATTCAGCATTACATTAGAATTAAAGCTCCACCTTGGACAGACTTTTGCCTGTGGCCCTCACTTCAATAATCTGCCCCTGAACAACACATCCAAGAAAGTTACAAAGCACCCAAAGCAGCCGTCTGGTCATAAACATTGCTTTCATAATAAAATCATTTAAAGTAACAAATGCAGTAAAGCGAGGTTACAAAATCTGTGTTCATATTTGATCAGCACTGCCTAATTTTACAGTTTGAGTTTAGTGAGCAGTGTGTGTTCAGGGGCTGCTTTCTTTATGCTGGTGGTAGTGAATGTATTAATTAACCTTCAGTAAATGTCTGTAATATGTAATTTCAAAATAGGTGTATTAGTCACTTGTGTTGGCATAAACACGGCGGACTCAATTGGTAGAGGTACTTTGACAGTAGCATTATTATTGTTATATGATTATGCGGCAGACTTATATTATTTGAGTTCCAGTGGTGCTGTTCCTGCAGGTTGTCCAATTGTAATACCAGTACCAGTTCTCCAGTTCTGAAGAACAGAACACCTATGTTGAGTGTCCCCACTCATCCAGACTCGTTTAACTGTTTTTTTCTCACAGCAGTGCATTACCACAGCAAGTTGTTGCACCACCCTAATCTTCATTTTGATTATGTCTGCTTCTCCACGAGATCACATGAGAGAGATCAGTGTGAGCAGTGGTGTAGCCAGGAGATTTTTAATGGGGTGGCACGGATGGGACACGAAGCTAGTGTGGGGTGGCCATGGCAGAGTGAGCCCTTATGAATGGCAGGAGTTCAAAATGTTCAATGCAAATGTTTTATGTATCACTGCTTCTACTAATGCACATATGAACTGAATTCCAAAAGTCATCTTCGCAGTCATTGTATTGGTTTTATTGTTATTGTTTTGACATTTTATAAAACACCCTTAATAGTGTCATTGTGTAGCAGATATTCAACTCCTGCTTTGTCTCGCACTGCAGTTTAATTCTGCTACAAAGTGCTTAAGTTCTGCATTCATCCATCTTAAATCAGATTAATCCTTCTATTTTGGTGATGGCTTGCAAAAAGTTTGATAACTTGTCCATGTCAAGTGACTTAGCTCTTCTAGCCTCATTGCTAAGGACACCCCAGTTGCTATGTCTGTTGTCTGTCATAGTTGCAAATGGGTCTTGATGGGTTTTATGGGAATAATTACACTTCACTATAAGCTCAAATATGGAATTGCAAGTCGTGAGTAACACTGCTGGTTTGAATGTTTATGAAAACGTGCTCACAAAACTTTTCTTGTGAGCGTTTCAATAAACCTCGTATTTGTAATAGCCTCATATTTGAGCGTATAGTGAAGTGTAATAATTATTCCATAAACACCTTTCAGTTGTAAATATATCAGCCAACACAAACCTCAAATTAATGTTTCCCCATTTAGCGCTGTGCCATCATTCCCTGTCCTGGAGCACAGCAGAGAGGGCCGGACTCTTTGGTGACGAAATGATCCAGTAATCATAATCGATGGTAGAAATCCAAGATTAAATCAAAAAGCATTAAAGAATGAATAGCCTACTGTGCATGTTTCACCAAATACGATTTAGTTTTCATGTAGTTTGTGTGTGAGACAGCGCACAGAGCGCACTGGAGACAGCACAGTCTCAGCTCATCTGGATCATCCTCACCACCTCTGAATATGGATTGTATGATTTATAAAAGCCTGTAAATAAAGTCAGTGACAGCTCTCACAGAATTGTTACACTCCATATCCTCATTGTGAGTCCTAATCATGATGATGCAGGTGAGTTCACCGTAACTACACTTCAATGAATAAGTAGTGCACCTATCAAACTTCCATTTTCAAACCACTGATTGTCGTGCATAAATTGGGCACGTGAAGAAAACAAAGGTAAATGTTTCTCGTGCGAGCTAGATACTTTTAAACGAGGAATGTTTACATTTGTTTTTTCCCCCCATGTCCCTTTAGGGGCTCCATACTCTAAACATTGACTCTATTCATATTTTTCAGTCACGTGACCCACACGCTGACCTGGAGGGCAAAACAGTAGACCAAGATGGCGGCTCATACCGGACTTCCCGTAGAGACATGACAAAAGCCGGTAAATTTCCCCTCGCACAGTTATTTAGATCACCTGTCAACCATAGAAAAGGAACGATATGGACACAAACTGCAAGTGTTGGGCACTTGTGATTCATATACAGCACACGCTGCAGTATTTCAGCCATTAAAACCCGCCAGGTCGCTGCCAGAGCTCGACTTGGGTGACATTTACGTGTAGCTTGTGGAGGGGAGGAAACCACCATTCCGACATAACGCCATTCCGACATTAGGCCCTAATTGTCAGAATGGCAACAATTAAACCTTTAATGAAACATCCCATCATTCCGACATTTTTTGCCTCGGTCGGAATGGTGGTATTTATTTCTTTTTTAAATGTCTTGCCATTCCGACACATCTTTTAAAAGGGTTAGGGTTAGGGATAGGGTTATGGGTTGCAGATTATGGTGAAACTTTGTCGGAATGCCGGGACATTCGCATGTCGGAATAGTGGTATGTCGGAATGGCGACATGTAGGAATGGCGGCATGTCAGACTTTTGGGATGTCGGAATTTTGGGATGTCGGAATACCAGCATGTAACCCTTGTGGAGAATCCCTCACCTTATACTGAAACGACCGAAGACTTCAGAAGCTCCTCTCTGTAAGTAATCGTGTTAGTTGAAGTCAGATGAGTCAGTCAGCTGTATGAGGGACATTCTACCAGAAACATCACTTCCACATACAGACTTATAAACTCTGTTTAGAAGTACTCAAAAGTAAACGGATTGCACGTATAACTTCCTGTATTATATCATCCAATCTGACCAATGAAGAGATTTTCTCGTTGCATACCCTAGTTCCTGCGGGGATGGAGAAAGTTTTCAAAGCCAGCCTGTCTATAGCGTATTTAGCATTAGTATGCTGCAGAGCTCTGCTATGTGCTATGTGCCAGCTATGGCTGACATAGTCTTAACATGATATTGTGCATTTCCAGCAGTCAAAAGAGAATTCCTCTTCTGACCGTATAAATTTCAGAGAGATTAAAACACCATTTAACAATAGTTTTTCTTGAAAAAACAAATCGGTGTGTGTCGGGGCAATTAATTCCACGATTTGGCCGTCTCCGGTGTATTCGCCTCTAGCCACCAACCCCTGGTAGTTTCCCTCTATGAATGCGTCATTCATGTGATTACAGGTGTCTTTATAAAACAGACCGGTGCTCCAGCGTGTCCTTTCCATAGTTTCCTTTGGTTGTAAAAAGGATGTTATTATTTATCAAATGTCTATGCCTGTAGGAATCATGTATGTAACATTGTCAGACACATTTAGATGAAACAGGACTGAGACTTTGTGATCAGTTATCATCACAGAAGATAAAAAGGGAGTTGGGGGAAGTGACAGTTGTGGTTGGGAACATCCATTCCTGTGTGATGTTGTGGTTCTCCTCTGCCTGATAGGAGGTCTGTGTCACATTCACTACAAATGTTCCTGTTGAGGAGGCAGAGAGGGAAAGTGAGGAGCAGACACACTGACAACTTTAACATGGCAGCCTTTAAAATGTTTCTGTGGACAGTTTAGTGACGTCTCAGAGCTGCAGAGGCTCATCAACATCAACTGTTTGCTCACATGTGGCTACTTTAACTGATTCATTGAATCACAGTGTAATAAAGTGAAGCTGGAAACTAACCACAGACAGTTGAGGCTGATGAGCAGCAGGATCCTGCAGATCATCTTCTCCCTGTGAGAGGAGACAGAGGTGAAGAGTCATGTGATCACAGTTCAGTCCTCACATGTACCACAACAAACATCTACAGTCTGTCTTCAGTCCTTACAATACTCCCTTGCCTTTATTATCCTGCTCATTACACACAAGGACTTCCTGACCGGACACAGTCTCGATGCTAACACTAAGCTGCTGTATTGCACTTCTGACACAAGATGGCACCAGTGGTTAAACTGTCCACCATCAGCAGGAAACATGACAACATGTGGATTCAGCTGCAAACATCAACATCTAGCTGCCACATGAAAACACTGCAGAACTAGTGCTGCTCCTACAGACAGATGAGTGTATCTGGAACATGGTGACATGTTGTCAATGTTGTAACACTGATACATTAGAAACACATATAAACAGTGCCTCCGTATAAAGTCCTGAGAAAACAACTGTAGATAAACACAAACAGGCTCATGTTGTTGTCAGGTCTCAGTAGATTTGTAGTCAAGACCGCCTAAACCGAGACCAAGACACTACCAAGACCAAGACAGACCAAGTCAAGACCAAGACAGACCAAGTCAAGACCAAGACTAGTTCAGCTCAAGACTAAGACAAAAAAAAAAAAAAAAAATTTCTTTGCCATTTTGCATGAGTTGTAGAACATAAGCAGCATCCTGGGTTCAGCTGCTTAGTATAAAAATGAGATTGTATTATTTCAACAACAGGCACAATAATACAGAGACAGCGCATGTCTTGTGTGTGAACTCATAAATGTTTTCATCAATTGGCTGAAATCAAATATGTGTAGCAACTGCATGACCGCTATTTCTACACTATTTGAGGATTGACTCTTGAGTGCTGTTAAGGACTGACATAACTATTGTCCCAAAGTCATCTAACAAAATAACAAGCCACCAACACCACCCTGCACCTCAAAAAAGTCTAATGAATGGGAAATATGTTACTGATTTAAATTGTACTTAATTTGTAGATGAAACGTGAATTTTAAATATTAAAGGGGACATATTATGCAAAACTGACTTTTTCCTTGCTTTAGTATGTATATTTGCGTATCCGGAGTGCCTCCCCACCCCCTAAGCATGAGTTTTGACAACTAAGTCAATATTTTGTACCTGGCAGAGTCAGGAATTGAGTCTCTAAACGAGCTGTTTGGATTTCACCCGGATTGTGACGTAACAGTCCGGGTGATTTGCATACTCTTTGCGTATCTCCTCCCACATTACGCCAGCTACCTGAACGAGGATCCGCCATTTTTTTCCCTCGCTAACTTGTACGCGACAGCCTGACCGCTACCATGTACAACCCGAAAGCCGAGCACTGCTGCTCTGTCGTCGGATGCACGGATCCTCATGTTTCGCTACATCGCCTCCCTACCAAAGAGGATATCAGAGCGAAGAGGCTACTTTTTATTTATCAGGGTCCCGGCTTCAGTGAGCAGAAGCGTTATGGTCTGTGCCAGTCACTTCACCCCGGACTGTTTCAGCAACCAGGGTCAGTACAACGCTGGACTGGCAACGAGATCGTCCCTTAAAAGATGGATCCATACCCACTGTCA
The DNA here is from genome assembly GCF_965226575.1 of Pagrus pagrus. Lineage (NCBI taxonomy): Eukaryota > Metazoa > Chordata > Actinopteri > Spariformes > Sparidae > Pagrus > Pagrus pagrus. Next base: position 29,130,652 of record NC_140191.1, read on the forward strand.
ATGATGGAACTGTAAGTATTTAAAAAACAGTGTAGTTTGTGTTACTTTGGCCGTTTAGCACATGAGCTAACGCTAACCATGGGTGTAAATAGGCTGAACTAACATTACATGTGAAGTTGTCAACGTTGGGCTTACTGGCCGGAGGATTCACGATAATGTTAATGATACGAAACGTTAATGTGTCATATCAGCACTCTTTTAAAACATGACGGTGAATTGAGAAAATGAATTAGGATATTGAGATTTTATCGCTTCTAACCTGCCGGTGAACCACTGCTCGGCCGTGAACATGGGGAGGAGACGGGGTGAAATGTCTCAGTTGTTCGCGGACATTGAGCTGCTGCTCGGCGGTGAACAAACAGAGGAGACGGTGTGACATCGTCTCAGTTGTGTGTGTCAGTTGTTCGCGGACGTTTAGCTGTTGTTCCGCGGTGAACACGCAGAGGAAACGGTATGAACTGGTCTGTTATTCACAGCTAGTGAGCTACGTTAATTCATTAGCATGTTGTGCTAAAGGACAGTGTGTAAGCAAACTTCTAGAAGCGTGTCTTGTCTGAATGCACTGCTGACTGTGTGACAGCCCGAGGAGCTGCTGTAGTTTGGCAGATGTCATGGCTCTGGGAGACTGTCCTCTGACCGTTTTTCTGTGTGTTATACATGTAATACGTGTGTAGCGTTAGCCGTAGGCTACAGCTAACGGTACAGCTAATGCTACAGCCTGTAGCGTTAGCTGCTGGCATGAGACCTGAGAGCACCAAAACGTTATCTGCAGTAAAGCAATCACTACTTTGTTTTGGAGCCGGAGACAGGGGCTACCTGCTACATGTCTGCTGTGCTACTATCAGTTATATGCAGGCACGGACACAGAAAAGCTGCGCCGCGCTGTGTATTGCTCGTTGTTTTTTTTGTTGTTGTTTTTTTCTTCTTTTTTTTTTCTCAACTTTATTGAAAGTTGCTGTGTGTCGCTCGTTGCCATGGTCCCGCGATGCCGTCCTCACGTCTTCCGGTCGGCAGGAAGAAGTGGGCGGCGCACGCAGTAGCTCATTAGCATAATGAAAAAAGTCACTGAAACCGGCCGCTGAGAGCAGGGCTGTGAAACTGGTGTGTAAACAACCCTGCTGTGCTCAATCCTTGAGGTTTTTTGACCAATCATTTTGACCTATCATTCCATTTAGACATCAAGGACCCATGTCAACAAGCAGAAATGAGCATAATATGTCCCCTTTAAAGATACACACAATTATCAACTTGAAATTGCATTATTTACCATTATAGTAGCCAAATTACACTATAATATTAGCATCACTGAAATGGCATAGGCCTAATGCTTAATCAATCACAACGATATGCAAATATTATTCACAGGCCAATGATGCCATATATTTATTCAACCAAGGCCTTTATAAGCACATTACTGTAATTAAATGCATAGACACACACGCACGACTGACGAGTTCGCCGACATTTTGCGTCCTCCATGGATCCGTGACCGTGCTTTAGAGGGGGGACGGGGGGCGTGAGAGGAAAATGCATGTGATTGGTACCACTTGAAGGGGGTGTATAATGATATAAAAAAAAACAAAAAAAACTGTGCCTGCCTGGATATTATAGGTTACAAATCCCTTCGAGACCGCTCGGCCAGTCCGAGACATTGCGAGACCGAGAGACCCGAGGCCGTGACAAGACCGAGACCAAAGACTCTCGAGACCGTGACAAGACCAAGACCACAAAATAGTGGTCTCGAGACAGAGAGTAATTTCTTCTTCTACTTCTCATTGGGCCTCATTCATGAACCGTTCTTACGAACAAATTTGTTCTTAAGTCCCACTTACCAAGATTTTACGAAGATTGTGGCATTCATGAATTTTTTCTTATCCAGGATTTATTCTTAGGTAAGAACAAATCCTACGAACACTCAGGAGTACTCTTACGCACATTTCAGTGCGGACATGTTGGCATGATTGTGTTTTCTTCTCTTGTGCAGTTCAATAAAATACAATATTACAGTGATAATTCTGTCATATTTATTTATTTATTCATTTAATATTTTTGGTCATTTACAGAGAATTTTAAATTTTAAAATAAATTAAATGAGCCAATGATTTAACATTAATCAAGTAAATTGGAAACCATGCCATCAATTAGTAACCCCCCCCCCCCCCCCCATTTATACGTGGCATTTCTCCATCCAAGGCCCGCAAAACAATGGCATATATATTGCCGCTGCAAGAGATTGCTGATCGTGCCCTACGGAGGGAGCAAATGTTTCGGGATCACATAGATAGACCAGTTCTTATAGATCTATGCAACCACTTGGAGCCAGCACTTCGGAGCCACACACTTCGGTCCAACCCTGTCCCCCCGCATGTGCAGGTACTGTCGACCCTCAGCTTTTTGGCCACTGGAATATTTCAACAGGAGCTGGGGGACAGGGTGGGAACATCACAGCCATCCATTAGCCGCGCTCTCCCTCGAGTCATGGATGCAATAAATCAACTGGCCACACAATGCATAAAGTTTTCATACACAGCAGAAGATCAAGTCGCAGTTAAGAGAGGATTTCATAACATCGCTGGCCTCCCTAACACCATTGGCGCAATAGACTGCATGCACGTATGCATTAAGGCACCCTCTCCAGACCCCTTCCCATACCTCAACCGCAAGCAATACCATTCGATAAACGTACAACTTATCTGTGACTCAAATAACCACCTACTGAACGCGGTCTCCCGGTTCCCAGGAGGAGCACACGACTCCTATATTTTCCAAAACAGCTCCGTGGGAACACACCTTGAACAAGGAGCAGCTGGTGACGCATGGCTCATTGGTACGCATCTTTTATAATATAATTATAATTTCCCACAAAAGTGTCTTTTTATTATAAAATTTTATATTTTATTTTATTATAAAATCTGCTTAGACTAAGGTCACGTTTATTCAAACACCTTGCATCTTAACTTATGACTCTCCCACACCATTACAGGTCTGTAGGATAATCATGGCCTGCTGTGGCTTAGAAAACATCGCTATGAAGCGTGGTGTGCCACTTCCCCCTCAGCCACAACACCGTGAGGATGTGCGTCCTGACGCAATGATGGGACCAGACTGCAGGCGCGCTGTTCATGTTCGAGCGCAATTAATTGCCCGCTTGTGAAGAAAATGCATTAATATCACAATTTCAGTCTAACAGTCTAATTCACTTTAAAAAAAATTTAAAAAAAAAGTTTGCTAAAGGCATTTTGTTGCTGTTTGCTCTGTACTACGACATCAGTGTCTACACGGCCCTGAAGTTTCGTTTATGGGCATTAATGGGCGGTTACCTATGCCAATCCTATAATTAGACTCACCTTGCACACGCTCTCAATTTACGAGGAGGTGGCATTCATCAATGTAGGAACACAGCTGCGAACAATTCTGAGGCTTACGAACGCGTTGATGAATCTGACGTAGGGTTTTCTTAAGGAACCTCTTAAGAACAACTTAAGAAAGAATCTAAGAAGATTCTTAAGAAGATATTGGTGAATGAGGCCCACTGTTCGTCTGTCTCACTGCTGTCCCACCAGCTGCCAGGAAGTGCCATTGCCAGCGACAGCGATGTCCTTTCTGACATCATCCTGAGTGTGCCAAGTTCACCCTGTCTATTTTCCAAGAGGAAGCCAAAGCCCCACCCTCACTGCGACCTGGATGAGTTACCATGGAGTGCCATGACCAGCGATGAACAAGTAAACAGCCAACACACCCTTCTGTTTTACAGTGCTTTACATGAGACACCTCTCTGTGCTGTGCATCTTAATACACTTAACAAGAGGGTTGCTTATAGATGCTGCGACAGCATATATTCACTGCTGCTAACGTTTGGCCACATTATACAGATGCTGCTCTGTGAAAAGACAGGCGATAGCAGCAAGTTTATTTCTACATTATATACAGGAGGAACTATATGTAGGTTGGCAGTGTTTGAGTTTATTTGGTAATAGATTTCACCCACCTGCGTACACACATATCCATTCTCTACCGGGCCTTATCTGCACTGGCCAAACTGTTCATCTGCAGCTCTATTTAAACTGCTGCAGGTGATGTTACAGCATGGGCATATATACATAAAGGCCTAAGTGAAGGTGGTTTAAGTGTTAAGTATCTGTTTAAACTTGAAAGCACATTTACTGTGAATATGAGTGGCCTCAGGAAAACACTTGAAACATAGCATTGATGAGCAATTTCTAATTCAGAGTTTAAGATTCATTTCAGGAGAAAAATCATTCTCCAAAGCCAACAGATACATCTGAGATTCCTGATGTGGAAGCTGATGTGAAATGAAGTCTTTCTATCTGCTGAGTGTTGTGGTCCCATTTCACTCTTAAGGCTTAGAGGGAGCAGTGAAACAGTGCATGTTTAAATCATCACCCACACAGAGTCCCTGTGTGGTCCAATAACTAACAACGTGCATCATTAACTGCTTACACCTGTTTAGAGAAGCTTTTAGGTTGTAAATAATGATAAATAACAGTATATCTACTGCTTGCTTTAAGGTTTTCCTCGGTGATAAAGGTTTGATATAAAGTTTTTTTCCCTCTGTGTGTATATATCATGACAAGGCAGTGAACTAATTGGTTATCAGAGCTTAAAAATGCTGTCAGTTACCACTGGTTCTTTTCTATACTTAAGTCTTATGTTGAAGCATTTAGCTGTTTTGTCACAAGTACTTGAGTTTGGTCATTGTCTCAGATATCTTTAGAACTTCGTCTATCCCTTTAGTTTCTTTGCCAACAGTCCTACTTTGTATTTAGCCTGAGACAGACCTAAATAATCAGATTCACCATCATTTAGTGTTGATTACATATCTGTATGACTTGACCGCCATGATAGATTTCAAGCATTTGAACATTGGTAAATGTTGTACAGATCACAGTGTCTGTCCACGTAGTGTATGGCTGGGCTTGCTTTGGCGCTAAACCTGAGCTGGTTTCTTAAGGATGTGCTACTAACATCGAGCCATTGACTCAACTTATAGAAGTGTGTTCTATACAATAATATAAATTACATATTTATGATCTACAGCAAGTGTTGACGAGGCACGAACACCTCATTAACAGCTTTTTGTGCTGTAGCTAACACGCCCTATTCATATTTGCTAGAAGTAGCACCCTGACATGATTTTTTTGTGTTATTTTGTTTGTTTACCTTGTATATGAAACAGTTTCCCACTGATGAACCTCTGCAGTTATTGGCTTCAAAGCCTGCTGTCGTTTCTGATACCTAATGTGTACTGAGCTTTGGCTCTTGTCTCTGTCTCATGTATCAAGTTATTAATTACAGCAGTTATGTTAAACACAGTTTTATGTATTCTGTAGTTACGATTTAGTAAAACTCCACTGTGAAAAAAAGATCATTTTGAAAAAACAAGCCAGCGTGATGCAACAGTTATTTGTGTATTTACCATGTAATTGCAGAAAGTGAATCATATTGAGATGATTAAATATAGTTTAAAATGTTTTACTTAAATGATGGCAACTATCTTATCAATCTATACATACATCTGTAAAACAATCTATACATAAATCTATAAGTACATCTATACATACATCTATAAATCTATACATACATCTTGTCTATCTACACACATCTATACATACATCTTGTCTACACATACATATACATCTTATCTATCTATACATCCAACATAAATCTATACATCTTATCTATCTATACATACAGCATAAATCTATACGTACATCTATACATACATCTTGTCTATCTACACACATCTATACATACATCTTGTCTATCTACACACATCTATACATACATCTTGTCTACACATACATATACATCTTATCTATCTATACATCCAACATAAATCTATATGTACATCTATACATACATCTTGTCTATCTATACATACATCCAACATCAATCTATACATAAATCGATACATACAACTATACATCCACCTATGCATCAATCCAAACATCAATCTTATCTATCTATATATCAGACTATACATTTATCTAAACATCCATCTGTACATCTATCTACACATCGATTGATCCATCTGCATGACATCCCAGAAGTCCACAGTGAGGAGAGGAGGGCAGCTGATGCTCTGCACTGGATGGACTTGGTGGAGGATCAAGCTGCTCCATCACCAGGAGATGCTCCACGTCCTCTGATTGGCTGGACTCTGTGTGAGTCCTGCAGAGGAGGACAGAGATGTGACTGCTGTTTCTAGAACATGCAGCCAGGAGGCAGGGCTTACACTGTACTCCTGTGGCAGGTGATACATGTTACTCACCTGCACGGTCACTGGAGTCTGTCTGTGCGGCAGCTGCACCACGGCTGTCCACTGATGTGTGCTGCGACAGGACCGGGACTGTCTGAGGGCGACGTGGTTCCTCCACGGCTCTCTGTGAGGTCGAGGCCTCCATCACAGCTGCCCGTGAGGTGGATGCCACTTAGACGCTGCTACACCAACAAACAAACAGACACACAGATCAGTCTTCTAAAACTTTAAAAACACTAACATAAGATAACTTTGGACACTGATTAGCTCAGTTGGTAGAGCAGACGTCCCATGTAGAGAGGCCTTGTCCTCGCTGCAGTCGTCCTGGGTTCAAGTCCTGGTCTGGGACCCTTTGCAGGTGTCACTCCCCCTCTCTCTCATCCTATTTCCTGTCATCTCTCAAGCTTGCCCTGTCAATAAGGCCGAAAAAAAACCCCGATTAAATTAATAAGATACCTCTTCTTACAGCTGCAGTAAACTACATCTGAATACTAATATTGGATCAAATGACATTCATTTGAGAGTCATCTGTAATGATCCTGAACTTTGTATTCATGTAAATGTTCGATGGCGCTGAAAAGTGTTGAACTACTTGAACTAAATACCTTGAAATACATTTCACACACACACACAAACACACACACGCGCACACAGGTTCTCATTAATGGTGTCAATCACAACAAACAACAGCTGGTGAAAATCAGTTTAAAAAGACTGATCATGAGAAAGTCACAATAAGGAGAAAAGTACATTTTGATCAAAAGTGTCCACAGCAAACTTACTTTGAGTCGGAGGTGCTCGGCTGAGGAGCAGCAGGGACATCAGGAGGAGGGAAAACTCCAGCTGGAGGAGAGTACAACAGCTCTCCATTCCTACATAGATAACAGATCAGTCAGATACACACATGATTAGACAATAGAGAGAGAGTATGTTTGTGTGTGTGTGTGTGTGTGTGTGTGCGTGTGCGTGTGCAAACTGAAGCTCTATAGCTGTGTGCACTGGTGTGTTTGCTTGCATTCATGTGTGTGTTACTTACATCATTGCAACACACTGCAGGTTGTGGTCGAAGCCTCCAGGGAGCCTCACCACTGGTACTTGTTATTCTGGAGACACAAACACACACAGAACAGGTTGTTAAGACGAGCTGCGATGGTGTCATGTGTCCACAAGGTGTCAGGATTTCCCCTCACAATAAATTATAATAAGTCTTTCAATGAGCAGCTGTCACATCTGTGGGGTTAAATCACACCTGGAGAGTCTACAGCATTCAGCCATGACATGTGTGCATGTTTCTGCTGAGGGACTGTGGAGGACTGAAAGTGCCAAAATGTCTTTTTTTCATTTATATAATCATTTTAAAATGTAATTATTTATTAAGGCATTTTCAATGCATTTATTTCTGTATTCTTTTCCCTTTGCGTTTGCCCCCCAGTTAAATCCACTAACTTAGTTTTTTCAGTTTACTTGCTTCTACATTTCACCATTTTTCCTCCATAATGCAAATCAGGAATAAACAAATAATGAAGTACAGAAGCACATTACACAATTATCAATTTTTGTTTTATTATAATTGATTAATGCCTCCATTCATTTTTCATATTATGTTTTTGTTTATTGAAACACATTCATTTCTTAATATATTTTGATTTGGCGGTTCCAGTCATCCATAATGCAGCATTGAATGAGTCCTAACTTGATTACAACTGTGGTTCACCGCTGACTAGCTATAAAAAAGGAAAAGGACAAAGTCAGATTTTGCTTGTGTTTGTCCTGTAAAGCTGTAACTGTTCCTGCACTGATATCCTTCTCCTACAGCACTAAACCTGCTGTCTGCTGCAACCAAACAGTGGAGATGTTCAGAGTGTGTGTGGTGAACCAGAGTCTTACTGTGTGTGGAGGAGCAGCAGGGTGACTGATGCAGGTATCACAACACGTACAAGGCCACCGATACGGCAGGAACTGTGGAGACAGAGAGAGAGAGACATTTAATAAACCCATGACACCCACCCTTAAAATGAACATTTTTCCTGCCTTCTTTTGCCACAAAGCACTGACCATTGGCAAATATCTGTATCAATGTATCAACAGACATTGATCTACTTCTAATGACATCTTTGCCTAATCATACTTAGTATCTCACCTGTGCCTGGATGTAAGCGTCTTGCAGTCATCCACCACGTCTTCTGACCGGACTGTGTGCAGGCACAGGCTCAGGCTGGGTGTTCAGTTCCAGCACAGCAGGGTCGGGAGGAGGAGGTGAAGGGATGGGTTGGAGGGATTGGTTGGTTGTCCAGTAAGTCAATAATGGCGTCCTGGAGAATGGAGGACATCTCCTCCCAACACACCCCTGATAAAACACGGTCAGCGTCTGGGATCATCTGCTCCATCTCGGCAGCTGGGATGATTGTCAGTGGAGTTTCTGGTCACACACATTGTAAAGAAGCTGCTTTAGAGACACTTGTACCAGGACTAACATACATAATATTCACTTAGGGATATATTGTACTTCACTGTATTTATGCGACAGCAGATATGGACAAAAAGTGATGATTTGTTACATATTCAACTATTTAACATACACGGCAGAACACTGATCAAATGATAAATCATCACTAACTAACAAAGCACCACCTTCAGGACTCACATCTCACACACACACTTACTTTGGGTAGTCTTTGGTGCACGGGGAGTGATCCTCTCATCCTCATCCATGTTCAGCATGGCCTTCAGGTACAACATGAACTGAAGGTCTTCCTCATCCAGGAGAAGACGCGTCTGAAGCGATTCTTCTTCTGATGCTTCTTCTTTGCCTCCATTTTTTCTGAAAGTCAAAAGGACATTAAAGACCTCTGCCGTACTCCAAAATGCACAGCAGTTCAGACACAAGTGGAGGTGACTGTTACTTACCACATGAGCCCGAGTCCTCATATAAAGAGGACTTCATGCTCCTTTCAGTGTTGGTCACTGAGGACCCTGACGTCTCCGTCAGGACAGATTGAAAACTGAAAACACCACAAAAAGTTAGTGTTATTCCTGTTATTGTCATCACATCATCATCACAAGCTGCAACAAGGAACTTTTCATTTTTGTTGTAAGTGAGGCTCCTGCGGACCAAAACCTCCTTTAATAAAGATCTTGATCTAGCTATCGTGTGGATATGATGTGGAAGTGACTGAAAGACAAAGGCAACAGGTTCTGATACTATTTTTCATCATCTCACCTGACTGCACTCTCCTGGTCTTCCAGCAGCGTGCGCTGGGCTGTCGCAGGCCGAACCAGGATCACACCTGATGGTAGAAATGTGGGAGATGGAGTGCAGTCGTCTGGTCGGACGTTAATGACGTCATCATCCGTCAGAGGAGGGGCAGCAGGCTCACAGTCAAGCGCCTCACTCGAGGAAGTGATGGCTGAACTTCCTGAGATCTGGAAAATGTAAGTCCTGCCACTGAACATGAAAATACACACACAGAATAATCCTGTTATTGTCATGACATCTTCAAGAATCATGTCTCTGCTATTATTTCTGGCGATCTGAACTATTTTCTCATCTGAGAAATAGGTGTTGTGACCAGAGGAAGACCTCTCACCTGACATTGCTCCCCTGACCTTCCTGCATCAGCGTGTTCTCAGCTGTCGCAGGCCGAACCAGGATCACACCTGATGGTAGAAATGTGGGAGATGGCGTGCAGTCGCCTGGTTTGATGTCGACGCTTTCGTCATCCTTCAGAGGAGTGGCAGCAGGTTGTGTGTCCTCGGCTGCTGCAGGACTATCCCAAGGAAGAGTGGACGGCTGCTTCGTAGTAAGAGCAGGGCGTCTTTTAGGACTCAGGACTGACATCTTTGGCCTCATCATCTTCTTAAGGCTTGTCTTGGACTTGTCTGTCTTGCGTGGAGGGCAAGCCCCATTGCTACGAAAAGACACGCTCACTGTTACACTGATGTCCCAGAAACACGACAGGACACTAATCAAATGATAAATTATCACTAACTAACAAAGCACCACCTACAGGACTCACATCCCACACACACACTTACTTTGGGTAGTCTTTGGTGATAAATGGATGAGTGAGGACTTCACAGGGAGTGATCCTCTCATCCGCATCCATCTTCAGCATGGCCTTCAGGAGCTCGACGCACTGCTCTCGCTCTGCGGCCTCAGCTTCATTATTTTCCTCAAGACGCATCTAGTTGAAGAAACAACGGTTAATCCACCATCATGAAAAGACAATCGATAATAGTGACAATGAAAGCTACTGCACACTTACTTCTTTGAGATCGTCCAGAGACTGGAGCTTGTGGTCCTTGTTGACACTGCTGAGGTGACATCTGAAATACTCGAAAGATGTCTGAAAGAAAGTTCAAAGTGTTTGTATCAATGCTCCTCAAAATCAGTCTGAATGGCCGACTGTTAAATGCTGGGAAACGTAACAAGAAAATATTCTGATAAAAGATTAAAGGTCAGAGAAGGTTCACTGTGGTACCTTGAGCTCCCAGCTGTTGGACTCAGTCCTCTTAAAGAGGTTCCTTGTCTTGATACCAGCATTGAGAAGGCGGTCCGCTGGCTGACCCAGGATATCAATGATGCTCTGCATCTGGAGATTAAACACAGCATTACATCAAAATATGCAAGAGGAAGCAAAATGTTGTTCTCAGGAGGGCAAAGTAATATCTGCCATAGCTCGCCATATCTGAATGGCCAGTTCTCGTCAGTTGGTTAGGTTTGTAAGGTTAGGCACGAGGAGCGAGATTGGTTGGGTAAGAATATCAGGGTCAGCCAATCAGAGGCAGAGTAGGGCAGGTCATCCTGGAAAGCTTCTGTTGTTTTTTTGACAACGTGCTAATGCTAAGACCTCCCATCGTAGCTAAGATACAAAGTTCTTTGAACCACTAAACATCAGATTGCTTCCTTCTGTCACACTCAAAGTAAATTTAGAGCATTTTTTTCATCTGTTTGAACAAAACACCAAGATGGTTTCTCATTCCCTATTTTCTTTAAATTTCCTTTTGATTCCCAGCTTAAGATTTCTCATTATGTGGGATGTATATGGACACTAATTAGAGAAAAACAACATAGACTTACTTGTGCATACTCAGAGCGTCTTGTGAACGGTAGTTTGCCACAGACCATAACGAACATCAGACAGCCCAGGGACCACATGTCAATGGCCTCAGAAAATGGACAGCCCAACAAAATTTCTGGAGACCTGAATGTGGAGGAGAAACATTACACAGGATGTTTACGCTGTCAGACTTGGGAAGGGAGCAATAAATGGTAAACTACTCACTCACTCCAGTGTAATAATATAAATATTGAACCCTACCTAAAAGCCAGTGGTTGCAGGAGCGCGCCCTGGCTGGCTTTCGATCTGGAAATGGCACCACCGAAGTCAATCAGCTTTACTCTGAAGGGTCGTGTTTGGTGATTCACCATCATGATGTTGTGGAGGTGCACGTCACCGTGGATCACCTCGATCCCCTTCAGCGCGTCGAATGCTGTGGCCATCTGAAAGTACAAGATCAGTAAGAATGTACCAAAGCCTAAAACTGACAGAGTGCTCAGTGCTTTGCTTCCCATCTGATGGTGCTGAGTTCATACCTGCTGGATGATGGTGCTGATGTCACTCAGACGCATAGGCGCAAAACTTGTCTTTTTAAGGTAGTCGCCTAGGCTGATGTCCAGCGCCTCAAACACGATTGCCTTTCCATGTTTGGTTTGAAAGTAATCGATGAACTCGACGATGTTGTGTTGGTCGAGTTTGAGGCGCTTGAACCGTCGCAGCATGGACACCTAGAGACACACGGCAAGTTTGACATGATTAGTTTTTTACAGTCAGTTAATGTGTTGACGTGTGAAGTCTTCATAATGTGGTGCTTAAAACTTAGTGTACAGATGAACACTATATCTTTAAATAGTGACGTTTGTAGATAGCTTAAAGTAGCTTAAAGTAAAAGGAATTGCTTGTTTGCACAAGGCACTTACTGCACCTCTGACTATACAATATCTTTTACAACACTGAACATAAATATCAACACCTCCCACCTCATTGATGGTGTCCTTGTCGAAGTATTTAGGAATCTTCACAGCCACAGTCTGCTTGATGTCCTTTTTCCAACATTTCACCACCTTTCCGAAGCAGCCCTCTCCCAGAACTTCCAGGACCTCATATCCGCTGGGGAGCTGGACGGGTTTCATCTGGGAAGATGAGGTGGACTCCTTGAATACACTGGAGCCCATTTTGTCTCTCAGAATACTGAAACAAAAGAGGTGAAAACAAGAAAAAGGAGAAGTTACTTTCATTCCCTTTGAAGGACCATAACAATGTTTCGGATATTGAGTATTTTTATTTTTGCTACCATCCAACGGTTTCTACCCCGTCAACGATTAGATGACACAAAACATGTTAAACCACCGCTTCAGGTCTTTACAAAGACAATCATGTATTTATTTCATATCCCATATTTCTGTGATCAAATGATCGTCTCTGTTTCTGAGCAAAATCAGGGGAATTTCCACTAAATGTTAATGATTTCTACAGGTATCTACAAATGAGAGCTTTCTATGAAAAACAGATAAAACCAGAATTCCCTGAGGAGGGTAATGCAGTGATAAATGTCCTAATTCAAGCTTATAAACACAAAAAACAATGTCTAAACTACACCAGTGTCTTCAGAGGCAGAAAGGGAACAATACCGGATATGTTAAAGCGAAATGGGAAAAAGAACTAGACACAGAAATGTTACAGGAGGCTTCCACAATAATATTAAAACTAGTTTGAGAGACAGAGATGAGTCTGATTAGGGTATTCATTGATGCATTTAAAGGTCTAATTAACAGAAAACCTATCTCCAGGATTTGTTCATCTTTACAACTGGAAAGGGGCATTTCCACAATGTATATTAAATCAAGATGGGAGACAGAAGCTGACATACAATGACTGAAAATGAATAAGTACCAGTATCTGTAAGACACAGTCAAAAACCTAAAGTTCAGTTATCTGGAGGGAAATCACCTGGAAAAACACCTTAAGGTTTTTCATTACTCCCAGAATAAAAAAATCAGTAATAAATCCAAATATGGCCATTGCTGGAGAATGTGTGGTAACATGTCTGCAGGTCACTGTCACATTTTTTGGGAGTGTCCTAATATCTCTGCCTACTGGACAGATGCAGTAACAGAGATCAGCTCTATAAGCGGCTCAGATCTTGATTTTAATGTCACTGTTATATATTTGGGGAATGTACCAACTGAGCTGGAAACAAAAATGGCCAGATATTTGCTACAAATACTACTAGCAGCTAGTAAAAAAGCAACAACCAGGAAATGGCAAAGTAAAGAGTCTCCAACAATCCTTGAATGGACAGAAATAGTTCAAGAAATGTACATAATGGAACGGTTAACTTTCTCTCTGAGACGTGCTGCTGAAAAATGTAAGAAATACTGGCTAAATGGAAATATTATTTGAGCCATAAATGATTTCTCTCTTATGTTTATATTTTGTTTGGAGGAGTGTCCTGTTCACTTCTGCACCTGGACCAACAGCATGGAATCTCAGTTATGGACATTTTAATATTACTCAAGTCATATGAATCAGAAGATCCCTTTCATGGGTTTCAAGGACTAACGGGAACATTGCAATGCAACCTAATCTTTTTTCCCCCCTTTCAGTTTTTTATAAAGCATTTCATTATACCCACGATGACCCTATCACTCCGTCTGTCTGTAATTTTCTTTCTAATTCTGTTCATTTGTTTGTTGTAATACGAAAACAAAAAAACACAATTAAAATAAAGTATAAAAACATAAATATTACAGGACTAAAATCCAACACACTTAACCTTTAAAACAACACAAAGTGGAGCATTTTTCCTTCTTTTGGGGCGAGCCGTGACAACAAACTCAGACAAACGAGATGCTCCGATGTGATTCAGATTTGATTCAGTGATTGATACTTTCTGTAATGACGCTGGTGACGTCTGTGTTATTTGAAACCAAAAAGCAGAAATGAACCCCTGAATGTTTTTTAGAGTTTGCACTCAGAGTTCATGTATTAACATGAATGTGAAGGATTCCTTTTTATATTGTATGAATTTATTTTATCAGTGAAGTTTTGAATTTTTGTAAAGATTCTGTCCAGTATGTGATCAAGAGTGTTGAACTGTATTCACTTAATAAACAGACAGAATAAATACTCAAAAAGTTCTTTGTTTGTGGTGTTTTTGTTGTAAATACTTTGTTCAAATAACAACACAAATGACAACAATCGTTCTCAGGAACAACACCTGAGAACGATTTAAAAATGTTGATTTGAAAAGACGTTATTTACACCCTGGACGTGCGGTCGAGCTCTTGCACGCCAACACTTTTGTCTCAGCAGCTACAATGAAGATTTGAGGTTAATAAAGTGTGTAAATAACATCTTTTCAGATCAGTTTGTGATCTCGGGGCTTCTGCAGACTTGGATTACACCAGACGAGCTGTACGGAGACATGTGATGTTTATTTGGTTGTTTTTCAAACCAGCGTCAGTCTGCTGTTCTGAGGATTGAAGCCTACACTGTCAGTCCCCATAAGAGTCCATGTTAAAATATCTTTCCAGCAGAAATAAACATGTTTACAGCTGGTTTCTGTAGATTATTTATCCCTTCATCTGAACTTTTATACAACTCACTGCTTTAAATTATATTAAGGTTTAAAGTTATGCTCAATTAAGGGCGTCATCAGGCAGTGTGAACTGTCTGCTGCCTCACCTCAGATCATTCAGTCACTGATCTTCACCTCTCATTGTGTTTGTGCTGTTGGAGCCTTTTTAATTCAGATACTCTTTACAAGTTACATTACAGATGAGGATTTTACATCTAAAACCTGTGATTAGCTCATAAAATGTGATGCAGTGTTACAGATTTGAATACCAGTTGATTCATTTATTACAACAGTCTATCATGTAAAGTAAGTAGGCCTATCCTCCAAGAAAACAACCATTTGCCCGTTGTGTAACCATATCTGCCAAAACCTTTGTTGAGCACGGAACAGCGTGCGCCATCACGCAGACTAAACTGTGTATACCTTGATTAAAAAGCAGCAGTTAACAACAGGACTTATCCAAAATAAGCATACAATAATCTGTTCTTCTCAGCAGGAAAACTAATAAAGCCAACATGTTGTTTAGTCGCAAGTCATGCGTCCTGGAGGAGACTGTGGTGTGGACACAGGACGCCACTCTCATCTCTTACCAACCTTTTCAATACCAACAGGTCAAGTGCAAGCTGAGTGCTGACTGAGCACAACAGTGAAAATGCCTTTAAACATATGATCAACTGTGAACTTGAACTCTCTCAGACAACATATCCGGTTACACTTTAAGTTCAGTTTCAACAATTATAGCAGCAAACAGAGCTGCACACAGAGAGACGGGCCTGGTGTGTTTACACCTGCACGCGCTCATCGCCTCACGTTCCATCGACTCCAGTGCACGAGACATTATTTTGGCATTTTTCAAAAAAAAGGCCCAGCCGCCATCTTTTCCTCTAAATTTTCGACATTAAATATGTAAAAATGGATGCCCTCAAACAATAATAATAACAGTATTTTAAAATCACTTCACAACCGTGAACACATTCCTCACCTGTGGCGGGACTTTCAGCACATTCTTATCATCTAAAAACTTTTTTCACCAAGAAAACGTTGAGTGTCACCCAAAGCTAACTTTTTGTGAAAGGCTAGCTAAAATGCTATCAATGTCCCATCTGTAAATTCAACAATTTACCATGAGTACATTGTCAACTGAAACCCATTTCTACGCCTTTAAGAAGATGTGATAATTAAAGATGTCCTACCTGCAGAGACTCCGGACAGCAGGTTCTTCGCCACAGGGGGTCCACCAGAAACCACTTCTCCAGCAGTTAAAGGTGGTCCACGCTCTGCGCTAGTTGAGCTCCAGAAAAAAGTAATCCAAAAGGTTTGTGTGTGAAAAAGTGTTCAGGTGATCAGGTAAAATCCAACAGGTTAGGTTGACAATAATCTTCCAGGTGGTCAGGTTTAATCCAACAGGTTTGTTTGTGATGAAGTCTTCCAGTCGATCAGGTTTCCAGATTTCAACTTTCCAACAACAGATCCGCAGTAGGTCAACTTGTCAAAGTTTAATGTGCGAACAGAGAAATGGCCGCCGGGCTGCAGCTTTTATAGCTTTGGTCAACGTTCTGTTTCCATGGCCTTCAGCGACGCGCGTGCGTGCATACGTACGTGTGCGTGATCTAGTGACAGGTTCTCTGCAGCAAATTGATTTATTTAATTTTCTTGTCTAAAATGTCGTCATGCAATAATATGTCATTTAAATGTGTCAATAATGTAACTTCATTCATGCCAATAAAGTTTATTTGAATTGATAGATGTAAACTATTTATATCTCATAAATAAGATAAGATGTTCATTAAAAGAGGTAAAATGCATTTTACCTCTTTTAATGAACATCTTATCTTATTTATTTGTAAACATCTGTCACTCTGAAATGACATTTTAACATGTTTATGACAAAAAGTTTAGCCTTATAGAAATATATGTGCCATAATTAATAGATACATTTTGTTTTCTATCTCTTAATTTGACTTTTTATCTAATAATGTGACGTTTTATCTCATAATTGTAATTTTATCTCATAATTTTGACTTACAATTGAAATCATTTTTCATCAAGCTTAGTTTTCATCTTTTTTCTTCTTTCACTGGTGGAAACTTGCTTCCATACGATGTGGCGGGCTGGGGCTTCCAAAAGACTCTCTTCCTCTTTCTCTCTGGCTAATTATTTATTAATTATCTCTGTCCCTAACGTTTACTATTTTAGACACCCACAAAGTGAAGATTATAAGTGGAGCTCTTGTAGAAACACCTGCTGCACACTCCCACAGTTTACGTCTATCAATTCAAATAAACTTTATTGGCATGAATGAAGTTACATTATTGACACATTTAAATGACATATTATTGCATGACGACATTTTAGACAAGAAAATTAAATAAATCAATTTGCTGCAGAGAACCTGTCACTCGATCACGCACACGTACGTACGCACGCACGCGCGTCGCTGAAGGCCATGGAAACAGAACGTTGACCAAAGCTATAAAAGCTGCAGCCCGGCGGCCATTTCTCTGTTCGCACATTAAACTTTGACAAGTTGACCTACTGCGGATCTGTTGTTGGAAAGTTGAAATCTGGAAACCTGATCGACTGGAAGACTTCATCACAAACAAACCTGTTGGATTAAACCTGACCACCTGGAAGATTATTGTCAACCTAACCTGTTGGATTTTACCTGATCACCTGAACACTTTTTCACACACAAACCTTTTGGATTACTTTTTTCTGGAGCTCAACTAGCGCAGGGCGTGGACCACCTTTAACTGCTGGAGAAGTGGTTTCTGGTGGACCCCCTGTGGCGAAGAACCTGCTGTCCGGAGTCTCTGCAGGTAGGACATCTTTAATTATCACATCTTCTTAAAGGCGTAGAAATGGGTTTCAGTTGACAATGTACTCATGGTAAATTGTTGAATTTACAGATGGGACATTGATAGCATTTTAGCTAGCCTTTCACGAAAAGTTAGCTTTGGGTGACACTAAACGTTTTCTTGGTGTAAAATGATTTTAGATGATAAGAATGTGCTGAAAGTCCCGCCACAGGTGAGGAATGTGTTCACGGTTGTGAAGTGATTTTAAAATACTGTTGTTATTATTGTTTGAGGGCATCCATTTTTACATATTTAATGTCGAAAATTTAGAGGAAAAGATGGCGGCTGGGCCTTTTTTTTGAAAAATGCCAAAATAAACAACGTTGTTGTCTCGTGCACTGGAGACGATGGAACGTGAGGCGATGAGCGCGTGCAGGTGTAAACACACCAGGCCCGTCTCTCTGTGTGCAGCTCTGTTTGCTGCTATAATTGTTGAAACTGAACTTAAAGTGTAGCCGGATATGTTGTCTGAGAGAGTTCAAGTTCACAGTTGATCATATGTTTAAAGGCATTTTCACTGTTGTGCTCAGTCAGCACTCAGCTTGCACTTGATCTGTTGGTATTGAAAAGGTTGGTAAGAGATGAGAGTGGCGTCCTGTGTCCACACCACAGTCTCCTCCAGGACGCATGACTTGCGACTAAACAACATGTTGGCTTTATTAGTTTTCCTGCTGAGAAGAACAGATTATTGTATGCTTATTTTGGATAAGTCCTGTTGTTAACTGCTGCTTTTTAATCAAGGTATACACAGTTTAGTCTGCGTGATGGCGCACGCTGTTCCGTGCTCAACAAAGGTTTTGGCAGATATGGTTACACAACAGGCAAATGGTTGTGTTCTTGGAAGATCAGTGACTGAATGATCTGAGGTGAGGCAGCAGACAGTTCACACTGCCTGATGACGCCCTTAATTGCGCATAACTTTAAACCTTAATATAATTTAAAGCAGTGAGTTGTATAAAAGTTCAGATGAAGGGATAAATAATCTACAGAAACCAGCTGTAAACATGTTTATTTCTGCTGGAAAGATATTTTAACATGGACTCTTATGGGGACTGACAGTGTAGGCTTCAATCCTCAGAACAGCAGACTGACGCTGGTTTGAAAAACAACCAAATAAACATCACATGTCTCCGTACAGCTCGTCTGGTGTAATCCAAGTCTGCAGAAGCCCCGAGATCACAAACTGATCTGAAAAGATGTTATTTACACACTTTATTAACCTCAAATCTTCATTGTAGCTGCTGAGACAAAAGTGTTGGCGTGCAAGAGCTCGACCGCACGTCCAGGGTGTAAATAACGTCTTTTCAAATCAACATTTTTAAATCGTTCTCAGGTGTTGTTCCTGAGAACGATTGTTGTCATTTGTGTTGTTATTTGAACAAAGTATTTACAACAAAAACACCACAAACAAAGAACTTTTTGAGTATTTATTCTGTCTGTTTATTAAGTGAATACAGTTCAACACTCTTGATCACATACTGGACAGAATCTTTACAAAAATTAAAAACTTCACTGATAAAAGAAATTCACACAATATAAAAAGGAATCCTTCACATTCATGTTAATACATGAACTCTGAGTGCAAACTCTAAAAAACATTCAGGGGTTCATTTCTGCTTTTTGGTTTCAAATAACACAGACGTCACCAGCGTCATTACAGAAAGTATCAATCACTGAATCAAATCTGAATCACATCGGAGCATCTCGTTTGTCTGAGTTTGTTGTCACGGCTCGCCCCAAAAGAAGGAAAAATGCTCCACTTTGTGTTGTTTTAAAGGTTAAGTGTGTTGGATTTTAGTCCTGTAATATTTCTGTTTTTATACTTTATTTTAATTGTGTTTTTTTGTTTTTGTATTACAACAAACAAATGAACAGAATAAGAAAGAAAATTACAGACAGACGGAGTGATAGGGTCATCGTGGGTATAATGAAATGCTTTATAAAAAACTGAAAGGGGAAAAAACAGATTAGGTTGCATTGCAATGTTCCCGTTAGTCCTTGAAACCCATGAAAGGGATCTTCTGATTCATATGACTTGAGTAATATTAAAATGTCCATAACTGAGAGTCCATGCTGTTGGTCCAGGTGCAGAAGTGAACAGGACACTCCTCCAAACAAAATATAAACATAAGAGAGAAATCATTTATGGCTCAAATAATATTTCCATTTAGCCAGTATTTCTTACATTTTTCAGCAGCACGTCTCAGAGAGAAAGTTAACCGTTCCATTATGTACATTTCTTGAACTATTTCTGTCCATTCAAGGATTGTTGGAGACTCTTTACTTTGCCATTTCCTGGTTGTTGCTTTTTTACTAGCTGCTAGTAGTATTTGTAGCAAATATCTGGCCATTTTTGTTTCCAGCTCAGTTGGTACATTCCCCAAATATATAACAGTGACATTAAAATCAAGATCTGAGCCGCTTATAGATCTGATCTCTGTTACTGCATCTGTCCAGTAGGCAGAGATATTAGGACACTCCCAAAAAATGTGACAGTGACCTGCAGACATGTTACCACACATTCTCCAGCAATGGCCATATTTGGATTTATTACTGATTTTTTTATTCTGGGAGTAATGATACACCTTAAGGTGTTTTTCCAGGTGATTTCCCTCCAGATAACTGAACTTTAGGTTTTTGACTGTGTCTTACAGATACCGGTACTTATTCATTTTCAGTCATTTGTATGTTAGCTTCTGTCTCCCATCTTGAAGTTTTCTGTTAATTAGACCTTTAAATGCATCAATGAATACCCTAATCAGACTCATCTCTGTCTCTCAAACTAGTTTTAATATTATTGTGGAAGCCTCGTGTAATATTTCTGTGTCTAGTTCTTTTTCCCATTTGGCTTTAACATATTCGGTATTGTTCCCTTTCTGCCTCTGAAGACACTGGTGTAGTTTAGACATTGTTTTTTGTGTTTATAAGCTTGAATTAGGACATTTATCACTGCATTACCCTCCTCAGAGAATTCTGGTTTTCTCTGTTTTTCATAGAAAGCTCTCATTTGTAGATACCTGTAGAAATCATTAACATTTAGTGGAAATTTCTCTGATTTTGCTCAGAAACAGAGACGATCATTTGATCACTAAAATATGGGATATGAAATAAATACATGATTGTCTTTGTAAAGACCTGAAGCGGTGGTTTAACATGTTTTGTGTCATCTAATCGTTGACGGGGTAGAAACCGTTGGATGGTAGCAAAAATAAATATACTCAATATCCGAAACATCGTTATGGTCCTTCAAAGGGAATGAAAGTAACTTCTCCTTTTTCTTGTTTTCACCTCTTTTGTCTCAGTATTCCGAGAGACAAAATGGGCTCCAGTGTATTCAAGGAGTCCACCTCATCTTCCCAGATGAAACCCGTCCAGCTCCCCAGCGGATATGAGGTCCTGGAAGTTCTGGGAGAGGGCTGCTTCGGAAAGGTGGTGAAATGTTGGAAAAAGGACATCAAGCAGACTGTGGCTGTGAAGATTCCTAAATACTTCGACAAGGACACCATCAATGAGGTGGGAGGTGTTGATATTTATGTTCAGTGTTGTAAAAGATATTGTATAGTCAGAGGTGCAGTAAGTGCCTTGTGCAAACAAGCAATTCCTTTTACTTTAAGCTATCTACAAACGTCACTATTTAAAGATATAGTGTTCATCTGTACACTAAGTTTTAAGCACCACATTATGAAGACTTCACACGTCAACACATTAACTGACTGTAAAAAACTAATCATGCCAAACTTGCCGTGTGTCTCTAGGTGTCCATGCTGCGACGGTTCAAGCGCCTCAAACTTGACCAACACAACATCGTCGAGTTCATCGATTACTTTCAAACCAAACATGGAAAGGCAATTGTGTTTGAGGCGCTGGACATCAGCCTAGGCGACTACCTTAAAAAGACAAGTTTTGCGCCTATGCGTCTGAGTGACATCAGCGCCATCATCCAGCAGGTATGAACTCAGCACCATCAGATGGGAAGCAAAGCACTGAGCACTCTGTCAGTTTTAGGCTTTGGTACATTCTTACTGATCTTGTACTTTCAGATGGCCACAGCATTCGACGCGCTGAAGAGGATCGAGGTGATCCACGGTGACGTGCACCTCCACAACATCATGATGGTGAATCACCAAACACCACCCTTCAGAGTAAAGCTGATTGACTTCGGTGGTGCCATTTCCAGATCGAAAGCCAGCCAGGGCGCGCTCCTGCAACCACTGGCTTTTAGGTAGGGTTCAATATTTATATTATTACACTGGAGTGAGTGAGTAGTTTACCATTTATTGCTCCCTTCCCAAGTCTGACAGCGTAAACATCCTGTGTAATGTTTCTCCTCCACATTCAGGTCTCCAGAAATTTTGTTGGGCTGTCCATTTTCTGAGGCCATTGACATGTGGTCCCTGGGCTGTCTGATGTTCGTTATGGTCTGTGGCAAACTACCGTTCACAAGACGCTCTGAGTATGCACAAGTAAGTCTATGTTGTTTTTCTCTAATTAGAGCTGGGAATCAAAAGGAAATTTAAAGAAAATAGGGAATGAGAAACCATCTTGGTGTTTTGTTCAAACAGATGAAAAAAACGCTCTAAATTTACTTTGAGTGTGACAGAAGGAAGCAATCTGATGTTTAGTGGTTCAAAGAACTTTGTACCTTAGCTACGATGGGAGTCTTAGCATTAGCACGTTGTCAAAAAAACAACAGAAGCTTTCCAGGATGACCTGCCCTACTCTGCCTCTGATTGGCTGACCCTGATATTCTTACCCAACCAATCTCACTCCTCGTGCCTAACCTTACAAACCTAACCAACCGCCGAGAACTGGCCATTCAGATATGGCGAGCTATGGCAGATATTACTTTGCCCTCCTGAGAACAACATTTTGCTTCCTCTTGCATATTTTGATGTAATGCTGTGTTTAATCTCCAGATGCAGAGCATCATTGATATCCTGGGTCAGCCAGCGGACCGCCTTCTCAATGCTGGTATCAAGACAAGGAACCTCTTTAAGAGGACTGAGTCCAACAGCTGGGAGCTCAAGGTACCACAGTGAACCTTCTCTGACCTTTAATCTTTTATCAGAATATTTTCTTGTTACGTTTCCCAGCATTTAACAGTCGACCATTCAGACTGATTTTGAGGAGCATTGATACAAACACTTTGAACTTTCTTTCAGACATCTTTCGAGTATTTCAGATGTCACCTCAGCAGTGTCAACAAGGACCACAAGCTCCAGTCTCTGGACGATCTCAAAGAAGTAAGTGTGCAGTAGCTTTCTTGTCACTATTATCGATTGTCTTTTCATGATGGTGGATTAACCGTTGTTTCTTCAACTAGATGCGTCTTGAGGAAAATAATGAAGCTGAGGCCGCAGAGCGAGAGCAGTGCATCGAGCTCCTGAAGGCCATGCTGAAAATAGATGCGGATGAGAGGATCACTCCCTGTGAAGTCCTCACTCATCCATTTATCACCAAAGACTACCCAAAGTAAGTGTGTGTGTGGGATGTGAGTCCTGTAGGTGTCCTGTCGTGTTTCCGGGACATCAGTGTAACAGTGAGCGTGTCTTTTCGTAGCAATGGGGCTTGCCCTCCACGCAAGACAGACAAGTCCAAGACAAGCCTTAAGAAGATGATGAGGCCAAAGATGTCAGTCCTGAGTCCTAAAAGACGCCCTGCTCTTACTACGAAGCAGCCGTCCACTCTTCCTTGGGACAGTCCTGCAGCAGCCGAGGACACACAACCTGCTGCCACTCCTCTGAAGGATGACGAAAGCGTCGACAACAAACCAGGCGACTGCACGCCATCTCCCACATTTCTACCATCAGGTGTGATCCTGGTTCGGCCTGCGACAGCTGAGAACACGCTGATGCAGGAAGGTCAGGGGAGCAATGTCAGGTGAGAGGTCTTCCTCTGGTCACAACACCTATTTCTCAGATGAGAAAATAGTTCAGATCGCCAGAAATAATAGCAGAGACATGATTCTTGAAGATGTCATGACAATAACAGGATTATTCTGTGTGTGTATTTTCATGTTCAGTGGCAGGACTTACATTTTCCAGATCTCAGGAAGTTCAGCCTTCACTTCCTCGAGTGAGGCGCTTGACTGTGAGCCTGCTGCCCCTCCTCTGACGGATGATGACGTCATTAACATCCGACCAGACGACTGCACTCCATCTCCCACATTTCTACCATCAGGTGTGATCCTGGTTCGGCCTGCGACAGCCCAGCGCACGCTGCTGGAAGACCAGGAGAGTGCAGTCAGGTGAGATGATGAAAAATAGTATCAGAACCTGTTGCCTTTGTCTTTCAGTCACTTCCACATCATATCCACACGATAGCTAGATCAAGATCTTTATTACAGGAGGTTTTGGTCCGCAGGAGCCTCACTAACAACAAAAATGAAAAGTTCCTTGTTGCAGCTTGTGATGATGATGTGATGACAATAACAGGAATAACACTAACTTTTTGTGGTGTTTTCAGTTTTCAGTCTGGCCTGAGGGAGACATCAGGGTCCTCAGTGACCAACACTGAAAGGAGCATGAAGTCCTCTTTATATGAGGACTCAGGCTCATGTGGTAAGTAACAGTCACCTCCACTTGTGTCTGAACTGCTGTGCATTTTGGAGTACGGCTGAGGTCTTTAATGTCCTTTGACTTTCAGAGAAAATGGAGGCAAAGAAGAAGCATCAGAAGAAGAATCGCTTCAGACGCGTCTTCTCCTGGATGAGGAAGACCTTCAGTTCATGTTGTACCTGAAGGCCATGCTGAACATGGATGAGGATGAGAGGATCACTCCCCGTGCACCAAAGACTACCCAAAGTAAGTGTGTGTGTGAGATGTGAGTCCTGAAGGTGGTGCTTTGTTAGTTAGTGATGATTTATCATTTGATCAGTGTTCTGCCGTGTATGTTAAATAGTTGAATCTGTAACAAATCATCACTTTTTGTCCATATCTGCTGTCGTATAAATACAGTGAAGTACAATATATCCCTAAGTGAATATTATGTACGTTAGTCCTGGTACAAGTGTCTCTAAAGCAGCTTCTTTACAATGTGTGTGACCAGAAACTCCACTGACAATCATCCCAGCTGCCGAGATGGAGCAGATGATCCCAGACGCTGACCGTGTTTTGTCAGGGGTGGGTTGGGAGGAGACGTCCTCCATTCTCCAGGACGCCATTATTGACTTACTGGACAACCAACCCATCCCTCCAACCCATCCCTTCACCTCCTCCTCCCGACCCTGCTGTGCTGGAACTGAACACCCAGCCTGAGCCTGTGCCTGCACACAGTCCGGTCAGAAGACGTGGTGGATGACTGCAAGACGCTTACATCCAGGCACAGGTGAGATACTAAGTATGATTAGGCAAAGATGTCATTAGAAGTAGATCAATGTCTGTTGATACATTGATACAGATATTTGACAATGGTCAGTGCTTTGTGGCAAAAGAAGGCAGGAAAAATGTTCATTTTAAGGGTGGGTGTCATGGGTTTATTAAATGTCTCTCTCTCTCTCTCTCTCTCTCTCTCTCTGAACATTTTAAAATGATTATATAAACCTGAAAATAAGATGGGAAAGCAAATGAAAAAAAGACATTTTGGCACTTTCAGTCCTCCACAGTCCCTCAGCAGAAACAAGCACACATGTCATGGCTGGATGCTGTAGACTCTCCAGGTGTGTTTTAACCCCACAGATGCGACAGCTGCTCATTGAAAGACTTATTATAATTTATTGTGAGGGGAAATCCTGACACCTTGTGGACACATGACACCATCGCAGCTCATCTTAACAACCTGTTCTGTGTGTGTTTGTGTCTCCAGAGTAACAAGTACCAGTGGTGAGGCTCCCTGGAGGCTTCGACCACAACCTGCAGTGTGTTGCAATGATGTAAGTAACACACACATGAATGCAAACAAACACACCAGTGCACACAGCTATAGAGCTTCAGTTTGCACACACACACACACACACACACACACACACACACACACACACACACACACACACACACACACACTATGAAGGTATATCAATGTCAAAACAACCAGAGAGATGCGCAGCAACGGGTGTGTGCACGCATGAGAATTTTGTTATGCGTGCGCGCGTGCGTGCGTTGTTACGTGCAGACTGTATTTCACGCGTAACAAGAAGCTGCGTGCGTACGAAGCAGTGTGCGCACGTCTGTCTGTCACTGTTTGACAAATGTTGTCACGCGTTCACACACGCGTGCGGTCGCAGTTTCTGATGTGCGACCAGAAGTTGATCTGCACCGTGCGCAACACACCGCGTACTTGGACGCCTCGCGTAGTTGTTCTGTGTTCCATGTTCATCCAGTAGATGGAGCCATCGATCCAATACGAGATACAGACATACAGACTTTTACATGACATGATTCATTTGTTCCATGAAAACAGAGAAAGTGTTCTGTTGCTGTTTCTTTTACTTTGTTTCTCACATAAGACACAAAATCAATGACAAACATTTGTAAGTTAACCACGCCCCCCGCAGGTAATCGCTTCATTGAGAACTGCTGGGACCGCTGGAGAGGTGCGTTAGGTTTGTGCACCTGAACAGCTGCAACACACTCCCAGGACTTTTGTTGGGAGGGGCGGGGAGCACGCACTTTTATCAATGATCCACCGTCCTGGTCCCACTGAGGACTCGAGCAGCAGCGTTTTTTATACATACATATATATATATATATATATATATATATATATAACAAAAAAAACACTTCTCCTCCTTCTCATTCTTCTTTTATAATTCTGGCAGCAGTGTGTGGCTCACTGCTGCCTCCCCTGGTTGACGACACTTCAATAAAATGAAAAGGCCAACTACGCGAGGCGTCCAAGTACGCGGTGTGTTGCGCACGGTGCAGATCAACTTCTGGTCGCACATCAGAATCTGCGACTGCACGTGTGTGTGAACGCGTGACAACATTTGTCAAACAGTGACAGACAGACGTGCGCACGCTGCTTCATACGCACGCAGCATCTTGTTATGCGTGACATAGTTTGCGCACGTCATTTCCGCCTACATGTGAGCGTGTGACAAAAATGTTCAATTATCTTCATGCGAGCGTTAATGCGTGCGTTCGCATAAAAACGCATGAATGTTACACGTAGTCACTACGCGTCGTGTGATTACCGGCGTGCAGCAGTCATACGCGTGAACGTGCGTGTGAACGGGGGACCATTATAAGTCAATGAGGAAACTACATTACACGTCAGGCGCTGCTTGCTGCACAGGCGTCAAAGCACGCGCGTGTGACACGTTCAGTTGATAGGTGCGCACGCATTATGACACGATTCTACCGCCATACACACACACACACACACACACACACACACACACACACTCTCTATTGTCTAATCATGTGTGTATCTGACTTGTTATCTATGTAGGAATGGAGAGCTGTTGTACTCTCCTCCAGCTGGAGTTTTCCCTCCTCCTGATGTCCCTGCTGCTCCTCAGCCGAGCACCTCCGACTCAAAGTAAGTTTGCTGTGGACACTTTTGATCAAAATGTACTTTTCTCCTTATTGAGACTTTCTCATGATCAGTCTTTTTAAATTGATTTTCACCAGCTGTTGTTTGTTGTGATTGACACCATTAATGAGAACCTGTGTGCATATTTGTGTGTGTGTGTGAAATGTATTGCAAGGTATTTAGTTCAAGTAGTTCAACACTTTTCAGCGCCATCGAACATTTACATGAATACAAAGTTCAGGATCATTACAGATGACCAATTGTACATTTACAAAAGTTGTGACTCAAATGAATGTCATTTGATCCAATATTAGTATTCAGATGTAGTTTACTGCAGCTGTAAGAAGAGGTATCTTATTAATTTAATCGTTTTTTTTTTTGGCCTTATTGACAGGGCAAGCTTGAGAGATGACTGGAAATAGGGTGAGAGAGAGGGGGAGTGACACCTGCAAAGGGTCCCAGACCAGGACTTGAACCCAGGACGACTGCAGCGAGGACAAGGCCTCTCTACATGGGACGTCTGCTCTACCAACTGAGCTAATCAGTGTCCAGAGTTATCTTATGTTAAAGTGTTTTTAAAGTTTTAGAAGACTGATCTGTGTGTCTGTTTGTTTGTTGGTGTAGCAGCGTCTAAGTGGCATCCACCTCACGGGCAGCTGTGATGGAGGCCTCGACCTCACAGAGAGCCGTGGAGGAACCACGTCGCCCTCAGACAGTCCCGGTCCTGTCGCAGCACACATCAGTGGACAGCCGTGGTGCAGCCGCCGCACAGACAGACTCCAGTGACCGCGCAGGTGAGTTCACCTGCCACAGGAGTACAGTGTAAGCCCTGCCTCCTGGCTGCATGTTCTAGAAACAGCAGTCACATCTCTGTCCTCCTCTGCAGGATCACACAGAGTCCAGCCAATCAGAGGATGTGGAGCATCTCCTGGTGATGGAGCAGCTTGATCCTCCACCAAGTCCATCCAGTGCAGAGCATCAGCTGCCCTCCTCTCCTCACTGTGGACTTCTGGGATGTCATGCAGATGGATCAATGGATGTGTAGATAGATGTACAGATCGATGTTTAGATAAATGTATAGTCTGATATATAGATAGATAAGATTGATGTTTAGATTGATGCATAGGTGGATGTATAGTTGTATGTATCGATTTATGTATAGATTGATGTTGGATGTATGTATAGATGTGTGTAGATAGACCAGATGTATGTATAGATTTATGTATAGATTGATGTTGGATGTATGTATAGATCTGTGTAGATAGATAAGATGTATGTATAGATGTGTATAGATAGACAAGATGTATGTATAGATAGATAAGATGTATGTATAGATGTGTGTAGATAGACAAGATGTATGTATAGATGTGTGTAGATAGACAAGATGTATGTATAGATAGACAAGATGTATGTATAGATGTACGTATAGATTTATGTTGTATGTATAGATAGATAAGATGTATAGATTTATGTTGGATGTATAGATAGATAAGATGTATAGATTTATGTTGGATGTATAGATAGATAAGATGTATAGATTTATGTTGGATGTATAGATAGATAAGATGTATATGTATGTGTAGACAAGATGTATGTATAGATGTGTGTAGATAGACAAGATGTATGTATAGATGTGTGTAGATAGACAAGATGTATGTATAGATGTACTTATAGATTTATGTATAGATTGTTTTACAGATGTATGTATAGATTGATAAGATAGTTGCCATCATTTAAGTAAAACATTTTAAACTATATTTAATCATCTCAATATGATTCACTTTCTGCAATAACATGGTAAATACACAAATAACTGTTGCATCACGCTGGCTTGTTTTTTCAAAATGATCTTTTTTTCACAGTGGAGTTTTACTAAATCGTAACTACAGAATACATAAAACTGTGTTTAACATAACTGCTGTAATTAATAACTTGATACATGAGACAGAGACAAGAGCCAAAGCTCAGTACACATTAGGTATCAGAAACGACAGCAGGCTTTGAAGCCAAACACTGCAGAGGTTCATCAGTGGGAAAGTGTTTCATATACAAGGTGAACAAACAAAATAACACAAAAAAATCATGTCAGGGTGCTACTTCTAGCAAATATGAATAGGGCGTGTTAGCTACAGCACAAAAAGCTGTTAATGAGGTGTTCGTGCTTCGACAACACTTGCTGTAGATCATAAATATGTAATTTATATTATTGTATAGAACACACTTCTGAAAGTTGAGTCAATGGCTCGATGTTAGTAGCACATCCTTAAGAAACCAGCTCAAGTTTAGCGCCAAAGCAAGCCCAGCCATACACTACGTGGACAGACACTGTGATCTGTACAACATTTACCAATGTTCAAATGCTTGAAATCTATCATGGTGGTCAAGTCATACAGAAATGTAATCTACACTAAATGATGGTGAATCTGATTATTTAGGTCTGTCTCAGGCTAAATACAAAGTAGGACTGTTGGCAAAGAAACTAAAGGGATAGACGAAGTTCTAAAGATATCTGAGACAATGACCAAACTCAAGTACTTGTGACAAAACAGCTAAATGCTTCAACATAAGACTTAAGTATAGAAAAGAACCAGTGGTAACTGACAGCTTTTTTAAGCTCTGATAACCAATTAGTTCACTGCCTTGTCATGATATATACACACAGAGGGAAAAAAACTTTATATCAAACCTTTATCACAGAGGAAAACCTTAAAGCAAGCAGTAAATATACTGTTATTTATCATTATTTACAACCTAAAAGCTTCTCTAAACAGGTGTAAGCAGTTAATGATGCACGTTGTTAGTTATTGGACCACACAGGGACTCTGTGTGGGTGATGATTTAAACATGCACTGTTTCACTGCTCCCTCTAAGCCTTAAGAGTGAAATGGGACCACAACACTCAGCAGATAGAAAGACTTCATTTCACATCAGCTTCCACATCAGGAATCTCAGATGTATCTGTTAGCTTTGGAGAATGATTTTTCTCCTGAAATGAATCTTAAACTCTGAATTAGAAATTGCTTATCAATGCCATGTTTCAAGTGTTTACCTGAGGGCACTCATATTCACAGTAAATGTGCTTTCAAGTTTAAACAGATACTTAACACTTAAGCCACCTTCACTGTAGGCCTTTATGTATATATGCCCATGCTGTAACATCACCTGCAGCAGTTTAAATAGAGCTGCAGATGAACAGTTTGGCCAGTGCAGATAAGGCCCGGTAGAGAATGGATATATGTGTACGCAGGTGGGTGAAATCTATTACCAAATAAACTCAAACACTGCCAACCTACATATAGTTCCTCCTGTATATAATGTAGAAATAAACTTGCTGCTATCGCCTGTCTTTTCACAGAGCAGCATCTGTATGATGTGGCCAAACGTTAGCAGCAGTGAATATATGCTGTCGCAGCATCTATAAGCAACCCTCTTGTTAAGTGTATTAAGATGCACAGCACAGAGAGGTGTCTCATGTAAAGCACTGTAAAACAGAAGGGTGTGTTGGCTGTTTACTTGTTCATTGCTGGTCATGGCACTCCATGGTAACTCATCCAGGTCGCATCGAGGGTGGGGCTTTGGCTTCCTCTTGGAAAATAGACAGGGTGAACTTGGCACACTCTGGATGATGTCAGAAAGGACATCACTGTCGCTGGCAATGGCACTTCCTGGCAGCTGGTGGGACAGCAGTGAGACAGACGAACAATGAGAAGTAGAAGAAGAAATTACTTGGAAAAGACAAAGACAGGTTCTATTCATTATAACATCCACAGCCTCTGTGTTTGATGGAAGGGAAAATTAGAAAGCCAGCCGGCCAACAACCAACCTGCC
Source organism: Pagrus pagrus (assembly GCF_965226575.1). Classification (NCBI taxonomy): domain Eukaryota; kingdom Metazoa; phylum Chordata; class Actinopteri; order Spariformes; family Sparidae; genus Pagrus; species Pagrus pagrus. The sequence goes on from NC_140191.1 coordinate 29,161,729, forward strand.
ACTCAAAGTCACTGTCGGACCAGTCCTAGTAGGTGCTGATGAAGAAGGAGACATCACTGCAAACACTACCCTCTGGAAACAGGTCCAGAGACATCCAGAAGGGAGTCGTCCTGATCCCCACCAGACACAGAGGAGAAGAGCTCCTCGCTGCTCTCTGAGCTGGCAACACTGGTCCCACCGGAAGTAAGGTTCCACCTAGGAAGGACAATGAACTGTCAAGTATATCCTATGAGTCTTTTCAGGAAATTGCTCAGGTCATTTTTCTTAGACAAGGTTGCGTGCATGCAACTATGTTATGTTAATGTATTCACTGTGGAACACACTCCAAATGTCAACTAAGTACATCTGAATGAGGGGTATATTATTGAGGAGAATGTTTTGGAGAGAATGGACTGTTACTCTTTTGAATTTTCTAATGGCAGTTTGGCCATTTGCAAAAAATGTCAAGCCACAATATAATTATTGTGCACACCCTCAGGCTACAGTTGGTAACTTTACACACACCTTTGACCATTTTATAGCAGCAGGAGACATGATGGAGATGTCGTGTATGTGGAATCCTGTTGTTTTCTATTTTATTTGATTAACAATTGCAAAACATGTGTTTCTACTGGCCTTGGGTGTAGGTTTGGATGTGAGACAATGCAACCAATAGTAGTGTTCTGACACACTTGTTGACAGCCTTTACTGGCACTGGCAACCAGGACATGTGCAACTTGATAAGCACTTTAACATTTGTCAATAACTGTGTGGTGAATGCTGCAATGACACATCCTGGATGCTCCAGGATAACCTAGACACTTAGGATTCTCTACCATAATGGTGCATAACTTGAATTAAAAACAAATTCTGAAAGTCAGTTAACTCCACTGGCAGGTGACCTACACATGTAAACAAACACACACTCTACTCGCCTGTTACTGTGGAAGTGGTGCAGAGGATCTGTTCTGTGACAAGATGAGAGCTGACACCCAAAGTCACTGATGTCCAGGGTTCCCACATCGCTGAGGTTTGCTCTTACACTCCATATCCTCATTGTGAGTCCTAATCATGATGCAGTCCGAGTTCACTGTAACTACACTTCAATGAATAAATAGTTTTCACCTATAAAACTTCCATTTTCAAACAATATCCCAGGCTGAGGGATACCACTGATTGTTGCACATTGTTTGGACATGTGAAGAAAAAAAACTTTTCCCCATGTCCCTTTAGGGGCTCCGTAGATGTGTGATTAAAATGTTGCCTTAATTTTTTGGAGCAGTGTATGTTGATCTGTATTCATAAGTTGTATAACTTTTTTCAGATGATCAAATGTGCAATCAAACTTTCTGCCCTTCAGTGTTTATGTCGCACCTTGTCAGGCACTGTTCTAACTGCATTCCTTTGTGATACCTTGATATTACTTGTGTTACATCATCATCAGCACTGCTCTGCTCATCTGACAGAGATCATTAAATACAGCAACAGACTATATCAAATGTGCCTAAAAATAACAGTTGCAAATGGTTGGCTACATTTTTTATTAAGGTTCAAGAAGCGAGAAACAGTAAAACTGTGCAAATTATTTAGGGCTCTAGAGGGAAAACCAGAAGACATTGTCTTCATAAAATATGATCCAGATTCACCCAAATCAGTGAATAAAGTTTATAAATTTGTGTTCAGTACTTCACTTGTACAGTAATCAGTGAAATACTCCGCTCCAGCAGCATAGTTCTAACATGAAATCTGAGCTCTGTGCCTCTCATTCACTGCTTAAAGTTGAAAATTGATTGATGGGTGGACGGATGGCATGATATTATTGGTTGTACTAACGTCTAATAACTAATTTCTGCCATAGGTAACACTTGTTTCAGCAATAAAGCTGGGGAAAAAACACCCTAAATGTTGCAGTTTTAAGGAGTTACTGGTCGCTGCCTCATATATTATTATACTTTTCTAACACCACGATATAACACCTTCACCAAAATAAACACAAATTATGCTGTGACAAAAATTTTAGGTCATATTTCTGTAGTAATGTGCCTTCATAACCTGCATAAAGTACTTTGTCAGTTTGGTACTACACACAAATAAGTTTTTGGTTTTTGCTAAACTTCATCGACTGACGTGCAATATAATCTGATCACTGAAAAAGATTAAAATACTACTTTACCATACTATTTTGAAATACAGATTTTTTTTTGTCTACTAAAAGTTCCTACTTGTAAGAAAAATTTATTTTTGCATCTTCTTCCCTGCTCGACAAATACTGATGCTTCAGGTTTCCCAGCTCGTCAAAAACTGACCGATTGGAGCCGACCCGACCTACAATCCCAACACATCAGTATTTGAGAAGTTACCAACAGGACCTTTAAATCTTGAAATGTTAAACTTGCACTTTAAGGATATGAACCAACTTTATTTTTGCCTTTTAAAATATTCACCTTTTTCAACTATGTATTACAACAGAAGTGGAAGAACTTATATCACAGTTATACATTATAATGTTACATTACAGTTCAGCTTCCAATTCTAGCAGTACATTTTACATTTCAGCAGTCAGCATTTACGCAGCATTGTTTGCAGGAAATACATTTTCTAGTTAATGTCTATAACCTCTCAATCAGCTATAACAACTCTTCTGGAAGACTATCTACAGTATTGTGGATCCTGGCAGCAGAAATTGGCTCCCACACATACAGTGCAGAAGAGCGTAAGTGAGGTTGGGTGTCATTGATTGCCTACAGTATGTATTTCTTCGGACTCCTTAAGTAACAGGAGTCAACAGAGGTTGATCACTCTTGCTCTGAGCCAGCACTGTAATGTCTTTCAAGAAAAGATAATAAGGATCATCTAGACCTGGTAAAAGATCAGTTTCTTGGCAGTCATCAGGCCAAGTTTCTCTTTCTTTCATGCTTTCTTCAGCCTCAGTGACGAGCTCGGCCCTTCTCTCCTCTTTCCGCAGCCTGCGATGGTCCTCCTTCAGCTCAATGTAGGTGCGATGGAACGTGTGGAAGATAGATGTAGAAGGGAAAGACAGAATGAGGATCCCTGCTAAGATGCTGATCAGTGCCACCAGTTGGCCGGGGATGCTGTGGGGCACCATGTCACCGTACCCCACTGTGGTGACAGAGATGATGGACCACCAGTATGACACTGGGATGCTGCTGAAGCTGAGCTGGGGAGTTCTGGCAGCGTTCGGAGCCAGCTCAGTCTCAGCTAGATGTACCAGTGGGGAAAAGAGGGTCACTGCGACGCACACGAAGAGCATCAGCAGGCCGAAGTCTGTCACACTGCGCTGGATAGTTAGCCCTAAGGTCTTCAGACCTACAGAGTGGCGGGCCAGTCTCATTACATACAGGATACGCAGGGCCCTCATCACACGCAGGATAAGACCCAGTTTATCCATGGTGCTCTTTCCTGCTTCTGCCACAATATCCTGTACAGTCTCATCCCCGAGCTCCAGAAACAGTGAGACATAGTAGGGCAGGATGGCAGCACCATCAATGATGTTGAGAGGCCTACGGGCAAACTTGAGCCTGTTCCCTGCGTGGAAAAATCGCACCAGAAACTCTAAGCTGAACCAACCCACACAAACAGACTCCACCACAAACATGTTGCGGCACTTTTGGGAGCATATACCCTGTGGAGACCAGAAAAGACAAAGGTAAGTTTGACCCTACTAATGGATTTGGATTTGAAGAAGATTTTCACCACTGGAAAGATGACCCTTGTATCAAACTGTGCTTTCTATGCAGGAGAAAGACACAAATATTTTAGAAATTGGTGCTAATTTCTAAAATATTAGAAGTATCTGCTGAATGGCAGATGGGGATGGTGATATGATGAGTGCAGGGATCACTAACAGGTTATCCAGTTGAATAATAATAACAAATCATGCTTAATAACGCTTTTATGTTGTTGCATTTTCCTAAATGTGATTGGCCCAATAATATTGCTTTTTTGGGCAAACCACAGTTGCCAATTGGCACACCTTCTCTTAGTGCACTTTGCCTTTCTAGGAATGTTTTTAGAAGAAATTACATTTTGGGGGGGGGGGGTTCAGAACTGGTTCAGTACTGACTTCAGTACAACTGGGTTCAAAGAAGAAGGAATCAAGGTTAATTACTGAGAATTGTTTTAATGAGAACTTGCTGACCTTACAGAAGCTCACAGACAACAGTTAAAAAGAGAGAGAGACTTGAACATGGAACACTTATTAATTGTGCTATGTTACAGTGATGGCTAACAACATGGTCTCATGTTTTATGGATATTGCTGGCTCTGCATCAAGGCATATGGATGTCCCACGGATCTTTAAAGGATAACTACCGTTTTTTACAACCTGGACCTTATTTCTACCAAAATATATGGTCATTTACTCACCCAGATAACTTTGGTGTCATTTGAAGTCGTTCGGACGAAATTAGATCCAGTGTAGCGCCGATATATCCATGATAACGGACGAGCCCGGACTCAGAGGGGAATAGCACCAGCGTATCATGACAAAATATTGGTGAAATGAACTAGTTTTGTGGCAGATAATGCGTTATATAGAGGCTGTGTGTCGATGCCCCGTCACTCGCATTATATGGATATACGCGGCGCTACACTGGATCTAATTTCGTCCGAACGACTTCAAATGACACCAAAGTTATCTGGGTGAGTAAATGATCATATAGTTAGATAGAAATAAGGTCCAGGTTTTAAAAAACGGTAGTTATCCTTTAATAAGCCAGTTTTTGTGATTGTCTTGCCTGGGATTTACATTTTCCAGGCATATCTGAAGGCGTGTGAATTGTAAGCTTCCTATTTACATCATTCGACTTTAGTCAGAGTTTAAGTCTCGGGCCTGGTGGTGTGTGAAACATTGACACAACTGCAGGAGACACACAGACAGTGGTAGCGTATTGACTAATGTTAAACTGGCAATAGATACGTTTTTGGCATTAACTTATCATTATGAAATAATGTTTATTGCGCAATGTAACGGCCTTAGAATATTGTCAAAATTTCTTCCACACTTTCTTTTAGCAGGCTTCACTGTCTAACCTCAGACTGCTCTAGCAAAGCAGTTAGCAAACAGTGTGTCTGGATGGTCAAAAAGATTCTGCGTGGTTAACAGATTAATGGTTAGCTGCTGATGTCCCTAGTACAAAGCATTGCTTTGCTTCTTACGTACCATGACTTCTTCCTCTTGTTGGTCCGGCATGCTACTGATGCACAGGCTGACCACAGTGACCACCACCATGATGACAGACAGGAAGGCAAACACCTTTCCTGCTAAACCTGAGCGAGGGTTCTCCACTGCTTCCCCCAGCTTGTAGAACAGGCTGCCTCCCATAGGAGCCCTAAGCGCCCTCCTTTTCTCCCGCCACTCGTCCTCCCTCTGCTGGTGCTTGGCCAGCTCGTCTACACAGGACATCATGCGATGTTGGCAGCAGGGCTCCATCTGTCCTGTATCAATGCCCCAGTACAGCAGCTCCCCATGCAGGGCCACATTGCAGACCTCCTGCAGCAGACGCAGCTTCCCTTTTGCCAGGAGGCTGTGGATGGCCCGAAAAGCTAAAGGGTCACGGTCAAAGAAGAATTCCTGTAGCATCTCATCATAGTCATCACAAAGCTCTGCTATCTCACTCAAGGTGGAGCAGGAGCGCAGACGACTCAGGCGGCTCTGGGGGACATCCTCCAGGGTGCTCCAGGGGAAGGAGTACCGGGTGCCCCCTATGTTGATGAGGGCCTGCTGAGAGGGATCAAAGTACCGGAGAGATGCCACTGGCCCACGGAGCAGCTGAGCACGTTGAAAGTACTCGCCTTTGACTACAGCAACCTCTGGGTCTAGGAAGACATGGTTGTAACTGTCGTCACTAATAAAGGATTGGTCATCAAAGCCAGCACCAATGATGGCCATTGTGGTAGGATTGTGTTCGGCAGGCCCACGCTGTTGTTACAGTATTGTACCCTGGTGGAGATTTGAGAAAAACCTGCAATTATGGAATATATTGATTATCCATACAAGTATCCAGATGTATATCTTATATTTATGTAAAGAAATTGTGCTGACTACTGCAAATGCACTTATTGTACACATTTCCATGCAATCAAAAGCCAAACAACTATTGTTTTATGTTGCAAGCACAGAAGTTTCTGTAACAATAAAAAAAGATTTTAAAAAACACAGTTTGTGTGTATTTAAAGTGTCACCCACGGGTGTTGGTAATGATGAATTCATATCTCCTCTCAGCAGGGTAAATACAGATGATGTCATGTCAGAGTTGTGCTGAGCAGCAGGACATGTTTGCGTAACAAAAGAATACAGTCTCTAAATATATTTAATTTATGATATATGTTTTAATGCTTTATATTCACAGATTACACATTTATAATAAAAGTCAGACAAATCTATCTCCATAATATGTCAAAAGCTGTGATTTCAGCTTGTTCCACTGGTCAAGAGTGAACAAAATTAACTAAATGCAGCTCTAAGTTGATTTTAATGATTTTTTTTTTTTGTCTTTCATCATTTCACAGAGGTTGTAGCTGGTTAGTGTCAGTAAGTTTCAGTCAATTATTTTAGCAATAACACACTGACTATTTGAAGTTCCTCAGACTCCTAATAATTCATCTAACAATTCTTTTTTTCTTTTAGGCAAAAAAACAAAGACTTCTTTCCCACAAATTTGGTAGTTTTGTTTTTTTCTGTCAGTTAATATATTTTTTAAATGTAATATTTGAAGGGTTACAGTATCATTCATGTAAGCATGTGTACTGCTGTTCTTTTAAAAGCTCTGTAACTCACCTTAAATTGTTGTTAGGGTATACAAATCCTTTCAAGATGATGTTCAGAAGATTCCAAATCTTTCTCTCGTCTCTGATTCATTAACAGAATTTACTTACGGAGAATGTGATGTGCAGTAACAGCAATCAAATGTGTCAACATACCTGCTGAATTCTGAAGTGAAACTCTCTCAGATGATATGTCAACCCATCCTTTTCTGTCTTTCTCTCTTAATTCCACTGTTTGGGTGACTAATGGATGACCCTGCGGTCAGCCTAAACATCATCATTGGTCTGGAACATCATCCATTAACTTTATCACACTAAGCTTTTGGCTTTAATGCATCAAAAGCCTGACAGACAATGTCAAAGGACTGACTTATCCACTGGGGGAGGGATACATGACATTATATCAAGAGGATAAAGAGCCAAAGACAAATGTAACAGAGCACATAATACAGACATTATACCAACAGTAGACAGGTTGTGCACCCCAATTGTGGAAAGTCTTTACTCAAGTAGTCTACTGTACATGAGAAGGTAATGTTACTTGTGCTTCTGCGTGTGCTTAAGTATTAGTGAAATAGCGTCTTTTTGCACAGTGAAGTAGATTAAGCTGTATTTCACTGAAAAAAGGTTCCTACATTCACTCAGTCATTTGGACAGACCATTAGCCCTCATCATCTCCCAATGATCAGCCTTTCAAATGAGTAGTAGAGAAGGAAAAAAGCCCAGAGCAGATGACTCAGCTGTTGGAAAATCCCAGGCTGTCACACATCCCAGGCTGACTTTTCTCACCCAATACAGTAAAACTGGCTGTTTCAGCAAACATTTGAATATAAACAAGAGGCATATGTGTAAGATAACAGCCTCTGTCAACAATCAAAATGGAATGGTAAAGATTAGAGGATGCATTGGAAATTCACAGGTACGGCTTTTTGAAGGCAGATGATGATAACCAGAGATCTGAGCCTTCATGATGAAACTAGGCAGTAGGTGAACAATCGCTCATCTTTCCTCCAGGCAAACGCTATATTTTCAAACATGTTTTGCTGCAGTAATGTGACACCAGAGATATTTTACGCAAAGCATTATGATTTGCCAAGATGAAAGAAACTTAATCTACTTCATGAAGTAGTAACAATGCAGGGATGGACTGAATACTTGGATCTCTTATATCTTTTTATATATGTCTTCTAATATGTAATGTGGATATTCCTTCCATTTAGGATTATTCTAAATATTTTTGGTGACATGAAATATGAAGTCCTTTTTTTCCGTTTGAACCCTCCATGAGCTCGTGCCATCAAGAGCAGCTGAACTATTGGCCTTAAAGTAATGATCTTACATGGGAAATATTTTCATCATGTTCTTCATTCCATCCATCACACTTTTGTGTGTAGTGATTAGCATAGTGACCTCTTGGGGATATTAGCAGATGTTTGTTTTAATTCCACTATATTTGTGTTTAAGCTGCACTAGTCAATATTGACAGTATATATTAGCAATATCACAATGTGTGATCTGGAGGTTGTAGTGATAAACCCACTGAGAACTATCACCAGTTCCCCTCTGCCCTACAGAGCTTGTTTAGCAACTTTCAGCTGATTGTTTTGGATTCCGGGGCCCCAACATTACTGATTTATATCACATAAATACTTTGTAAGTGTAAAAACTCTGATACACATCCAAAATATCCAGTTTCAAATGAACTATAATGCCAACCAACCAAGATGGCTGTTTTAGTTTCTAATGACAGTACCATACAGAGAGAGGATTAATGATGGAGAGCTTTTCTGCTATGTATGCCATCCTATACTCCCTCAGAACGTGTTCTGCCTATTTATGTTAAACACCAACACTCTGTTCATCCACTGCCAACAAACAGGAAGTTCTTGAAACAGATGAAGATCAGACGTTCACTGTTTGTATCACCAGGACAATGATCTTTGTGGCCAACCTGTCATCTCTTTCAACCCAACCTTCAAAAATGAAGAGGATCTGGTCCTCCCTGTCACACCAGTGATTTAGGTCAGTACAGTATTAGTGGGAGGGTGTAAAGCCTGTACCACTTATTCTCATATCTAAAAGAAAAATCTAGAAAATGTGTTACAAGCACTCAAAGGGTACAACTTCGAGGTCTCTAGTTTGTTCACTGTGTTGGTGGCCAAAGATGCTTTATCACAACCTAAAACAAAAGCAGATTAGTTGGATTACAACTACTGCAAATGTTGGCATCTTGCATATTAACCATGGGTATTTTTAATCAGGCATTTAAGTACTCTCTTTTACTCACTGTTTCCCCCACACTTAAAGCAACATTCTGTAACTTTTAAAGTGATTCCAGAGATAAATAGGAGATTGTGACTCATCCACAGGTCGTCAAAAACTGATGCTTTGGGTTTGTGCTCAACCTGAGTCATGAACCCAAAGCATTAATATTTGACAACCTGGGGATGAGACTCAAAAATCAACTATCTTTCTCCAGAAAGTATATTATTGCTTTTGATGCTGTCTACACTGAAAGGTTTGTTGCATTGTACTTTGGTGTGTGGACTAGTGAACTATAAGATCTTTGACAAGACCATTTTCAGACACATACTTTTATGATGATATAAGCAAACAATTGACCCATGTTTGTCTCTGTTTTCCACTTTCTTCTGTTCCTATCCATGTGTCATTAAGATTACTTTCTTTTTGGAGTCATGTGGTCATGAGAATGGATCCTCCTCTGCCACAGCTCAACTTGGATCTTGCTCAAAAAGAACACATGCATTTAAAATTGACATGGACTTGTGGAAAAAACAGAATAACTGGAGATCGTGCAAAACAGCTAATCAAACAGAGAGACAGACGCAGTTCTCATATGGATTTTTGACTCCTGAGTAGAGCCAGAGCTTGTGTGACATTATACCACCACCTACTGATCACACAAGGCGCCTAAAGCTTTCAGTACAGGCTTCATTAAAATTCCATGCAGGGATGTGGTTGCAGCATGATGCCATGCCATAAACAGTGATAACAGCTTCTCATTTTCGGCAGCCTGTGGCAGGGAAAAAGACCAAAAGTGATCTCACTCTGATCACATGTTTTCCCTAAAACACAGTTTGTTCTCAGTGATATCAACAAAATAGGTGTAGCTTCTGTCACATTCAGTCAGTTCAAACATACAGTATGTGGGCTGACACTGGAAAAAATTACACTTCAAAATACAGTAAATACAAAGAGCTTTCTGCTTGTTTTCAGTTAAAAAAAATGCCAATAGAACAAGTGAAAATTAGTTTGTAAAGATTTTTTGACATAAGATGCCATGTGTACAAACAATCCCTATGTTGCTAATGTTACTTGTTAAGTGGTTGTGTCTTAAATCATTGAGTCATTAGATACTTTGAAAAGAAATTAGACAAATATGAGTTTTTTCAGAGTTTCTTTAACTCCTTTCAATACACGTTAAAGTGGCCGGGCGGTGTTTGTATCTTTGGTTAGACGCACAACGCCTCCCGCCCGCCCGGGCTGTCAAGAATATATCAAACGCGCTAACCCAAGACACCCAGGAAGTGCCAGCAGTAGGAGCAAGGCAAAACAGAAACAACGATCATTACCGAGAGTAGCAGAATCCAAACAAGGAAAGAGTCTGCTCCTGACGAGCAGCTATTCTGTATTTTTAAACTGAGCTGTTCTGTGGTTTTAACAATGTCTTCTTCTACGACCGGGAGACAAACACTGACCACTTCGGTGTTGTTTTGTGCTGTTGTGCTGTGCGTTAGCTTTGTTAGCCAGGGGGGATGCCAAACAAGTCCATCACCGAGAACTCGTAAGTTGAATTTTTGTTTGAAAAGCATTAGCGTAAGTGTTACATCTGTTAATACCGTCGGCAAATGTAGCGTTTTGCCTGGTTATAAGGTCATTTAATGCCAGTTTAGGCATTAAATGACCCACTGTACTTCTGTGAAATAGTATTTTTAAACTACGCCACAGTTGAATTGACTGCAAACACAGCTCATTGCTGGTGTTGACGTTGTAGCACTGCTTTCTGTTACTTTCGAGTAATGTTAGTCGCGTTTCTGTTTATCTCTCTTTTCAGCCTGTTCTGCGCACAAATCCTGTGACACTTGTGTTCCACATGCCAAGGTAAGACTGCCAGAAGTATGTGGGTGGAAAGAAGAGAGCAGACCTTTGCCCGCAAAGTCAAACTTCCGTCTCAAGTCGTCTATTTATGGCCCGTTATTTGTCTGCACCATCAGCGGCCTGCGTTACCTCCCACAACATGACTGAAGCCCTACTTTAATCTCCAGAGACCTTGAATTCAGTACAGCAGTGAGCCCAAGGGCAATAACTTCAGCAGAACGTCCACTTGTAGTACTGGTGGTAGTATGCTACTACCTAACCCTCCATCACAGTGCACTGAGGTGGCCTCTCAAAGCTGTGTGACCTTGTTCAGTTGAATTTTATGTTAACTTTGTTTTTATACATATATATATTTATACATATATATCTAGTTTACTATAGGAATATTCCAGTCCTATCACGTTCTGTCTTAAGTGTGCATTTGCAGATAGATGAGGAAACTTAAATTTGATACATTTTGTTGGTGTGATGGTTTTTAAATGCACATGTGAATAAAACATGACAACACATTCTTTATGACTAAACCTGATGATCTGGCAGTTTCAGTCCTCATGAAATACAGGTTTGATTTGAACAGTGCTCTGACTAAAGATTGTTTTCATTATGGCTTCATCCTCCCCTTTCTTTTCATGATTAATAGTTTGTAATGTCGAATGGCTGAAAAGAGTCAAAATGCCACTCAAAATTCCTGAAAGCTCAATTTAATGTTCTTGAATTGCTTAGCTAAAATCCAAAGAGATCCAGTTTACTATCATTTTAAATTATATATTATATAATATATCAGCAAAGAAGCTGCAGATGAATTTACTGTTGATTAATCAAATCGATGCAGCTCTTCATTTGTATATCAAATACAGATTTTTTTACTTTCTTGGTGGACCGTAACATGGTGGTGTTTGTGTTTTGTCTTCACAGTGTCTGTGGTGCATCACCAACAACAACTGCACAGACTACCCAGTGAGCTGGTTGCTGCCTCCAGCATCGGTGTGCAAGTTGTCTCAGGCTCGATGGGGAGTGTGTTGGAGTGAGTAGATCAGTCTTATAGGAGGCTAACTTATTTCAGTGATCATGGTAGTGAGTGTCAGTGAAAGGCAGACAGTGTATGTGGGTGGACTGAAAGAAGGAAGGTAATATAATTGTTCAGTACTGTGAAGATACTTTTAACGTGCAAAGCAAAGACTTAACACAAATACTGTACATAAACTGTGAATTATATAACACAATAATTAAGTGCACATAAAAATAAAAGCAATGCAAAAACAAGAAAAGTAAAAGTCACTTTGTTGCTACATGTCCAGCTCTATAAAATACTGCTCAGTAAGAGTTCGGTGGCAAATGGATACAAAATATGTGCAGTGGTGGGAGGTTCTCCTGAACAAACACTGCAGTGTTTTAGCTGAGCGGAGCAATTTTAAAAGATACGTGGTTGTGTGAGAGGAGTCAGTTCCTGTTCCTCTCACTCCACCTTGTTTCAGTATCACAGCGGGGAGGTTGCTACATGTACTTACTGTATGAGCCTACATCTCATTCCTGACTTGGCTACCTGGTGTATTGAGCAATGTAACAGCAATGCTGGAGCATGTAAAAGTCATTTGCATAAGTTATCCAAACTACATGCAAACTAACTTGCACCAAGGCTCAGCAGAATAAAATAATTATAAAATATAATATCATATTTCTGAAAATTGTCCTAGAACTTAATAGAGAGCCAAAGGATGAGATGAGATGGAAAGATTAAGCAAATGGAATCAGATATTTAGGTTCACACATACATTTTAGTATTTCACACAGAAATCCACATTTCACACATATGAAGTAAGAAAAAAAAAAAGAAATATGAAGTTATATGAGTGCTTTTTTAGCAACTGGGTGAACGTACCATTTTGAAATACACTTAAACTTCACCTGTAGATTCTTCTTTTGTCCCCACTTAGCAAAGGGCTACAGGTTGGATTCGAACCTAAATCCCTGCCTAGAGCTATGCCTCAGTACATAAAGCACACACTCAACCAATTGAGCTGTTGATTTGATGAATGCCTCTGAATAGCATGCACACATAATTATTTTGACTAATTAAAACTGTGTTGAATTAGTGTGGTTGCAAGAGCTTGGATTTACCTTAATGGAAATGCTTAAGACCTTCACTGATTTGTTAGGTTCATTCATGTAAGGTGTTGGACCTTGATTTTTTAACCGACTTAAATGGAACTGGCCCCAGGTCGTACAAACAAACAAAACTTGCTTCCTGTCAGAGTGAAAAGAATGGCAGATCTAGTTGTGCTTATAATCTCACTGTAGCAGCAGTAGTATGAAGAGTTGTTGCCAACATTTTAATGTTGTGAATGTGCTCCAAGCAGGTTGTGGAGTCATTAAGGCCACAGTGGGAAGCATAATTGCAGGTTGACTAACTCACCACAAACTCCTTACTAGCTCCTACTTAGTACCCATACAGAAGAACATGAAATGTACATGTATGAAAGTTAAAACCTTTCATTTTTTAAAAACACTGTTAAAAATGTTCAGCTCTCTTTAAAATATCAACCTTCAGATTGTCAGAATACAACTATCTCTGCTAATACATATTTTGTACAAATGTCAGTGCCTTACAGAATCAGGCAATGTATTGTATGTTTGGTCTTATTCGAGTGCAAGCATGGCAAAGTGATGTCATTACTTTAATGTGTTTGCAGCCAGAACTAAATTTTATGCTCCTGGAGTGGTACAAAGTCTCATCATCTGATTAAGTTCAGCTTGATATCTTAGTTATGTTTTCACTGGAAAGGACAGTGTGATGTGTTTCATCATTACATGGTGATGTGATGACTTGTAATGTTGCTGAGAAGTCAGCAGGTGGGGCTATTGCCATACAAGTGGATTTTTTATTGTAATTTAAGGGAAAGACGGACCAGGTATTTTAGGTGTCACTTATAATATGATCTCAGAATTAATCCTATTTTTGTCAGTGTGATTATGATATGTAATAATAATAATAATAATAATAATAATAATAATTTGTCTTGTTCTTTTGTGATTAAGTGAACTTTGAAGCCCTGATTATTGCCATGGCTGTCCTGTGTGGAACCATCCTCATCAGCGTCATTGTGTGCTGCTGCTGCTGCTGTTGCTGCAAGAAGCGTCAATCAGGGTAAGGTTGCATGACAAGTCAGTGGCATTTTAGTGCAAATACATTTTTTTTTTTTGGATTTGACTTAGTCTGAGAAAGATGTTTCAGTTACCAGAGAGCACTTACAATGTGTATACCTGCAGGTTATGCTATACCAGGCCTGAGACCAGGAATCATGACCTCTTCGGTCAAATCTACACCAACCCTGGCTACAATCTCAAAAATTGACTGTGTACTTGAGTTAACACATTGAAACAGCGTCAAGAAAAGTCAACATGATAAGCCTCATAAAGACAGGATTTATTGTAGTGTTATAGTAGTTTATCACATTAATGGCTGATAAATCAGTAACTTGTTGTAAAGGCAACCTTACAGCAACATTATGTAACTATTTACCTTAAAGTAAACTACATACTATACTACTATAAAATCATTTTAATAAGGTGAATGGTGTCTGTCGCACCCCATTCGATATCTCAGTCAAAATTCTCCAAAAGGCACAACGCAACAAATATGGCTGAGAGATCAAGTTCAGTGACTGCAATCAGCTGAGGTGAGGCCTAGCAGACAGCATGTGGCTACCTGTCACTCAAAGCAGCCACACCCCTAATTATGCGTAACTTTAAGTCTTAAAATAATTGAAACGAGTGAGTTACATGAAAATTCTGCACTCAAGTCTAGTATCGACCAATTATGAATTGGAAATAATACTGGTGCTATGTGAGCCTGTTGTAACCTAAACAATCAAAGTGATTCTCAGCTTGGAAAAGTGTGTCAGCCATGTCTGTGAATCAAAGTTCTCCATCTGTGACATGACTGCTGAGCTCAAATTAAAGACATTCTTAATTACTGTGTGGTGAACAACTGTTCAGCACAGCGAGCTCTAGCGTTGAGCACCCATTAAACAGGACTATATTCACTCTTGTCACTTCAACATTTTAGCTTCCTATACAAGCCAACTGTGTGTGGTGCTGTCATTGTGCTGGAGTGAAATGATAATGTCATGTCAGTCAATCAGTTGCAGCCTTGCCTGTCACACATTGACAGTCCTGTTGGTATAGGAGTCTCGTTCACGTCTATCATCTGACAGAATAACTGGGATAAGAAGCATGGCTGCAACATAAACACAAACTGAGTGTCCATTTTTTATTTAGCTTCTGGCAGTTTTTATTTTCTCACCTCCTGATTGCTCAGCTTCCATTAAGTTAGATAATTCCATTATCGAAGGTGACACGATTCTCTGGCAAAAGCTTTCACTTTACTTTTGACCATCAGTTTCCTTTTGTTTCCCAAACTGCAGAGACAATTCATGAATCCAATATAAATTGTGCTCAGGAGAATTTGACTCATAGTAACTCGTAAGATGTTATGTTTTGTGAAAAGAATATCCCTCAAGCAATTGTGGCAATTTGCAGATGTCTATAATTGTCACATCCAGATGAGTGTGCTTTGTTGTTCACTGGTTCTGATTCTCCATTCATGCCTCCTTATGTCTTAAGGCCTGACAGAGATGAGGAGAGATTTACCAGGAAGAGAGAAGAAATCAGACAGCGCGCAGAGGAACGGTAAGAACGTCTTTTCAGTACACTTGAAGTACAAATGGGTTAAAGCTGTCTGTAACAAATTAACAATGTGTCTCTGCATTCAATAACTCTTTGACTGAAACCAATATTTTTCTAAGGTTTGGCTGTCACGACTATTGCTTTGTTGCTTATCTTTGTTTTAAGTGAAAGCCACAAGATAGAAATGTAGTGCCGAGACCTATTACTGAAATCATTTTCATAGTTTTAGCATTATATATATAGTTTCTTATTTGTCTGATAATTGTATATGTTACGATATAGCAAACATTAGCAAAACCACATATAAAATAATAATACACCAGACAAAATTCACTTGTGTAAAAGTACTACTTTGGTAACTTAGGTAATTTTTAATTATGAATTTAATTTGGACAACAGACATTTGTGGAACCATAATGTGATGTGATCATGTCACAGACTTACCAACCTGTACACTTTTTGCATAGCAGGTGTGCATTTTGACACTAAAGTACATTGGGGATTATGCAAAGTAGTATGCAAAAAGCTTGTGACGCCTTGTGAATGTGACAGTATGTTTTGGAGCAGTATGCAACAGCAAGAGGCAGCAGCAATACACCAACAAGTGTGTAGCCTGCTGAGCTGAGATATAGCTACTTGTTCCTGTAGCATCATCTATAGTAAAATGAGAGATCAGATTAGATTTTGCAGACTGTATGCAGGTGCATGCGCCATCTGTATCTGGTTTCAACTGCACAAGGGGATCCAGAATTATGGACATTTGTGTTAATATGCCTAAAGTAATTTGACTAGTTTTAGTGAATCTGTATAAAATACCAAAATAATCAAAGGGACCATAAAAGGGTCAATCCAAATATTTAGCACCTTTAGTAGAAAATGAAAAAAAAAAAAGTAAGATGAGTGAGGATTTGAAAATGTTCAAATGATGGAAAGTCATCATTAGCCAAGAAGTCCAGTTTGTTATAGAAATGGTGGCACCACCTGCACCAAAGTCTTAAAAGTTCTTCCTTTAGGGCGCCTCTGTGGTTAAGACTTTGACCATGAACTGCAACATCCCTGGTTCAACTCCAGCTGTTTAATCTCTCCCCCTAGTGTTTTATTAAAGTCTCAAAACCCTTTCTTGGCCAATGGCTAAAATGACAAAATATGAACAAATTTCATTTGGTGGTCTTGTTTTAGGGTTGTTCCCTTACCTGTACCAGTTTTGGAAATGCCTATGATACTGCCTAAAATGCTGGAATCCGTTTTGGCAAGTACATGAGCCTTTGCACCGATCCGATATCATAGAATTTAATTCTCAGAACACCTGTATGCAAATTAACAGTTATTTCTACACAAGTGGTCAATATCCATAAAAGGCAAGTGATTTGTGTGAGGTTAAGCACATCCATAAAGCGTTAGTAGTATATAGCTGTTCAAATGTATAATAGTATTGTGTTTTTTGTTTAACACACTGGTATTGGATCAGTACTTGGCATCAGCAGATACCCAAAGTTCAGGCATTGGAATTGGAATCAGGGAGGAAAAGTGGTATCAGTTTATCTCTAGTGGTTTCTTAAAATATCCAGCTTACACACAAAGCTGGGCCAAATACATAACCTCATTGGTTGAGTTAAATGCAATAGATACAAATATTAATTTGTATGTATAATATAAATACAATTAAACTTGCTGTATCATTATATTACCATGAATGGCACCAGCTAAAGAAAGGTCAGACTATGAAAATGACCAGAAGATCTAATCCTGTTCTTTCAACACATTGGATGTTTTTGCCCATCAATGTCCCAGCAGGACCTACATTGGATTTCCTACAACAGAATAGTTCATAGTCCCCAACAAAAGGGCTCGTTGTATGGTTGAGATTCTAGCAACTGGTGTGTGTGGAGCCCCAATAAGTCCATGTCCCAGAGGAGGAGCTCAGTATTCGTCTACTCGCATCCCAAAACACCAGTTGGGTTGTTAAGGCTGAGCAGCTGCTCTTTGGTAATTTGGTCATAAATAGAGTAGGCTACATCCTGTGGAGTGCCATCCACTGTCAAAGAAACAGTGTGTTAGTCATTGAATCATACAGCAGTGTGTGATGTAGCAGTCAGTATACCTGGAAGCCTTCCTCTTCCTGCACTCTATAAATGTTTCAGCCCCATCTTTCTATTCAGCTCCTGTGCTCCCAGTGCATTCATCCTCTGAGGATGGCTGGGTGATGTGTTGGTAAGCGGCGCAGTCGTGCACAAAGATAGTCAGTAATCACTTGCACTTGCAGTTCTCTCCCTCTGTGTGTGTGTGTGTGTGTGTGTGTGTGTGTGTGTGTGTGTGTGTGTGTGTGTGTGTGTGTGTGTGTGTGTGTGTGTGTGTGTGTGTGTGTGTGTGTGTGTGTGTGTGTGTGTGTGTGTGTGTGTGTCAGAACGAGCCTGTGAGTTGAATTATCCAACCTCTATGAGCTTTTCTCTCACGTGCCAAAAAATGTAGTCAGGGTTTCCTGCAGTGGACATGATCAAATCTCTGAAGTCAGAGTTAGTGCAGTGACCTACATAGATGCAGTTCATGTTGTGAACAGGACATTCAGAATAGATCGGACCCATCATGGGAAAGACTAGTGCCTCTAGACAATCCCGCCCGGCCCGTTGAGAGACCTCTCACTGCACTGAGCCTTCATCGTTATCTGAGCCCAGGCTAGAGAGCAGTCTGGGGGAATCATTAACAGCCCATGAGGGACTGACCCATACAGATTTATGAATGCTAAGTGATACCCCTGCTTCTAAAAAACACAGAAGTAGTTATTTTTATTACAAGTTTCATTTTGTCAAGACAAGTCAGCCTTTTGAAACTGCATTTACACCAGTAAAACTTTTATCAAACCCCAAATCATAAAAATAGTTTCACTAGCTCTGTGACTTTGCCTTTAGGCCTTCTTCAGCTGGAATTACGCATGTCATGGCTTTTAGAGGGGCAATATGTAAGAAATGGGTGTTAGTTGAAAGCATTCAAAAAAATGATCTAGCATTATCAATAGAGCATGAAGAAACAACAGTGTTGATGTTATGTCAAAGACATCTATGTATTGTGTAGCAGAGAGTCCTCTGAAGTTAGCATGCTAATTGGTTCCCCCTGGCCTGTCCTATCTGTCACGTAATACCACTTTGGGCTGCAAAAGTGGACAGTTTGAAAGCTCCCGTAGTTTCAGGTGGGAGATGTAGAAAAGGTGAGTTCACTACTTAATGAATAAAGTCACATAATGTTCAGAGAGGAGATGTTTTGACATCTCTTTTCCTTACTAAACAGAAAAAGGCAACTGCACATTGTCTGAATTCAAGTTTCTTTAAATCACCTTCGTACTGTATCATCTGTCTTTAAACTGGCATCTGTTGGTCTCAGAGGTCATGTTCAGTCCCAGTCTGGTGTCCCGCAATCTTCACTGGGAGGCTGCTGAGTTTGGTTGAGCTGAGCCCCATTGTCTGCAGTGGCGCCCTGTGTCTTCTGAGGTTTCAGTGCAGACAGACTCCCATCAGCTGATAGGGCAACTTAGCTCCACGGCGAACTGAGCTACTTGTTACTTCTACTTCTCCCTCCTGTAGTTACCTTTTGAATTATGTAATATGCTTACAGACATATCTTTGCACACATTGTGAAGCCAACGCAGAAGAAATCAGGAAACAAAACTGTTTCACCACTGTGACAAGTAAAAAAAAAAACAAAAGCAAATTTGGATTCATCAACATAAATGGACAGAGCAATAATAAGATATCTTGATGGCCTCAGCATCAAAGTGCTCATGTTTGTTAATGATGATGAAGGTTCTCAGTTGTCATGTTTGTTCATCGTTCCATTAATTTCACTTTAGTTCCACGCCACTGGTTATTCACATGCCCCCCTGAGATGCCTCAAGCAACCACTGGGACACATGTTTAATGGAAACAACACTTCCCAAAAAAACACCACCTTATGGCATGTCATTCTGTCATATCTAATGATGATAAACCACCGGTCTTTATACTTATCCATTTTAGCTGACCTTCAGCTTTCATTGACCAGATTTATGTTGCTGGCAAACCCAAAACCTCTATCCCAGCTCAATTTGACAGTTCAAACAGTCACAATGGAGAAGACATTTATGTACAGGCATGTTCATGGGCCATACAAGGTCAGAGTGTTCTCACAGTGAATACGCTCTCGACCATTCCTCAGGGATTTTGAGAGTTTCTCTTAAGCAAGAATATTTTGTGAGTGTTTGCCGAGTTGCTGCAATGCATTGGCTGCCGTCTCTGACTCTGTCACTTTGTCTGCTGGGAACTGTGTGTCCTATTTGAAACAAATGACCTCTAATTGTCTAGAGAGAGGGTATAAACAGGAGTGCCTGAGTATGTTGATAAAAGAGGGAAGTTGAGAGTCAGAACCGTCACTGTCTTCTAGAAGTGAAGCTCTGTTGTTGCTTGCAGATCTAGCTCAACATTCCCATAGACAAGTGCTGGGAAAGATTCCATCCTTGCCTTACCTTCTTTACACTTCCCTTTTCCCTGTTTCTTTACTTCACTTGTTGAATGCAGCCATATTTATGTAGAGGGAGTGTGAACATGTCAATCAATTAGTTTCATACAAGCTGGCAGCAAGGCGGGGGGACAGATGGCAGGCAGAGCTCAGCCACCCTGATTGCTCACAGATCACTACCTGGCAATAAAACACTGATGGATTTACACCAGCTCTTTGTGCAGAGATGAAGTAAAGTGAAACCACTGGAGGTCCAGAGCACAAAACCTCCTCCCAGGCTTTTGTTAGTCTTCAGAGAGGCTGAGTGAGGGGCTGACGGCAGGCCTGTGTTTCACTGCCAGCTAAAATATTACTTAACACTCTACAACAAGCCAGTGTTTAAATGCCATAAGCAAAGGCAGACCTGCCTTGTCATACTTGGTTGGTTGTCATGAATGGAGAACTATTGAAAAAAGGTGTTTTCCCACAGTTTATGTTTGCATTTTTCATCCTCTCTATTGTTGTGCCTCATATTGACGTTTTGTACAAATGATACAGTTAATAAATGGACTGTGTAGAGCTGGGTGATGCAGGATATCAATATGGTATTGATAGTGTTATATGAAACTATATATCATATAGGAGTATATCTAATAAAAGTATTTTGCTGGTCACTGTTGCAGTACTTGATGGAAGGTCTAAAGGTGGCCCTTTCAGTAGCTCTACAGTAAAATCAACTATTATTGTATATGTTTAATCATCATATCAAAAGTTCTAATGGTCATTTCTCTATCTTTTCTTGTTTATATCTTTATATGGAAGCGTAATCAGTTATTTCGTGAATATCATACATCATTCATCAATTTCAAGGTATTATGGGAAAAAAATTGTCAGTGTTATCCAAGTCTAACTTACAGGATATAGACTGTTTTTATAAAGCCTGCCATTGTCGACAATTTCAGGCAGCATTCTCCTCTCTTCTATCTTGCTATCTGCATGTATCCGTTTTCAAAATCCCTATCGCTACAGGACTCAGCAACAACAACAACCTCCAAGCGAACAAACTACAATCGGAAAATGGCAAGTTACTCTAACCCTGACCTGTTCGCTAACGGTACAAACAGGCTAGCCGCTATTACCTTTTCTTATGCCGAGATTTAGCCATTTAAAGCAAGGGCCTGTTTGTTTTGGGTTTAGCACCGCCCAAGATGACTGTGATTATTTAAGAAATACAATTTAAGAAATACATAAAAGCAGAAAAATAATTGGTGCAGCCAGACCTTTCTCCAACGCAGTCACAGCACTAGGTCTAGTTATGCAAGATGAGCGTTATTCAGTCCTTGGGCTATGAGTGTGGAAAACTGGCCTCTTAAAATGGATACAAAGACCTATATGTTGGTCCTGGGAGCAGATTTGTAGTGGAAGCATAGCTTTTAGATAGGTATGAATTGTCTTGTTATTGCAGTGTTTATTTTGCAGCAATGACTGCAATCATATATTTACATTTTATTTTCCAGAGTTTGATTAGAATCTGGCTCAAATTTAGCTGTATCTGAGCCATCATGGAGACCAAACCAGAGTTTTGTCATATATGGCCTTTTTTCATACAACTGCCGGCCTGGCTGTACTTGGTTTGACTGATTTGCATTTCCAGCTCAGCAACGCAGCCGATACGCACTACAAAAGCAGCCAATGTGGACAAAGCAATATAGGTTGGCCACAGACGCGAGACGTAACTGCAGACAGCCTGTAGACAGTCATATCAATCAAGCATACAGTTTTGATGGGTGCGGCTTGGCCCTATCCCGGAGCAGGTCCAACGCTCAACTTGGCTCAACTTGGCTCAACTTGGCTCAACTTGGCTCAACTTGGCTCAACTTGGCGTAAAAGTGATGATGGAAAAGCAAATTGTCACGGCTTTGTTTGACTCAGCGCGGCCAAAAGTGCTAGTTGAAAAAACACCAATAGTGACAGTGGCATACAGTATGTTTACACTCACCTGTTCGCTGTAACCTTTGGCTCTCCCTGGTATGTATCTGGAGATATGAGATATGAGTGTGAAAGATGTTCCATCATGTTTACGTTTCAATGTGTTTAAAGTGGGTTGATATTATATATGCGTGATATTGTGGTGCAGAGGTTTGTCTGGACAAATAACATAGGTGACTGTACACACCAAACATGGTCACCTAGCAGAAAAAAACACCAGTGTGTTCTCCGACAATCTATTTGGACTAGAACTGAGACACAGCAGTTCACTCTTTTTGTCCTTGGGCCTGACCAAATGAGCCAAACTACAGCTCTGTACTAGTTTAACTGTGATTCTTCCTTTGTATATTTTTTCTTTACAGGAAGGGGGAGAGAAAGGCACGCCACGATGAGATCCGCAGGAAGTATGGTGCGTATGAGTCTACTTTGTGTTACCATTTATTCAGCTTCTTTAATGATAGTCTGACAGACTCTCTAGCCATCTGTCCCTGTGATGTATACACCTGCTGTGCCTGAGTTGATCAGTAAGTGTAACACAGTGCTGGATGTAGACTCCCTGTCCTCTATGCTCTGTTCATGGCAACTTTGTCACGGATATATGTTGAATATTAGTTTCCAGGACATTGGCATTGACTGTCATTCCCGTATCCTGTGGCAGCAATGCATAATTCAGCAGTATATACCTTGTCCTTGAGCTAATTCAGGTCACATATAGGTTACACTAAGTCCTGTCGGCTTAAATCAATTCCAGCATAATTTATCATACACTGGTGTCAAAAGTGAGTCCCCTCATGTCTGTGAGCAGGATTTTACAGGTCACTGAAGCAACAGACAAAGGTTTGTCTTTGAACAAAGAACACTTGGTTTCATAGCCTGTACCATATACTGTATGTATCTGTGTGGCGCAACAGCTTCAGCAAACAGAGTTTAAAAGCCTGCAACTCCCCTCCAGTTAGTTATTCTCCACCTCCAACAGTGTGGGATTCACCAAACTGTTTAAGCTCAATGATTTAAAGGATTATTCTGATTTATTATAACTATATATCTTGTATCTTATTTTCATTCAGTATTTGCTTGGACGAATATGAATATAGTGTACACCACCTCCACGGCTGACTCTCTTCACTTTAGTCAGCAGGTGGTCAGCAAGACATGGGAATAGGGCTTAGGTCTTGACAAATTGCATAAACTGTCACACACATGCACTGTACTGCTACATTTATAGCTGACTGTGTTCGAGCATACATTCACTAACATTGTGTGTGTGTCAGTCAGAGTCTCCTGGCAGCATCATTGCAGTAAGATGTCAGGTTATAAGACTTTTGTGTATGGACAACATGACAGAGTGATGGATGATGGTCTGTTCAGGCCTCCTGCTCTTATTAGTTTACTTCCACAGGGATCACAGATGAGGCTGCACTCCTTTCAGACTCATTCTGGTCTGTAAAACACAATCCAGGGGGTGGGGTTTGGAGTGAAAGTGAGTCTATCAGACCTCTGTAGCCCACTCTCCATCTCTGGTCTAGGCTAGCAGGCCCAGGGCTACATTAGCAGCTTTTAAGAAAATGCATCCATAATCAAGCAGCAGTATCTGATGGCCAGTTTATAGTTTAGAAATCCTCAGATTCCCTCAGATTCACACATCTGTGACTTTAAAAGTTGAACTGTGTTCTTCACCCCTAAATGAAGTAAACAACAGAGTATACATTCATGTTTTAGCGTGAAAGCTACATTAATAATAAATATATTTGTACTGGAGGAGCTTTGGCAAGTCTGAATAAATGCCCTCAGTGATGTCAGGGGTTATCTTAGCTTGGACACAGAGAAATCAGATTTCTAACCCAAAACGTGCATTAAACATGAGGGGTGGCAATTGAGAGATGGGGTGAGGTTCAAATAAAAGACACAGACTAACCCTTGAGGACAAGGTTGAATTGTATAATTCTAGCCAATTCAGCGGTGCACTGAACATTCAATCAGAGATCAATGGAAAGAAAGAGTAGGAATTTAAAGCAAGAAAATGCAGGATATCATGTTTCCTGAACCACCATTCGCTTCAGTGTTTTCATTTGTCTCCACTGTCTCTGCCTTCCTCTCCCCTGTGTGCAGGTCTGATCGGTGATGCGGACCACCCATACAGCAAGTTTGAGAACGAGTAAAGCAGCTGTACTGGAGGAGTTCCACAGGCAGCATGTTGAGCTGCTCTGCTGTTTGAAAGAAGAACATCTGTGTTTCTTTTGCATTTTGATTCTTGATGATGATGCAGTGTTGTGTGTTGGTCAGATGTTGAAGCTTGTTTTAAAATTTCCTGCAAAGTTCCTCCTTCTGAAATTTCTTTTTATGAGTCGTCGCTTTTTACATATTGTAGTTTCGTATCAGTCTTTGCACATATAGTTGTCTGTACTTTGGTACAAACAGTATTGATTTATAAATTACAAACTGATGATTGTACTGCAGATTTGATCTGACACATGAATAAAAATCTACTCTTTTAACAATGAGGTTTTGTTCATTCACACTGTAATTTTGTTTTCTGCTAACTTTGAACGTTTACAGGGTGTCTACAGAGTTTTGAAAGACTAGCCTTTCAGTGCAGAAACTTCTTCCTTTGCTCTGAGGGGATCTATTGATGGCATCACCTATCTTAATGATGCTATACAGCATCTGAACTGACAGTTACAGATGTTTACAGCCTTTAATGATATTGTCTGGGAACAAAGGGGACATGAAGCTCATCAGCCCTTAAAAACTATCTGTTCCTGTAAATCTATAATTTACTCTGATATTTAGTTAGTGACTTTCTTGTTTTAAGTGTTGTGTGTAAACACATGAAATACTGTAAAATCAATAGATAGTGATGGGTTGGTTGATGTGGGAGTAGTTTACTTATATTTGAATGAATGAGATTGTTACTGTGTATCTATGGATGTCTTTTGCTTCTTTACACTTTCACTCCATAATAAAATGAAAATGTACTTTTTTACTCCACTACATGTTCTTCACAGCTCCAGATTCTAGTTGTTAATAAATGATTTTGATACAAATCTTCTCAGCTGGAGAATAATATGATGTGTTTTGCAGGGTAAATTACCCAACAGTATGTAAACTACAGTACATTAAAGGCAAGGATCAGCACTTTCAGTAAATTATATGAATACTTCCTCTACCATTGATCTTGATGGATTGTTTTAATTGAACACATTCTATTTATTTTATCTTTTTAATGTTAAAGTAATACATACATTTGCACATTGCAGTATCAGTATCTCCTGTGAGCTTGCACAATCTAGGTCAAACTTTTTGCACTACTGGATAAATCTGGACAGTCTTTTTAGTATTGTTTGTTGTTTTGCATCTACAGACCACAACAGATTCCTTAGTGTAAACTTACCTGGCAATTCTGATTCTACAAGGAACTTTTACCTGCTTATAAAACAGTATCAGTTTAAAGTATGAGCAACATAAGCAACCAAGACCATCAGTGAGAGGATTGCTAATTTCTGTACACTACACAGTTATTCATAATGTCTTTCAACAGGTCAGATTCAGACTTATCTGGGTCAATTAACAGTTTTATTATGATGTAGTGATGAGGATGAATTGAAGGCTCCTGCAGTCTGAGGAAAGAAGCTGCTCCATAGTCTGGTGGTATGGCACTAAAAAGAAGTTTACGTTGTTTTAAAATTGTCATGTTTCAGTCATTGGTTTGACATATGTACAAATAGATACATTACCTCATCACTATACATCCTGCAAACAGCTGTGTTTGAAAAAGCTAAATGGTATTCAATATATTTAGCATCTTTCTCTGAGTCGCTTCCAAAACAAATGCACATGCCAGCCAGATCCAGATGTACACGACAGGATGTGGTGAAATAGTTTTTTTGTCCACAGGGGCTGCCAGCATCAGTGAAACTTGATTACACTTATATAAAAGTTGGGAGGATTATCAGAAAAATGTTCTCAAACTTTCAAAAGCAAAAAGTATTTTTAGGCAGAATGAAGAGCATAATTAAAATGAACTGTATTGCGCCAAGTTTTACAGCTGGGGTCTCAGCTGGAGAGCATCATCTTCATCAGGACTTTGTTTGGCTTCATCATTTTCTGTCGCAGATGTCTGAAACTTGCCATCAGTTAAAAAAATCATGTTTATAAACTCATAAAATTGGGTAAGGTCTTACAGAATCAAGCTGTTAAAGCAATGGAAGTGTCTCTGAGCTGTTAAAGAGACATCATACAATTGTATTTGAACAATTAAGATGATTTCAGAAGGTGTGCTGATGGTGTGAAGATGCTGAGTGTAAAAAAGTTTGCTTTAGCAGGCACTAAGAATCTCAGCTGTAGCTTTCTCTGATCCACAAATCTCAAATCAACTTAATTGACAGCACCTGCCTTATATAAAGCAGCACAAGTGAAGGTTTAATCAGGAATCGCCATGAACCAAAAGAGAAACAGATGAGCATGTGTGGTTTTGTGTTTAAGTCATACTTAGATTAGAAGATTAAAATAAATTGTAAGTCAGTTTTATTAATGAAGCCCCTGCTTCACATACACAACATAACGGTTAAAGAGCAGCATTATACACATAGTCATAGTGACCTTACAAATAGCTGCTGAGATCAACACAATGTACACAACTCTGTCCAGTCAGAGAGGTCAGTAGAGAGTGACCTCTTCATCCTCAGTGTGTAACCTCAGTGGAGATGCTCTTCTCATTGATTTCTTTAACATCCTCAAACGGCCTCAAGGGGGACGTTAGTGTACCAGAGGTGCTCTCTCTGCCTACATTACCTGACCGGCTTCCTGGGCTGGGAAATCTTTCAGATGCAGTTACCTCACTGCCATCTGGTGCCACCAGCATGCAAAGTTACCTGAGACGCCTGTAAAAAACCTCTCATCAGCATGTTACAGTAAGCCCCTCTCACAGGCTGTAGAGGTGTGCTGTTAAATGTATTCATACTGTAGGATATGCATGCATCATTAAGCCATGCTCCATAATGAAGGACCAATTCAAACTAACGAAGCTGCACATTTGTCTCAATTATCACTGTGCTCCAGTCAAAGTCATTAGACTGCGCTGTGAAAACATCTGAGCCCTGTGCGGTCCAGAGATGTCCTCGCTCTCCATCAGGTCTCTATCAGTTTGACCACACTCACCACTGAGACATGCCATGGTATACATCCACTGCTCCACCATTGTCTTTTTGATGCCTCTGAATTACTCATGCAGCTACTGTGGTGACTGCAGCACAGACATGATCAAACTGGAGATGCCAAGGAGCACATAAAGACGCATGACGGAGGCAGAATAGAGCTCATGAGCTCACTGCTGCAGGATTTAGATTATAGATGCATGGTGTGGATAGCTCTGGTAGCTCTGACACCTCAGCTCTGTTTAATCCCAAGTATATACTATTATAAGTTCAATGACAAAATGTGATTACTGTGGCAGAAATGGGCTGCTGGATATTATCGTCAAAAATGTGAGAGGAGGTGCTGAGGTGTGATGAGCACTCATGATCTCAGGCTTTTTGCATGGCTGTACATATATAAATATGCTCACCATATGCATGAGAGAAACATGGAGCAGAATAATTCAATCAGCAAACACATATTTTTGTGGATTCTATCTAATAATTCATCTCCATTTTATGAAATAAATCACACGCAGCCCGTGCTGATCCGGTGGGTTTTAAAGAAGTCTCTCAGATCAGAACACACCGACCCGCACACAATGGCAGGGTCTCGCAGAGGGCAGCAGGAGCGCTAACAACAATCTGGCTCCCCATGAAAATATTCCTCCTCCTGCAACACATTACAGGGCGGCGCTGCCTGTCTGACGGCCAGTCCCCGGGACGAATAGAAACGCGGTGCTCCCCGGGAGTCCTCCAATCCTCGCATCCAGGGCGGGGTCTGAGGGTCGAAACCAGAGAGAGAATCCCAAAAATGACATCTCGATTGCGGTGGAGCAGGGAGCAACTGGGACGCAGAGAGAAGAAAGAAAGAAGTCGGAGCCAGAGCTCGGTGTTCGGACCTTAACCAATCAAGACGCAACAGAAAGGCGCAGCAGATTACGCACGGCTCCCACTGTGGATGCTTCTGCTTCAGAGCGGACTTTTATCGCATCTTCGGAAATGTAGTTGCATTCTTGAGAAAATCTCAAGAAGGCATTTGTTGTTTCGGCACTAGTTGATGAGAGAAGTGAGAGCCGCTGAGGCTCCGTTTCCTGTTTGCCAGCGCGCTGCAGCTGGGCTGAAGAAGCCCCGCAGGGCTGAGAGAGCGCCGGTCCTTCTCCCCGCTTCCAACCACCGCCAGTCCGCTGCCAAAGTCGCTGGGACAAGAAAAGTAGAATGTGCGACCTGATGCCAGCCTCCCAGCCCGCGGAGAAAATCGGCAAAATGAAAAAGTTGAGGAGAACTTTGTCCGAGAGTTTCAGAAGTATCGGTGAGTAACGGGACGTGTTTTCCATTTTTCCAGCTCTTTGTGCAGAATCTGAGTGGAGACATGTCTCCAGCAGCAGCGGTGCGGACTGCTGCTGCTGGAGAGGTGATGTCTGGTCACAGTTGGGGTTAGCAGCCATGGAAAACCTACATTAACTCGGCCTGTCCACGTTCCCCTCAGCAGAACGTAGTCACCTCATGCCGCAGAGTTTATAGAGAGTTGTGAGGACAGTGTGTGTGGAGAAACACAGATGGGATGTTTTCCTGGAAATCTGCTGCTGCGTCTGAGGTTGATTGCACAATTCTGGTCCTCAGGTTACAGTTTTCCATAAAAATCGCCACCATTACAGCTTTACAGTCATCACCAGCTATTATTCAGTTCAGCCTCAGTCTCGTGTCTACAGTGTGCTTTGACCTCAATATAAAAAACTTATTTGTGGGAAAATAAAGGCCATTTTCTGTCACTGTAGAAACACTGAACCATGTCTGAACAGTACAAGAGGTGAAACCATGAGCACCAAAACCAAAGTGATTTAACAGATATTTCACAAAAGGTGCCAGAACTGAATGAAGCATTTTGTTTCCATGTCACATGAGCCTGAGAGGTGATGATACCAGTGATGTGGGGCTGAAACTAGTGATTCTTTGATTACCAATTCATCTGCGATGGTCTTCATCATAATCCTTTTGTCTCTAAAAGTCCACACACCACACAATAGGGCTCCCCAATTAATGGGAAAATGATCAAGATCGCAGTATGAATAAATGCAAGGTCCAAATCACAGAAGCTGCATTTTTTAAATAAAATTAAACTGTGTGACAAACAGTTTTATGTTGAAGTGCAGTCGTGCCTCAGAGGTGTCCTGGTACTACACTTCTTGTTGTTTGGTACTGACAGATGTCACATCCTCATGATTTTAATAGATTTTTCAGTGGAAATGAAAAGTGTGATGCAGAAATAATAATTCCCAGTATTAATGAATTATGTTGCAAAATAATTGCACAAAGTAATTTCTTTTTTTTTTTCTTTAACCATGTGCTGCAGCCCTACCACAGACACAGACAAGTGTTGTTGATATGAATCCCTTAAATTTGGTTTTGCCAACGTGTGGACAAACTCTGTCATGAAAGCAGCGTTTCTAAATGAGCTGAAACGTTTCTGGGACGTTCCTTTACTTGTTGCTTAACAGCCGACATGTTGCACTAATACTGATATATATGTGATATCTGCTGTAATCATCATTATAAGTCATTGTCATCTAGTGTCATCTTTAACATTCTGTTCCAATCTAATGTATAGTTGTGTCTGATCTGGCAATACACGTGTTGTACAGACACTAAGTGTCGTCATCCATCAGTATATGTGTGAAGAAATGGAGGAGCGTTTCCTACAGTAGGAGAATACGCAGCGAGTGTCGTGTAGTGATTGTGTCACAGTAAGGAGGCTTAATGTAAGTAGGTGTTGCTGCAGATTTTGTTGCCATTTGACAGAATACGAACTCGTAGTACAGTGTGACCCGTATTGGATGTTTGAGGCCGGTACTCAAAGCGATGTTTGAGAATTTTAAAAGCTGATAACAGCATGTCGCCCGCTAACCACTTTTGAGCATGAAGTCATCACAGAAATATGTGTAAAGAGGATCTCTTAAAGGGGCTCTATGGAATGATTTGTAGCAATGGATATGTATAAATCACTTTGTGTATTGGCCATACGTGAGCGGATTGTAATGTGAGCCTTCCATGTCTCTGTTGCCTACAAGCCTCTGGACAAATAGTTTGAGTTGTTTAATGCTGCTGGACTGTGGCTGTCTTTGTGAAGGACTCGGGTCAGATTCTCTACAACAGTCCAGAGGATGTGACTTCATGCACGTTCTTGAGTGACTCGTCCCAGTGCCTCGCTCTCTGTTCCACTAGCAGAGAGCAACAGTAGCTAACATGGGTTGGAAGTGTCCACTGTCATAAACGGTTGGCTTCCAGCTCAACACAGAAGTTCCACTGAGCCCCTTTAAATGTGATTATTAGGTAATGTTTAGTTACTGTGGTCAAGATATGTGCTACATGGCACATCTTGTTACTTCCTGTAGGACACACACTGTTGGGCCACAAAATTAAATAAAAAAAATGACACACACACACCTCCACTACTGGTGGCGTCCTGCGGTGTCTCACACTGGGGCACTGGCGGTGGGTTTATTGAGTCCTGTGGGTTGTGAGGTGGGACCTCCAAGGATCGGACTGGTTTCACCACATCCCACAGAGAGGGGATGAGTTTGGGTTGGTCACTCGTGTCATGTGGCATCCACATGAATGCCAGGCCCAAAGGATTCCCAGCAGAACTGAAACACAATGGTCAGTGCTCGTCACTTCACCTGTCAGTTCCTCTGATGTTGTGGCTGATCAGTGTGTAGGCCAATTCTAATACATCTGTGATAAACTATAATCAGGGCTGCATCAAACTATTATTTTTATCATTGGATAATCCAACAATAATTTTTCCACAAATCATCTAGTATCCCTCTGTATGGACTGTCAGACGACTGTGAAAACGCTGATTGCAGAACTCCAGAGGACAGAGAGCTCGATTTATCTGACAGATTCAGTGATACACACAGTGTGATGCTGCAGCTAACCTTTGTTACTGTCATTGATTCATCTGCCTGATATTTTTGTGTTTGATCAATACGTTGTTGGCTGATAAAATATAGGAAAATAGTCACAGAAAAAAATACATGATTTATTCAGATTGGTTGGTTTGTGTGACCAGCAGCCCGCACACTGAAGACTGCAGTTTCCAGTGATGACAAACAAAGACAATCAGCATGTCTTCACGTTTAACAAGGCAGACTAAAGATTACTTAAGTGATTTAACTGATTATCAAAATAGTTGACACTTAACCATCTGATTAACTAAAAACTCTTTCCAGGACTGTAGGAAACTGGGCCGTGGCAGTAGCTTGGTTTGTGTTCGGTCCAGCGTTCAGCAGTGTAATGAGAAATACAGGCTGTGGGTTTGTGCTGAATGTGTGCATTAGACTTAAATCCCTGCATCACCATTGTCACCGTCATCCCTTTTCACTCTTAGTATTTAAATATACAGTAGATCGCATCCAATTATGAATTCAGTGCAGCTGAAGTAACCTTGTACGTGGCTCTGTGAACAAAAATGCTCACAAATGTTCAGCTTCATCACTGGATGTCAAGGTGCACCCATCACATCTCATTTATCTTTCTCTCTCTCTCTCCCTTTTTCCTTCTCCCTCCCTCACACACATCCTCCTGCTGACACACACGAGTGCCTCGGCGTCGTCACAGGGTTCAGTGGCCTTTGAAGCAGTGTGTGTAGAGAATGAATGGCTGGATGCAGCCTATGAGAAAAGATGAGAAGTGAGCAGAAGTGAGTTTGGGTCGATGTTGCGGGAGAAGAAAGATTGGCATTGACTTCTCTGCTGTGCTGACTCTCATCTCCTATTGGCCATCTTTCCTCCCATCTAAATCAACACATCTGAGCATCGATCGGCCTCTCGCTCTGCTCTACGGATGCTTTAACAAAGCACATTCAAGAGCCAGCTTTATTGTTTATGTCCTTGTAACAGTGTTGATCCAACTGGTCCCAGCGGGCCGGGCTGCACCACGTGCCAAATTATGGCTCAGGGCAACATGATGCATTGTGAAGGTTTTCATTTTAACAGCTTCAGTCCTGGTTAATGGACCGATGTAGGCTTTCTCAACCTTTTCTGAACTGTGGGCCCCGTTTGGCCTTCATGATCAAGTCATCAGAGAGCTGCCAGTGTTTATATCAGATATATACGTTTATCATATAATCTCCTGTGAGCGTTGTTATGCTACTGGAATTTCTAACTTTGACACATTACCGTGGAAAATATTAATAATATCAAAATATTATATTTTTATATATTTAGAAAATATTACATTAATATTGAAATGGTTTCATATATTCAGAATCAATATATGTTGATATATTGATATTTCTGACCACACTACTTTGAACTATGCAAAAACTATACTACTACAGTAGTATATAGTAACTATAACATTCGAGATAAAATCAAAAATAATTTCTTAATGATCTTTCCCTCAAAACCGTAATTATTGTTTTTCTGCAGCCGTGACAGAAAGGTTGGTCCATGAAATTAATTAACAGAGCAATACTGCTCTTGAGGTGCCCTTGAGCAAGGCATTTAACCTGCAGCTGCTCCTGAGGAGATGCAGAGTGACCATCAGATAAGAGTAGCTGCAGCTATAAAGTGTGAATGTGTGATTAAAGGTGTAACAAACAGCCGTTTTCCTGGAGAAAGATGGTTGATTGTTGAGTCTTACTCCCAGGTTGCCATATATAAAACGCTCTGGGTTACCTGAATGGTCAAGATGGTGGTTGATTGTAAGTAAAATAGTTGGTTGTCTAAGTCTCAATTTTGAAGTGTTGCCGAAATACAGGCAACTGCTCCTGGGTTAACCAACCCAATTGCTAGAATAAATGTAAGTAATGTATATTTGTTTAAAATCAGTGATATGTAGAAGTGTTATATTTCTTCATGTTGATAACACTGTGCTTATGGTCTGGTTAGGTTTAGGCACACAGTCTGCTTTGTTAGGGTGAGGAAGAGATCATATTTTGGCTTAAAATACCAGTTTTTTCTTGTCTAGAATTTTTTTAGCTTGTGTTTAACTTTTCATATAGATATATTACAACTGAGCTGGCAGGTATTTAGTTTCATTTTGTGTATGCAAATACTCGACAATAAAGTGAATCTGAATCTGTTTTGGTGGCCACAAACACAGATGGAGATGGCCTGAAAGTTTAGGGGCGCCGCGGTAACTTAGTTAGCAGAGGATGTGCCCCATGTACAGAGGCTGTGTCCTCACTGCAGCAGCATGTCATCCTCCCTCTCTCTCACATCCAGTTCTGTCACTCCTCCAGCTGGTTCTGTCTCCACAAACACGGTTTCACACTTGCAGATGTTGAATTGCAATCTTGAACTGTTCTGCACCGTCCCCTCCACCTCACTCAAAAAAATGTTTTCCCTAAAACACTGACTTTATGTATTTTAATTACATATTCAATTACACAAGTTCTATGAAAAGTATATAATTAATGCAAACTGTTTCTATCATTACGAGTTTATGTGACTACATTAAAAAACTTAGTCTGCTTAAATTAAATCAATACAATGTTTCAAGTATTACACATAAAAGTAATCCATATGTAATGCATTACTTCTTTGGTGGTAAATGAATGACTGAAGTCAGGGCAGCAGAGTCAGTGGCCATCTTCTGCTGCAGGCTAGCACCAATTTTCGTCTCATTTGTAAAAATAGAAAACAAAAACACAAAGCACTTGTAATGGATAAATAAATACATCTAATAAAATGATAACGATTAATATACTACATGAAGACTGAGGCTTGTCTGTTCAGTAGATAAAACACTGGGCGAGACTTATTGTAAGTGTATTTCTCAGCACATCCCTGATGTTAATTTCCCAATGAAAACACCTTCTCTTTATGTGAGACAGGTTCTGCTTCTTAATGTTTTCTCAACACTTTGATCATAAGGCAAATTCCTTCAAGTGAGAGACGCAGTGTGAAAAGCTGTAGAGGCAGTAATGAGGTGTTATGGGTTTAAGGCAGAAGTGTGTGTGTGTGTGTGTGTGTGTGTGTTGGACAAAACAGTCCTCTTTTCCCTGTGTAATATTTTATGTCTCCCTCTCATCATTTTCTCCAGAAAGTGATTCTGTTCTTATGCGGTCAGGAAATAATTATAGTATAAAGATTATTTGCAGTGAGGAAGAATGCTCTGACAGCATCTCACCAGCTTTCAAATGGGAATGTTTTGACAGATACTCATTCTTCACTGAACGCTCCAAAGACTATCCTGCAGCAAGAAACAAGGGATCTTTGACATTTTTCTTAAAAGTTTTCAAAACCTCTTTTTATTCACATTATATGCAAAAAGTCACATGCAATGACTGTATTTCAGTTGGAGCAGATGCTTTCTGCACTGGTTGATATGGGAACAGGTATGGTTGGAAACATGTAAACATCTCTGTGAAGATGCATTTTCACTGTGACTGTCATATGAGCATGCTTGTGTTCTGCCTGGCCAAGACTTAGATGAGAGGATGGATACCACTCTCACATCTTTCTAATGAGTATGAAGCTCTAACCTCATACTGAGTCTTTTCATCAAACTAAAGCCAAGAAGTACTCACAGCATGTAGCCTCTGCAGTATCATACCTGTGCTATTTAAATGTCACTTAGTATAGATTAATGGCACACAACGTGTTAGTGAGCGTTAGAGTTGTTGGTGTATTTTTTTCAATTTTGGACAGAGCCAGGCTAATTGATTGCCGTCTGTATGCTAAGCTAATTCCCTCTTTGGCTCTAGTTTCATACTTAAAGCAACATTATGTAGAAATCTGTATTCGGTGTGATTAGGCTCCCCCACTCTTTCTGAGTGCAACTGTCTTAAAAACATATAATGTATAACGTAACGCTACAAACAAAACTCTGAACATCATTACGTTGTTACATCTTGAGAACTTGCCGTAAACATCCATGCTCAACAACTTTTGCCATGTGGCAGTCGTAGTCATAGGCATTCAAGCGCTGCACACAATAGTAATGCTAAGCTAGAGAGATTCTGACACCTGGCTATAACATGCTACTAGCTAAACCTCTGTAGAAATGGGCTGTCATGGCTTTTGATCAAAAACTAGCGTGTTGACAACTTTGCTAACACAGCCAAACATCACGCAGGTGCAACAGACCTATAATTTAGCAAGCCAGCTACTTTTACTTATTAATCCAACAGCTAAAGGTCCAGTTCTGCTTCTGTCTGCAGCCTTTTATTATGTGAAGCTGTCGGCAACAGCAAAAATCCACAATCCATTTTACGAGGGTGCTCAGCTCAGCTCCGTTTCCTGTTCGCACGGCTCCAGTTCTGGTGGCCCACACCTGAAAACCTCGTCCTCCCAGCAGTGCAAAGCTGCTGTGATAGCAGTGTAAACACCTACACTGTCTGACCACGCTCTGAGCAGAGTCAGCTAGCAGAGCTAGCTTGTAGCTACAGTACGCAGCAGTTACAGGCTGATTTTAGGAAACTCTGTAAATCACTGAGTTCAGGCCGAGCAGCCAGAGGACATCAGAGGGAAAACATAAAATATGATCCACTTTCACCAAACTCACTGATCGCTGGTGCTGTGTGTGATGTATTGCTGTAGGGTGTTATGCTCTGTGATGCTAACTGAGGTTACATAGCGATACAGTAGAATAGAAACAGGTGATAGAGGAGCGAAGGACAAGTCACTTTAACTGTAATTAAAATGATTTTGAAGCTGTTTCTGTAACGGATTAATTTTCATAAATATTAGCTAAATTGATAAATTGTAGTAAACAAGCATAGCTTGCAACATTAACAACAACATGATGGAGAAACAAGATACATTTGTGAAACTACTCCACTAAATGTAGACCACAAATGCAAGCCAAATGAGTTTATATTATAGAAAATACTTGCAGTTTAAATCACAATATTGGACAGAAAAGTCCAAATGAATAACTTCCCTTAAATCATTCAGCTCCAGGGTTTCTGAGTGAAAGTGTGAATGTGAAAGTGTAGCGTGTTGAATACATTTCAAACATTGAAACAAAGGATTCTTTTAATTCCAGAAATGTAACCTGACAGTACAAAATGCTTTTCTTTTCCAGTGAGCTCTAAATCTTCCATGTCAGCCAGTGCAGAAGCTTTATTGTCTACCTGCAGTCTAATCCATTGTATTGAGCGTGGATTTGCAGCTGTGATGATGCTGTCAGGAGTGTCTGGAAAGTCTTTGGGGAATGTGTGTGTACTGACCCTCTGAGGAGAAGGAAGCAGCAGTTTAACGGCTCAGTGGCTGGGCTGACAATACCTCCAAACACTCACTCTATAAAAAAGTCATTTTAGCATGAAGCAGCCCCCAGAGCACTCCGTCATTTAGCCATCTGTACTGCCTTTCTCATTAGACAACATAATCATGACGAGGAGTAAATAATTTGTCTAGAAAGTCATTTTCATCACAAGCTTCTTGAGCTGCGAGAGCGATTCAGAAATCAAAGCTGCAGAAGCAAACAAACGCTTTAGTCCCCCTCCTCCTCATAAATATGAAGAATATTGATGTGGGATACAATACTGTCTTCCCCTGCAGTAAATCTGGAGAACACAGACGATGATGTACAGATGTAACACATAATTGAATAGCTCTTTATATGCTTATAAAAGGAATTTATATAAAATAATATACTTTTTGAAGGAATCAGATGTAACAGGACAATGTCTTGCAATTTTGATATTTATACTCCACTGCCTGCATCAAAACATCACATGCAACATATTATACAGTGATGAAATCTAAAAGACATTCCCTCTTTTAGAGAGAGAACAATTTTGTGGAAGATCACAACTCATCTTTATGTAAAGAGAGTCCGTACAGCAGCATCACTTCTCTCAGGAATCTGCATTGTATGCATAGCAAGGTCGCATTGCCGACTGTTGGATGAACTAGCATCTGCAAAGTCAGCAAGGCAACGAAAAGGTGGTGAAGACTCCTTCATCTGCATTCCTGACCCTCTCCGTGCACATTATGGAGGTTCTTATGAATACTGATGGTGTTTAAAGTGGACCAGTTGATACTCGTGGGTGTGTTGTGTCTTTATCTTGCTCATCAGGGGCCTCATTTATAAATATGTTCTTAGATTTAGTGAACACTTGAATTTAAGAGTATGTCTGTATGTAGATGAATCATTTCCATACCAAAACATGTAAATGCAGGGCCCAGGTTAATACTGGAATTCCCCTTTGATGATTTGCATATACCGGCTGATACGCATGCCAACATGTGAATAAGGGCAGTGCTGGCACTTGTTTTTGGACTAAGAGTGTAAGCTGGTATGGAACAGGTTTGCTGATGAGTCTGCCAGCCCCGCCTGCCTCATTTGCTTATTGAGATGTGATTAAAATGAATGGAGAATCCTCAATACTTGTCTGTGTTTGCAAAGGCTTTCTAAGTCATTGTGCCGCACCAGCGCTAATTATTGAATTGTCTATCATCAAAATTCCTCAGAATTGCTCCTTCCAATATAAACCACTTCCTTATTGCAACATATTAACACACTTGGTATTGCACTAATATTCAGCTTTAGTCGAGGTGTGCATTTCACCCAGTCATGATCGTGTCGAGGCTTCTGCAGTAGAAACGGACAAAAAAAGACTTGCTGTATGAACAAACATTTTGACACAGCCAGGCCCAGGTGCCTCACTGGCAGTTAGCAGGGCTAATTACCAAATGATTACCTTATGATTACCTTAGACCTAGCTGAGTTGTGGCAGGAGAAACTGTCCGATAGCCATGTCTTTGTGTTGCCTTTTCATGCTCAGCAAAGTCTTACTGGCATCCACATAATTACTCCTCGTCGCCCGCATAGTACTTATTATCATACCGTCTCTCCAGGTGAGCGTTACCATCGTGCTTCTGGTGAAATCAACTTGCAGTTCTACAGACCTCTCAGACGACCAGGCTTTTGTGCTTTAGTGTGCAATTTTTTTTCTTTATCTCAGGAACATGTACAGTCTCTGTGATCAAATACTAAAGTCAAGGTTGCTCTGTTTTCTGGAGCTCCTCAGCTATATGGCTTTACTGATGTCGAGGCTGTGAAGGCATACATTTTTAATATATGTAGTTACAGCAAAGGTTACTGCGCTCCCTCCCTAGACAGCTTCACAGTCATTCACACCTAGGCTCACCTCGCCTTAGCAACCCATATGAAGGCCGGTTGGATCAAAGACCCACAAGTGGCCCTAACGACTCTGTGAGGACACTCCCACACAGAGTTTAAAAGCCTGCAACTCCCCTCCAGTTAGTTAGAACTGAGGAAGCCTCTTGGATGAGAGGTGAAACGTCTTCAAGAAACTGCAACACGTCCAGTTGCCTACAATACAGCACTTTACTGTTTTAAATATGTTTCATGCAAAGACATGATGTCACATTATAAATACCACCTGATATCATACCATGGAGTATGGAGTAAGTGCATCATTGCTGTAAAACACCATTCTTATTATGAAATGGTGATTTTTTTAATTTTTTTAAATCCGATCATGGGTTAAATAATTGAGAATTTCAACATATTTTTTGAAGCTGTTGATAAAAACATGATGAAACTGTACTAAATGTTTTGTTTCCATACTCTCGAACATTTCTGCTTGGGTAGAACTTGTAATCATTCCGTCCCTGCTCGTGCTGCTCTCTGCCCTCCTCTGATGACACTCCATGGGAGAAGTGAGTCAGCACCAGCACCGCTGAACTTCCTTTCAGTTCAATCCAAAGTAGACCCTCACTGCTTTAATGAGCGCAAAATGAGTTTCCGACAAATTTCAGCACGGTGACAAAGTTCTGTGTATCTCTACCGTTAAACTTCTTATTTTGTTCATTCTTCAAAAGATGTCAATACAGCCAGTGTCTGATTGTCTCTTCCTTTCTTCTTTTTGCAGCTTTCAAGAAGGAGGACAGCGGCTTTGATGAGGTAGGAAAAAAAACAAGTGAATTTTAGGGAGCTCGTGACATTCCTGGCCCAGTTTCAGGGCTATACTAAGGTGTTATACAATGTGTTTTTCACGCAAATTATTCATCAAGGTCTTGTTGGCCAGATGTTGTCAGGACTGCATTGCAGTCGATTATTTTGCATGTGAGTTCTGCTGTAACTCGGTGCATATGGTGTGTAATATATTCATGTGTGCATGGTGGTTTTTTTCTCTCATCTCAGAGACATCCCTCAGGGTCAGTCTCCATCACAGAGCTTCTCTGGCCTGCCAAATGAGACACCACGAAACGCACCAATCAGATTCTGTCCGCCTGAGTGTACCCAAGGCTCCAGACTTGTCTCACATCCATCCCCCAATCGTCTCGAAACGCTGTGCTAACCGTCGAGCGGTGAACACTGACAAATGTGAAATCCCCCATTTTTCATACTTAAATCATTTGTCTCATTGGAAATACATCGTGTTGTCAAGTGACGGCTCTTCTGAGAGTGGTTAGTCCAGGCACGGTGAGCTTATGACCAGGGACAGTTATTATGGCTTCGTCTCATTCTCTTTGAGCAGGTGCAGTGATCTGGTGAACTGAGCCCTCATGCTCTGCACGATGCAGTATAATGAAGGCTTGTGCCTGAAATTCCTAAAAACGCCCCCACGTCCCCGTCCCAGTCTCAATGTGAAATTTAAATGAAATGGATGAAATGTGGTTCGTAAAGGTGCCAGGTGGACAGCATATTAAATACAGATTAGTATCTAAAAAAACCTTGCTTTTATATGTTTGAAATGGGAAACTCCAGGCAGTGCATGCACTGTATAATTTTGGGGAGGTTGATTTACTATGGATATTGCAATGCTTTTTTAGATGCTAATGAGTATGTAGCATTTGTGCTGACTTGCTGTATGGTTGCTCTTATGATTAATGTTTGCTAACTGGCAGAAATTTGGAAAAACACTGTTGTCCAGTGTGTATTCTACAGCCTTCCAGTAAGGGAGGAGGCAGGAAGGAGGTGACCTAAAGCTACACTGAGTCCTTTTGTGTTGCCAACATTTGACTCCACCACATGTTTGACATATTGGCCTTTTAATGTTGTTCCCTGTGTAAGCATCCAGCAGACACAGCAATAAAACTGCAAAGTGCCACTGATTTTCTCATTCAATTTCTGAATGATTACTACCTCCACTAGTGCCAATATTGTGGGACACACCACAAAAACTAGGGCCACAGATCCTCACCAAGGGCCCTGACATTGGCTGATGGGCCCTAACCTAGCCAGGAAGGTTATTTACTGTAGTCTTAAATAGTAAATGCGCTCCTCAATTTACTAGCACCATTATTATTTAACTGTTGCTTTCCAGTATAGGTCTAAGAAATTGTTCATGATGCTTTTAGGAGTGGGCAATAAAATTTGGAAAATCAATTAAAAAACGGATAAATGGGTAAAATTGATGGAGAGGGAATGTCTGTGTTTGTGCTGGCAAATCAAAATGTGTCAACACAGTAATGCAAAAATCAATACAAAATGTAAAATCCTCATAAAGCTGTCCTGCTCTTTGCTTTGCAGCATTTCCCACAGTGATATCAAACAACCAGAGATATTATAGCGATAGTAACTTCAGTGTAAATATGGTAAAGCGGTTGACATGTTGTTTTATCATCCAACCAGATGCTCCAAGCACCACCGTTGTACAAATTCGCCTTTTTGTGGCAATCTATACAACATGTTGCCACAAACTCATCCATTCCCAAAACAGTTTTAATTCATCTTGTGTAGAACTGTCATTGTCCCAGGAACACGGCGGCGCTGTTATTTTGCAGCCCCGCACAGTACAAGGAATTGATTCCTCTCACATTCTCTCTCAGTTTGCTGTCGTAGGCAGCTGCTTGATGAGGCGGTCAATAGGTCTGACGATACTGAGATGTTGTGTTTGTGTTGACGGGGCGATCCAGCTTGGATGCTCTTTTGACGTAAAGTAACATTGAGTGCTCAGCGGTGCCAGTCCTGCACCTGCTGCAGTTGGTGACCTAAAGCTGTGTCCTTGATGTGAAGCCACCACATGGTCTCTGTGCTTTTGGAACCTTTCCAGTGTATGTCTGCAAGATGCAGTGGCATTGCTTAATGGATAAGCGATAAGACACCAGGAGGTTTTGTGTTGATGTAGCTGACAAGATAAGAAAAGATAGGATAAAATAAGATAATCCTTTATTAGTCCCACAACAGGAAAGTTTGCAGCATCACAGCAGCAAAGGGGATCGCAGAAATAAGAGAGCATCAATTAAAAACAGTAGTAATAAATAAGTAAAACATGTAAGTAAAAAAGCAGTAGAAACAAATGTGAAACAGATATGAATAAGAAACAAAAACTCTGAACATTTTCACATCATTGCACATTGAGATGCAGAAACTGCACATTGCTGCTGTGGTCGGTTGGTAGAGTAGAGTCGACCTGGTGCTGAGATCCAGAAGTGTGTTCACGAGAGACCTGAGGGCAAAACCATCAGTAGAAGCTGATAATCACACTGAGTTGCTTGCCTCATATCATTACTAGCCTGACATTGTGCCTGTGTTAGCCATTTTTTTTTTAAATTTGCCCTTACCAGTTCGTAGGAAGCAATGTATCTGTCCCTCAGGAGTGTTGACTCAAATGTATAGACATGCAGTATTGTTATGAATTTGTCTTTTTGTGTCGTCTGTAAAAAACACATCTCATCTGGGTTCTTCTCAGTTATCTTCATGTCCAGCGTGACTTTTTATGTTGTTTCCTTAGCTCCATCTGATTTCCTTTGTCCCGTATTCCCCATAACCAGAAGGGAAACAGCTGACTCAGCTGAAGTGTGGTGGTGTGGTGTGGATGGGGAAATAAAAGAATGCTGTGCAGTAAAATTTTCCCATTGAGAGCTTTTTGGAGAAGTCTTTTTTTAGTTAGCACATGAAAGCTCACATATCACGGACGTCACGTGTATTTGGCAACAGGACTGTTTGTCAAGTTTCCTGTGATTATTTGGATAAGAAGATATAGAGCATGTTCTTGTTGAGGAAGGGACTTTTTGTTGGGGTGAATTGACGTGAAGCAGACCATTTCTAGAAGTCAGTGCCATGGGAATTTGGGGCCATTTGCTATAAATGGGCCTTGCTGTTAAGGAAGAATTTCAAGAATCCTCGAAGGAAAAAAGACTCCTTCCTGTCCAGCAACATGATGTTTGCACAAACCTGAATGATGGCCAGATATAGTTTGGGAACATATGGGAGTTTGGCTTAAAACAGCAGAGCTTGAATATGTGTGTGCTTTCTGTGTGTTTGAGGAACGCAGACAGAGACCGAGGGCTTGTTTGCCACTCGTGTCTGTTGAACTGCTTATCATTTGTCTTAGTGAGTAGGAAACTATGTGTCTGTTTAGAGCACAGGGGTGGCTGGTCAGACCCAGAGGTCTGAGCCTACATTCAGCAAGAGAGGCAGGGTTTCTCATGATTTTCTTTCAGAGGTTTGATGTCCTGACATAAAAAAGGCAAATTGAA
Source organism: Pagrus pagrus (assembly GCF_965226575.1). Lineage (NCBI taxonomy): Eukaryota > Metazoa > Chordata > Actinopteri > Spariformes > Sparidae > Pagrus > Pagrus pagrus. The sequence continues at coordinate 29,204,294 of NC_140191.1, forward strand.
ATGGTGACATCACATTTGGTGAGGCTTGATGTGGCAGAGAGCCAGCAAGTCCTCCAAACTAAACGCCCAAATAGTTTCTTTCTGTGCCCCTTTTACCAGGATACATGTGTTCATCAGGGGCTTTCCAAGTCCATATCCCCATAACATAAATACTTCTTATGGATGTTTTCTGATCTGCTACCGTTGTGCTTTTAAGGACAGTTCACCCCAAAAGTAAAAATGCACATTTTCCCTCTTACCTGTACCGCTGTTTATCTAGAATGTGTTTTGACCCGTAGAGATGTTTGCCCTCTCTTGAATTTAATGGAACCAGGTGGCACCAAAAAAAGAAAAAAAACATTTGAAAAACTCGAAAGCAATGTCTCTTTCCAGAAATCATGACCTGATTACTTAGGTGAGCAGTTTCATGAAGGGACTATCTTCTTCTACCAGACTGCACCATATCACTGCACAGAGGAAAAGGTGCATCTACTCACAGACGAGAAGTGTGTGCCTGTGACCGCATGGATGAAAACAACAATAACCTCCTCATCTGCTGAGCTGTAATGATAGCTAGCTTAAATAGCAACCCTTTCATCCATGTGTAGACGCACACTTCTTCTGTGCAATGATATGGAAAGAAAATAGTTGCTTTGAGCCCCAAGGGGCAGACGTCCCTGTGGCTGAAATCTCCAAAACTCATCATGTCACACTAAAACAATGTAGATGGGTAAATAGCACTACAGGTAAGAAAAAATATGTATTTTTGATTTTGGGGTGACAGCCCCTTTAAATAGCCATCACAGGGGTGGCACACGTGACCACGTGCAGAGCCTGTGAAGGATGTGTTTCATTAAGGAACTTGAATACTTGCAAAGATATCAAGATTCAGGTTTGCAAGATGTATTCAGACATAAAGAAAAAGGCAAGATGCACAGATTTCTGACAGGCAAGGGAGGAAAAACATGCAACTTTTTGTATGATACTGGAAACATGTCATTATTAGACACTTTGAACGCCCTTCCATCCACTCTTAGTTATTTCGTAGCACTACAGTGTAACAAGATCATGCTACTTGTGCCTTTCCTTATCAGAGGCGGTCACTTGTCAGAAGAGAAGTTTTGAGTGTTCAAAGAGTTTTCTTCCAAGACAAAATGCTATTCTGACTCCAAATCTCTGAACAAGGAAGAAAATCTCTGCTCCCATGTGAGGATGGATGAAATGGATAAAGGATTTGAGAACAACTGAGGTCTCGCCTCAGATGGAAACGCTTACTGAAGTCAGAGTCAGGATCAGAATTGGTTTCATTGCCAAGTAAGAAATTTGACTTGGTGTATTGGGGCATAACAGTAAACATTGTACAAGACAATATGAAGAAAGAAGGAAGCAAGTACTTAGAGTCGTGAAGCATAGATGGCAAAATAAAAATGTACAATAACAAATGAAAAAAAAAACATATTATAGAAACAGAGCACGAGATATGACTGTTATTTAAATGAAAGCTGCAGTTTTATGCAGGAAAGTACAAAATCTGACCAACCCTGCTTAAAACTGCTGCAGTCAACAGAAAGAGTGTGTGGTAGGCTTTGATTATTGACGATGCTCTCTGCTTTGTGTGTGATTTCATTGTCACAGAAAGACATTTAACGTAGCCAAACTGTCAGGTTTTGTTTGAGGGTTGTGATTAGCAGACAGGAGGCGTGATTGTTACTGAGGTAATGATTTTCTTATAAGCCATCTTTGAATCTTTGTTCTCGCTCTCTTGTGCTCTTTGTCTTTTTTTTTGTGACTCGTTGTCTCTCTACATTTTGTCTCGGTTGCACTTGAACTTCATTTTGTTTTCCCAGTCCGATTGGAGCTGAATAATTTCATGTGATTGGTGTTGGGATCAAAAAATAATGCAACGAATGTGTTTCTTAATGACTTATAGCCCTCGGAGAATCCATTCTAAGCAAAATGCTGTCATTAGTCGAATGCAGTGTAAATCACTGTGAATTCTGTAGGATTTTATTTTATAAAAGGAAGAAAATAAATAAATAAATAAATGAAAGTCTGTGCTCCCATGTCATGATTCTTGCTGCTAATCTGCTTTTGTCACAGTATGAGCCTGGAATTCTAATGTTCCATCTGCATTCAGAGTAGGATTAAAGTAGACGGACTCAACTGTCTTCATTTTTTCTTGTTTTACCTCCTTGAATTAACATTTCCAAGACAGCCAAATATAATTTAACAGCCCATTTCTAAAACTGCATCACATGAATAGATTATTTTTGACTGAGATATCAGATGAAACCTTGTTATTGTAAAGTAAAAAAAACCCAAACACTTTCCCAGTGAATTCAGCTTTGCCCCCTTTGTTTTACACTGTTGCTTTACTAAATATTGCTCCTGTCTTAAACAAATGCATTGATTTGTCAGATAAAGGTTGAAAAGTTGCTTAGAGTTTGGAAGTGGTTTGCTGGTTTCAGAACTATAATTTATTAAATTGTTTTTATTTTCTTAGCTCGATAACCCCAAAAGTAGGTCCAACAGGAAAAGACATTAGCAGAAAGATTGTCATTCAGGTTGCACATAAATTGTCAGTTTAGCCAGATTAGCTACTTAGCTACTATATCTGGAGGTGAAATGGAGCGTGATCACAGCTGTAATGTTGCTAATAGTCCCCCAGTGCACAGGAAAACCACAGCAGGGCTCACTGTTAATGATTCTGTTTTCTGCTTTTTTGTTTTTTTTTACTTGCACGGTGGATCAGAAATCTTTTTTACCCTATACAAAGTTTTATTTATTTATGGTTATCAAATAAAAGCAAAGACTGAAGTTAATTTTCATGTTTGATCTTTAATTGGGTAAATGAATCAGAACAAGGATACAGTGTGTCATCGGGCAATCAGGCAAGTGACCTGCAAGATTTATTAGCCCGACATGCCTCTTTACCTGCCCAGGGCAACTGGGCAATACCTTCATTTTCCCTTCCCTTTGACCAACCTGACTGGGTTATCTGATTGCCCAGTGGCTCATTTCTTGCCTGCAGTTTGTTGTGGATAATGGCTCCAGGTACTTTGAAACCAACAAGATTTAGCCACTTTTGCTATAGAGAAGACAGACAGTGCGGTGCATTAGCACCTTTACCTGTAGCAAATTCAGCTTTGTCATTGCTGATGACAAAAATACCATCGATGAATTAATCCAACACTGACCTGCAGTCCAAAATGAATTGATTTTAATGGCTTATCAGTTTAATTTGTAGCCAACCATTAGTGGTACATGCACATGCAACAGAATTGTATTCTTAACCATTGCATATTGTTTACCAAAATGCTTCTTAGAAACTTGTACTAATAGTTTTGTGTACGCAGGCTTACAGCTTTGACCTTATTAAATAAATCGTGTAACACAGTTGCTCATCTCTGACCTATGATTCAGCTTTGGGAGAGCTCCAGCTGCCAGTCACCTTACATTCAGCACAGTGGATGTGCTGCTGTCAACTCTCTGCTGTTAACTGATTTCCGAAACATTGTTTATCTGAGACATCCGGTTTCTGACATTTGAGCATAGAAGTAGAGAAAGCTCATCTCCCAGCTAGACCTTTCCCAGAAGATGATATGTCTGGTATCACTGAAAAACTTAAGATAAATAAGTCAGCGTCCTAAAATAAGGTTGAGGGTATGGGATAAATCTGATTACTGATCTGCTGCATGTGTACGTGGATTTTTCAGTAACCAGGTTACTACATTGTATGTAAATGCATTGTCTGATTTGTTTTTTTTGTGTGTGTAACCTGATTGCTCAGTGTAATGCAGTTTCCTCCCACTTTGCAGATTTTGTCTTGTGCCAGTGGGCGGTAATACTGGTATTATACTTGAACAGATAATTGAATCAGCCATGACCTCCCACTTTCATCCTGAGCTCATCTGGGGCCAAAATGAGGATTATATTGGTTGGATTAGATTAAATTCTGATCTGATCCGAAAATTGGGAATTTCAAAGCAGAGAAGATTTCTGATCCTGAAGATTCGGATTCAGAATTGGTAATCCAGTCCTAACTTTAATCCGGATAAAGTGCTGCTTTTGGGGATTTCAAACTTTAATGCAGAGGTCTCGATTGATTTGATGCCAAAATTAAGGATCATTTTGATCCCACCTCAGAGGTGGAATTTAGAAAGATTGACAAATATCCCTGGCTTTACTTCTCACAGATGGTTTTACCTAAGATGTTCATTTCAATTGAACTCTAAATTTAATGTGCCCTTCAAATGTGACTGTGTTTTAGTTCAAAGAGAACCAAGTCATTAAAAAAACAAAATCTGGTTAGGTTACATAACCTCCTGTAAACACCTAGAAAACTGCTATAAAGTGTGACAAATACAGGCAAGCATTTCTCGAAGTCTAGTTTCATTTAAACATTCGAACTTGTTGCTACCAGAACACCCAACATATGTTTTTATTTTATGGTTAAACTGAAGGCTAGCAAAGGGAACAGGAATGCGGGCTCCAAACAACATTTTAATTGTGCTTTTTATTGTTTCATTAGACAACAACACCAACAAAGAAATACATAGTTGACCAACAACAAAACAATTACGATTAAAACAATTAGGTCACTGACAAAACTAACAATTTAATCAGAAATCTAAAGCAAGCGCCATCCAGAGCCACCTGCTGCTGATGATGATGATGCTGATATTATCTTTATGATATTGTCAGTAACCCACAGTAGGCACAGAAATAAAACTGCTTTTATGTACACAAAAACATGATGACCACAACTGCTGTCTCTCAGCCCCCAAACCAGTACACTTCTGAAGGAGCTGCAGAATATATAACGTGATATTTCCAAGTGTTGCTGCAGTCTGCACACATGAAGTCTACTTCAGTGTCAGCTGGCACATAATAGCATTAGGTAGCTTCAAGAGTCAATGTTTGAATAATGCTAATTATTTCCCTAAAAATTGAACTGTAGACCACCACATACATCAGTAATGTAAGCTACTTTGCTAGCCTGGTCAACAGAGCTGAGTTACCTCTTGTGACCTATGCTTAGTTAGCGAAAATTTAAGTAGTTGGCTTGCATGACATCTTCGTTGCCATTCATTCAGTTTTACAAATGCCACATGTTAGACAACAGTATACTTCCATTTGGATGTGAAAGCTGTGCTACTGCTCGCTGCTTTCCTGAGAATGAAATGGTCTGCCATGTTTTTATTTCCTGTCCAGATCCGGGGGTGGGACTCCAGACTTGGAAATCCCTATCTGGTCAGATTGTGATCATGTTGATCCAATCTGCCAATGTTTTGAAATACCAAGTCAGTGATCCTTGACTGAGAAAAGGGAGATTCCATTATCCGGATCATTCTGATTCAAATTACACGTTTGAAAAGCCAGCCCCTGGAGATGGACGCTGAAGAAGAATCAGAGTGGACAAAATGGCTGACATGGTTTTTGATGTTTTTTCCCTTATGAGAGAGCCTCACAGGGCGAATGACAGCTTTGATCACCATTACCAAACATCTCTCTCAGACCGTTCAGCTCTGATGAGTTTAGAAATGCCATCAGCATCTGCTCCTTCTGTTTCCATAAGCTACACTGTCTGTTTACAGTAGGATTCATATGCAGATTTCTGTTCCTTGTGTCCTGGATGTCCTTTGGTACAACATGACTTCTCTTCTCAGAACAAGGTCAGAAATGTGACCGATTATGAGGTGAAGTATTTCCCATAAAAAATTAGCATGCATAGAGAGGGCAAAGGACAAAGGCAGCGCCCCTTTCAATTGATTTTTTCTGGTTAAAGTTCAATTACCAAGGCTTATTTTGAGAGCTTTAAAAAATTCCAATCAATGAGTGGCGGTGATAACGTTCCCTGAAACATCAAAGAAAGACTGCTGATTAAATCGGTCTTTGGTTATTGTTCTGATCTCCAACATGGTTGTTGATGTAAACCATGTCATGAATTCAATAAAGTGTTAAGCCAGAGAGCACAGGAGGGGCCTGTGGAGGAGGAGATAAAGCATTAGGACCTATCAACCTGTAAATCAGCAGAGATAAAAGACCTCTGATGACAGAGTGCGATGAGTCAAGGTGGACTGGACACAGTGCGACCTGGAACGTGGAGTGCATTGTTGCCCTCGGCCCAGATCAGGTCATCTTGTTGTATTCCTTTCCAAGTCACCTTCTCTGCTCGTGACATACAGTCTGCTCACACTATCAGACCCTCAGCTTTTGTCATTTAGCAGCATCCAACAGAAAAAAATTCACATGCAATCATGGTAAAAGATAAGATGAAGGAACAGCATGATGGTTACAAATTTAAGATTAGAGTTTAGGAATGCCTTCAGGTAAGGTCATTTTACGGTTAAACCTTTTTAATTGTTTGTCAATAATGACTTTTTGTCTGCGTTTGTCAGCATCAGGGCCTAGAATACATGTTCATGAAAGATGTCTTGACATCTGTCCGTCCGTCCGGCCGTCCATCTGTTCAATTTTCACTGTGTCCGATACTTTGGTTTATGACCAGATTTCTGCAAAACGTTACCTTCAGCCTCAACTGTACTCTGTGTTTAGTGTTAATTTGAAAATGTTAACTTGCTGAAATGTAGAACCTCCAAATTGTACATGAGTACAGTACTTGAGTAAATTGTAGTTGGTTACATTCCATCACTGGTTGTTCTTGATTTTGAGACTAAGGCTTTAATTTTCCAGTAAATGTATATCGGTTCCAGTTATCAGTCTCCAGGTTTACTAATAATCGGTATGGGTATTGGCCCTGAAAAAGACATATCGACCACTACTAAAATGCACACTGACTGATAGTTTTAACTTCAGCCAAGCCATTGCAGAGCAGGTCATGCCGATCATATTTGACTTCCGGAGTGTAAAATTACGCAGATCTTCCGCATTTTGGGGCCCATAGCGTTCCAGTTCAGCCTCCGGCTAACTTGAATGGGAACAAAGTGATTTAATCACATGGCTCTTCTAGACTTTCCAAATGTAATCTGATCAAATGGATCAAATTCTTATGTGAAACGAGTCATTTCACGGAGGAAGGGCCACTCAAAAAAAATGTTCAACAGTTTTACAGCCACTCCTTTCACAATGTCAGCTTAGGAGGAGAAGTCGTTATTGGTCAGTGTGCATCATGTGATGTCGTAATTACATGGTTTGGCCACGATGTAACATTAGCTTCAAAGCCTGGTGCTCGACCAGGGGCTTGAAGCAGATAGCATTTCTGTAGACTTCAACATCCAATCAATGTTTAAAGGATAACTGGCAAGATAGCGAGCAACAACTTTCACTGAGGGTGTGTTTGTGTTTGATCTGACACTCATCAGATACTCTGCTTCTTTATCTTTTGCCATCACCTCTTTGTACGTTCATGAAGTAAAGTAATGTTACATTCCTCCTCCATTCAGCAGTCAGATAAGAGAGTAACTGTACATTACAGTGGATTTCGGCACCTCTGTGACTCGTTATGGCATGTGAGAGTGAAGATAAATCCAGTTTTGAATCTCCGGATTCTGGCTGTCTCCTCCAAAGGTCACCGTCTCCAGCTGCTGTCTGCCGCTGGAGACGGTGAGCTCTGGAGGGGCTGGGCAGACAGCTCGTGGCCACCTGTCACTCAAAGTGGCCACTCCCCTAATTATGCGTAACTTTAAGCCTTAAAATAATTCAAACGAGTCAGCCATATAAAAATTCAGCCCTGTTCAGTTGTCATGAAGGGATAAATTATGTATATAGGTCAAGACTGTTTTTTGTACCAGGCTATGAACATAAAGTTGGACATTTATGGGTATTGACTCTTTTGGAGCCAGCCTCAAGTGGCCATTTAAGGAACTGCAGCTTTTGGTACTTCTTTATAGGCCTCAATTCTGAGAGTGCTTGCCTACAATGCAGTTGAGCCACTGATTGACATCACTGGAGGCAATTTATTAGATAACATGCAGCTTCCTCTGGAGCCACAAAAGCCTTTTTTCTACTTGTTTCACATATGCAGTAGTACTGCCCGAACAAAACACAGTTTATTATGTAAACTTGGCGGAGTTACCCTTTAAGAGAAGAGTTTTTGTTGCATGGACTAAATGCTATATAAAGGCTTTTCAAGCCTGACAATGAGGTAACATGAAAAACTGTTAATAACATGTATTTATTCAATGAAACTAGCCACATCAAACCGTGAAGACTGTTTATATCATACATAGTTTCAGTTAAAAAACAAACGGCCACTGGCTGAGTTCTGAGTTGTATTCCAGTGGAAGCAGAGGGCTCAGGCTCACCTTTCAAACAAAAGCCCTCTGATGTGATTACATTGTGACGGACCTACAGGACTTTGCCTTTCCTCCTCAATCACCACCAGTTTCTGGATATCACACTGTGTATGTTCTGAAAGGCAGACAGCCTCTGCACAGACTGTAATTGCAGACACAATACATATCAGATAGCTATTGTATGACACTCACTGTCGCTGTCACATCTCAGACACAACACTTCCAGCCGGTGGGTTAGGGCGGTAGCACTACACCCTATGAAAACAAGCTACACCCCGTATGTTAATAAAAAAAGAGCTTCTGCAGCAGATGTCACATTCACGTGAGACTTCTTTTTTTGTTCATTCGCTCCTTTTATACTCCTGGGAAGTGTGATTGTGCGAGGTCACAGTCCGACTAGCATATTGAGAATTGCTCTCAGAATTTTCTGGCAGTAATCACAGCCAGGAATTCACACATTTGCTCACGCTGCGCTTCTAATATAGGCCTCTTTACACACTGTCGGTCACCTCCATTTTAAAAAACGTCAGCCTTAGTAGAAAAGATGCCAAAGTATTGAGAATGAGATTGGTCTCGGTCAGAGGAACAGCAGTGAGAGGAGGAAATATTTGGCCTTCCTCATTTTAAAGTTTATTACACTTTTTAAAAAATTGAAGGATTATTTCTTCACACAAAACACACTCAACCTTGACTTTGTTGTTCGTATCCTGCTGCCTGAGCTGCGTGCTTGATCACGTGCCAGCCTATACAGTGCTCAGCTGGTACCTGGCTCTCGCCTGTCAGGCCTATGGAGAGACAATCAGTGTCTGATTGATCATAGCAGCATTACTGTACAGGAGGATTTATCATCGAGCAGGCCTGAGGGAGCTCTGTGCTGTCAGCAGGAACTTTTGGCTCCTGCACTTGTTCAGAGGAAGTGATCACCTGAATATAGCACAGTGTTCAGTGTCTAATGGAGTTAAGTCAACGTACAGGACATGTGATCGCTCATCACATTTACAACTTTGTAATCAATTCCAAATATGCAATGCATGTCTGTTGGGAGTCAGCAGTGAACGTGCATATACAATAAACTAAGCTGCTCAGTTCTTAATATAACATACTGTAATGTTGTCGCAGCAAGCTGTGCAGGGACTCTCCTGGGTGTTAGTATCTGAGGCAGGCAGGCAGGCAGGCAGGCAGGCAGCATCACTGTGTGGGTTGTATGCTGTGTCCACGTAAGCACGTGTTTGCAGCAGTCTTCAACTGACACGTAGTTTTTATGTTTCATACTAAACATGCCAGTATATTGAGACGATGCCTGCTCATTTGTATTTCTGTTTCCGAATGCTCTTTTGCAAACGAGCCGTCATTGGAGCACCATGAATAGTGTGCTGTAACAAATAGACAATGGTGTCAATGCGCAGATACCATCAATAAAAAAAATAATAAAATAAAAAAATCCAATTGAACCTGGCACGTGTTGCAGGGAAAAAATAAACCAGTGTAAGAAACTGTGGTCTTGAAATCATAAATTGCGTGTACAATTCATAGCCCTTGCATTTTTACAATAATGTGTGATGAATTAGGAAAACATAATAAAGACAACAATAGGTTTACAATTTAATATATTATTCAAGCAGAGTCCCCCCCAAAAAAATGATTTAGTAGAGTTGGTAAGCCACCAGGACTCTGATGCGTCTCTTCTCTCATCGGCTTAGTTTTTAGATGACTACCTTAACAACAGACACACAAAATAGATCATTCGCTGTTTTTAATGCATGTACTTCCCTCATCGATAATATTTTTTTAAACAAATGTTTATGAAGAAAGCAGAGGTGGGCCACCTGACCTGATGTGAAGACCATGTCTCCTGTAAAACACTGCTGAAACTTTAAAAACGGGCTTATTGCAGAGGATAGCCAAAAGTCTCAGTCCAAAATTCAAACTGATTTAACCCAGTCGACTAATTTACAGTATAATTACAATATAATTAGATATTGTCTCTTGATGTCTATTGATATTGCCTTCACATTTCAATTCATAACACAGCTAAGACTCTGGGTGCTCCCACCAATGTTGATCTTCAGTTAATGTGACCATAGAGGTGTGACCCTGAGTATGGCAGATTGATTGGATTGTCAGGCCATGGAAAATCCAATTTCTTATTGTTTGTGTTTTTTAAAGTAATTTTGAGGAAATCCATGCCTTTATTTGATAGACAACAGAGGAGAGATGACAGGACATGAGGGGAGATGCAATGAAGCTCCCAGGCAGGATGTGAGTTGGGGACGTTGCAGATGGTGGTCTTTACCTCTGCCCCTGCGTCGTTATGTTATCTTTGACATCCCTTAAACATATGTTTGGGGTGCACTCTAATACCACAATACCGATGTAACATTTGTATATCTCTGTGTGTGGTACTGTTTGTTTCAGGTAACATGCGGCATGCTGCAGCACGAGAAACTGAGTCAGTGCTCTGCAGACTGAATGAATGTGACTGATAACAGTTGTGATATTTTAACATTAACCATGTACAGAGAAACTGTGTTTGATATGAAGCATTCACATCATGGCCCAGGCTTGTTGATAAGTTTAGTATTGATCTGGATGGCAGAAAAAAATGTCATATTGCAGAAACAATATGTTTAATCTTATTTTTCCCTTGAATTCCTGCATACAAATGATTAGAGAGTACAGGTTAAACAGTTCTAGAGTACAATTCAGTAATTTGTGCACATAATTTATTAATTAGGAAGCATGGTTTATAATTCTATGTGCACAACTTATTTTCCAATGATCTCATTTCGGACCTGTCTTCATGTTCTTAAAAACACAATTGAAAGTATAACAAATGTCAGTGGTATAACACATGTAAGTGTTAAATGGACATGAAAGCAGCAGCCATGGTATACCACAGGCTATAAATTAGGCTTCATGACACAGAAAAACTGTTAAAAGGCTAAATGGGTTTGGTAAAGCAAATTAAATGGTTTACATTGTGTGTGTCGTCAGGTAAGAACTTTATACATATCAGTGGTGGACCACACTGAAGTCAGAGTCCTAGATCCATACATTCAAACGTGCACATTGCTGTTGAACTGAGGATAGTCAGCAGATCCCACTTCAGGGCAGAATCAGTGTGAGCTCTGTGCTTTCATTCAAGATGTCCTGTGCACTTTCTTTTCTCCCCTTATCCTGCTGTAAGATATTGATAGATAACCATGAATGCTCTTCTCTCTCTCTCTATCTCTAACCCCTGCAAGGTGCTGGCCCAATAAAGGCTCAGGCTCCACACAGATCCTTTAAACAAAATACCCCATTCTCTTTTATCAACCATCAACCTCTTTTGAATTAGGAGAGTAAATGAACAGAAAGGGCACTGAAAGCATTAGCTGAATGCTTGTGCTCTAAAGAGAGAAATTAAAATGCCTCCTTACAGGTATAATCTACCCCCAGAAGGTTACAAGTGCCCCCCAGTGGCAGTGTGAACAGAGTTGATAATGTACCATTGAGGTTTAAATACAAGTAGGTTTTGGGAAATGTCCTCATGATTAGCTTGCCTCCTATTACAGTAAGTGAAGGTGGTTGCTGCTTGTTTGTGGAGTTGTGCTTGGAGTGGCGGATCAAAGCTCAGTGTCTGTCACTGTCCCTACAGCCACATCCCACAGCCACGGCCAGGAGCAGAGTGGTGAGAGTTAAGATTGGAGACTTAGAAATGAATAAATGAAAACACTCAATGGAAGTTAAAAATACGCATGTGATGATCCACTGTCCGGTCCCATGAACCCAATTTTAGTGAATAGACTTTTATCTGAAGTACACTTATTAACTTTGAGTGCTTTTCATGTGTTTGCCTCCATATGACTCACTGTAGCGGCTAATCCTGACTGACTGATTGTGGCAGTTCAAGTTGTCGCCACTAGCCATGTTTATTTGGCCCTGTCAGTCTGATTTGTGACAGCTGCTGGCTAATCTGCGTGTGTTAGCCTGCGAGGGCTCAGGTCAGAAGTTTTCCCAATCTGAGGATGATGGCAGAGCTGAAAGTGAACTCAAACCACTGTTAACCCTCCATGTGCCCACTCAGCTCTCACTTCCCTCTGCAGGAGGCCATATTAAAAAGTAATTTCATTTTAGCCGGTATAACTTTCCCTTCCCCTGCATCTGAGGATTAGCACTATCTGCGTAAATTAGCAAGGATTCTTCTGCCATCACTCACACAAGCCTCTGGGTCCCGGAGAGGTAATTCAGGAAGATGTAGTACGAAGTATATTTATAGATGAGTTCTCTCAGCCATCATGGTCAGCAGGAGGCCCTGACTGTTAGCACATGGGCAGGAATAGCATCTCATTATGAATTTGAAATCTTTAATTAACCCTCTCCTAATCGGCCCTGGAGGAAACCTAATGGATTAAATATTGCTGAGGTATTAAAATGCAAATGGAGATGAGGAGCTTGTCTGGTAAGCCTCTGTCGTGAAGCATGCCGCGATGATGGCATCGGATGTGATGTGACATCCATCATGCTGAAGGCTGTAGAGCTCCCCCATATGCTCTGAGGGTCTGTGTTGTTGGCGTGTGCTGGCAGGAAATGGGCCCTGACTGTGCACCCGAAGACGTGATAGAGAACGGTGATTCCAGGAAATGAGACATAAGAAGGGTAATGGAATGGGATATAACTGTGAATCAGCCTGACGGTTATGCTGTGGGTTTAGTGGGTTAGGCAGGCAGTCATGCAGATTGCTCACTAGATTTGCAGATTTCAGGCAAAGTTAGACTGAAAGTCTACACGCCTGCTGGCCTTTAGAGGGTGCAACGTCCATTACACCCAGGAAAAGACATGTGTGAGAGTGTCTCTAATTTGATCAGCCTTTGGAGATAAAAATGTAAATGAAGATGGTGCTACAGAAAGCCCCAACCAGAGAAACAGCTAAATCAGTCCACTGTCTTAAACAATCTGAATATTCTCCCGCATGACAAAGACCTCTTCTAATGACTGTTGTGTGAAAGGAGCAAATTGGACACAAAGCATGACATTGGTTTGTATCAGTTTCTCACCAATAGTCATTTATTTATTTTACCCTTGACCATGATCCTTCTTTTACCTCAAATAGTTAAGTCTTGTTAAGTCTTTTTTGGTTGGTGGCTCAGTCCAGCCACCAACCCAAAGCGTTGGTGTTTGGTGACCTGGGAATGAGACTCAACTATCAACTCAATTTCTCCAGAATCTTTCAACAAAGTAGTTTTCTGGCTTGTCATGTAGTAAACAGTAGAGTGATGACAGGAAATCAGGGACGGGTGGGGGCTTGACACACACTGGGGACATTGCAATTATGTGGTTAACATGACAAAGGATCTTTCTGGCATGGTGGGATGATTTTATTTATTTATTTGTTAAGCTCAGAGGATCACCAAAAGTATTGGGATATATCCAAAATGGGATGCATCTAATGCTTATTTTCAGTGTGAATCTCGATTAACTGATGAAATGGAATCAGAGGATTTTGTTTTTTGTTTTTTTCTAAAAAATGTAATCAAAGTGATCTTGCTATTACACTGCTATAGTGTTGGATAGATCCAATAGTGACCTGTTCAGCTATTGTCACCAAAAATGAAAAGTTATGCCACGGTACTAACAACACTACTCCTGCCCCAAACATCCTGGTATCTCAAAGTGTTATGGCACAGAAGGACAACATGCTAAATGTGCAGTAATAAAGCATGGCATTAAGGTCTTTTTATATTTTCTATATAATTTATATACATCCCCAACACCCAACACAGGTGCAAAAGATCTGCAGCAATTAGACAATGTCCAAGGTGTTGGACAGATTGACAGACCACACTGATAAACTGACAGTATTCACCATCCTGACACCTTCATAGCAGGGCACAGACCAGTCTTTCATCATGTTATTCCATCTTAGCTTGCTTCTCAAAACGAGCCAAAAGAATTGATGTCAGCCTCAAATGTCAAGGTAAATATTAGTTCTAATGAATGGCCTGTGTGTGGGAGGAGAGGGGAGAAATAACATCATGCTTTCTGACCTTTGGAGCAAAATAAATACCAGCTCTTCTCTTTGACAGACTATTGTTCTTTCCTTGTCTAAAACTGGAGGCTGATTTTCACCCCAGCCATTAAATGAAGGGGTCATGGTTTGGTCACGGTGTGCATGTCGGGTGTTTTGTGTGAGTCTGTGTACCTGCATGTGTTCATGAATTCTTGGCTACGTGTAAATGTGCCTTTGCTCCAGTATTTCATCCCTGTCCTCAGACCAAGGAGGCCCTTAGAGGGTGCGTGACACTTTTAGGAGGCCAGAAATGGAAGAAGGACATGGAAACATTGTATCTCGGATGGTGGGTTGCAGTCTGTGGGTTAAGGTTAGACATCACCCTGCTGATAAATGGGGCCAGTTCTGGCCTTTTGGTACGAATTAAATTCTATTCACTTGGGTTTATGAATAGATATGACACACATTATATTTTTATTGTAGACCTGACCTTCCCTGATTATACAGATTGGTTAGGGCAAGCTGTTCATCTGCGCTGTTTTTAATGAGACATCAGATTCTGCCATGTATGCTGCAGGACCGGTATATCATTATGTTTAATTTTCTAAATAGCCCCCCCCCCCCCGCTAGGAACAATTCTGTTAAATTTGTCAAAATAACCTGTTTTTTGACCTGCCCTTTGACCCCACTTTTTAGCCATGCCATAACTCAACAATTATTTGATGGATTGCTATGAAATATCAACTGTCCCCAGAAAATGAGTCCTTGCTGATTCCTTGAATTTTACTCTAGCTCCACCTGCAGTTTAAAGTTCTGCTATGAAATTTTATTATTGTTATTATTATTATTATTATTATTATTATTATCATCATTGTATCATTACTGACCTAGCCTAAAGTTTGTGCAAAAACACATGTTTTTAGTCTGCTTTTGAAAGAAGACAGTTGTAGCAGACATCAGTTCTTGTGGTAGAGATTTCCCGAGAACAGGACCGTAGTGACTGAAAGCACCATGAGCTGAGTTAGAATTAATTGGTGTGGTGAGGAGATCTTTACTTGATGATCTAAGGATTGGTCCGGTGTGGAGTGTTTTAGCAGATTAAAACCCGACCACACTTGCGAGGCAGTCCCCTCTCTGAGCTACGTCTTGCTGACTTGCAACAGTGAAAACTTGCGGTTCACTTTATTAGTGACTGTCCCCTCCAGGAAAAGCAGAAATTGCAAAATTGCAAAATTTGAATCAACTTTGAGAACCCATACCAATGAAAACCAACCTTGTGGCTTTTACATACTTTCTTGCAAATACTCTACTTGTCAGTCTGTTATTCTCTTACAGAAGAACAACAGATGACTCAGTAATTATTAATTATCTGCTTGCCGGTTGAAAAACATGTCAGTGTTTATTAACTTGAAAATAACCAAAGTAAAGTAAGTGTGTAATTCATTGAGGAGCTGTAGTG
The DNA here is from genome assembly GCF_965226575.1 of Pagrus pagrus. NCBI lineage: Eukaryota > Metazoa > Chordata > Actinopteri > Spariformes > Sparidae > Pagrus > Pagrus pagrus. The sequence continues at coordinate 29,219,979 of NC_140191.1, forward strand.
GTTCTGGTGTAAATTAGTGCAATTCAGTTCTGGAGGAGAAGTTTACTGACAGTTTGAACAGAAACGTTTCAAAATCAATAATTAAAACCCAGACAATAATATGGTGTCGTCATGCAGCCAAAGACATGAGACCATAACACACGGATCAGTGAAAGCAGGGAGGCTCCTGTAGGTGGCGGGCTGCCGTACAGAGCTGGAGGCACTCGGCTCTCATGTTGATACTGGTGATTAAATGTTGTGCAGCAGCTGGTGCCTATATTAAAGCATCTAATCACCCTTGAATGATGGCGGTGGCACGCTCTGTCTCCCCATTCAAACCTCATTTAAATCAAAGCAACAAGCATAAACATGGGTGATATGTGTTGGTGGGCCCGGACCGCTGCACTGCAGAGATGTGCCAAACACACAACAGAAAAATGTCAAGTCTGAATATTTAATCAGCTGCAACACATGCTGATATGACTGAAACATGCAGGAAAAAATGGAGCGCTAACTATGCAGCCAATAGATCAACATGATGTATGTGTATTAGTTTGCATAAAGGTATAGGCCTACAGCTGTGGATTATAAAGGTGCAGTCAGTATCATTTAAACTAATCAATGGGTTATGGAGTTTGAAAAAACAAGTGTAACAACACAGGACTGAGAAACCAAAGCAGAGTCAGACTGTTTGGACTTACAGTGTGGTCCAAAATGTTCTCCAAGAGTCCACTTCTATGATCATTTGGTTTGATTGTCTTTCAAAACAACAGCCTCTGAACTGTTATTGTTTATTCAGTTTCATGAGAGCCATTTTGACCAAAAGTGTCCATGCAGTGTCTCCTCAGTGTCTTTCAGCTAACTGTTTTTGTAATACAGCCCACGACTCTCCTGTTTTGGTTCATTCTCAGTGTTTTCATCAACCTTGTTTCCAGCAGCATTTGCTGAGCAAGGTTTATTTATTCTTCATTCTACAGCACAGGGTTGTGCAAAATGCGAGTTAAAATCCCTATATGCTATAAGATTTTATGGCAGTGGCAGAGTGTTGAGGATGAATTCAGGAGTCTCACAGCCTGAGGAAAGAAGCTGCTCTGTAGTCTGGTGGTACAGCAGCGGATACAGGCTGCGGGTGGGGTGGATGATGTCTGTAGTATCTTGTATCCTTTGGGCTCTGTGCAGATTTCCACTGCTCTGTAGGTGGGTACCAGTGATGTTCTGACCTGCAACAGAGGCTTTCTGTACTGGGCCGTGCATGAACCATGCCAGTTTGTGAGTAAGGATGCTTTCTGTTGCTCCTCTGCAAAAGTTGATGCAAATTTGGCATCAGATTTTTTTATCTTAACACGTGTCTTTAACAAGGAGAGCATTTCCTGTCCTTTTTTCTTTTTTTACCAGGGTGACATTGTGTGATGACCGTGACAGGCTCTCTGTGACTGCTGCTGGCATGTTGTTTGGCCCCTTGTTTTAGCGCCATGTAAAGTGGTAAATTGTCATTTTTACACTTTTCACTAAATATATAAATGAGCTAACATGTAGTGAGCTTTATAGTTGCTGATAGGCAGAGCAAAGCTTACTGTTGCCTCCAGTTTCCAGTCTTTGTGTTAAGCTACACTAACCTGCTGCTAGCTGCTTCCTATTAAAAGCTACAACAAAGAAGATTTTTTTGTGTGATTCTGGTGAGAAAAGACGATGTGGGGTGAAACAAAGGAAACCTTTTAGTGCTGTATCACCAGATTAAAGCAGCTTCTGTCCTCAGGCTGTGAGCCCGCTCGATTCATCCTCAACACTCACTCAGCACCATAAAAAAATGGTTTTAATTTTATGACTTATCCAACCAGGACAAGTCGAATCTGACTCGGACATTAAGAATAACTGACAATTATACAGAAATAGCCAGTCTTCATGCTGATGGTCTCGTTTGCTTATGTAGGTAGTGTAGAGGCATCAGTATTAAACTGAGACTGTTTCATAACCAGTTGAAAGTTCAGAGTTCAGTTGTTTGTTTTTCTAATAAATGACTTTTTATAGAGGTGAGAAGAGGAGGAAAAAAACAACAGATTTATGGGAAATAACACCACGGGCTAATAGAGGCTAATAGACATATCCACTGTGGTTTCATGCATAATAATAATTGGTCAAAAGCATCAGCATAAGCTGTCTAACTGACACATATCAGTTTTGGTACACTTAACTCATCGTCCCTTTTTAAATCATACACCCAATGAAATCAATTTCTGCACATCACTCAACAGCACAATAAGCCTACAGAACAGTGAGGCGGCCATATGACAATCTTTTTTTTTTTTTTTGCTGCAGAAAGCCGGCAAAAGCTGCTTTGTTGACAGGCTCCCTTGCTGAATCTGGGTTGGCAACAAAGAATGTCTTTCATCCTCAGTGGCTGCGTTGCTATCTGCAGGAGGCTGCAACCTTCCCTTATCTAGCTCCAGATAAAGCACTTTGTCATTCAACAGTTTACCACTACCAAAGCCAGAGGATTCAAGGCTTCTTCCCTCTCAAGTGGAGAACTGTTTGAGATGCAGCTCTTCACATTTATAGCAACACAGAACGCTGCACAATCCCAGTCAATGTAATTTTAACCTGAACCATTTTAAGATTCTCATACTGCCGTTGGAGTAAGGAAAATAGGATGGTGTATTGCTTCAGATATTTGTCCCAAGTGGTAATTTTAGATGTTTCCCCACATATTTGAGCAATTTTGAGCTTGGAGCTCTCGACCTTTGGTCTGATTGATTGTGGTTTTAGATGAGCGGGGTTCCAGGGGTCTTAGAGATGATTTGAAAAAAAGTGTTCCCCGTGGAATCTCTGAGTAGATAATGTATGTACTGTACTATAGTTTTTTGCTGAAAAGGTATATTAGAGTTACTAATTTGATTAGTGTTATGGCAGCTTGACTCTAGTTTTGGTGAACCAGAACTAAGGACAGATGGTCTGGTTTTCATTTTTAATATGTCAGTCACAATCACATTCAGTAAATCCTCCACAGCGACACCAGGACTGCTCATGTTACTGTTAAATAAGGTTTGCTGCGATTCTCCAAATCCATAATTCAATTCAATTTTTGATTTTAGGGTCACGATTTGATTTTTAAGTAAAAAAAAAAATCAGAAATAAAAAAAGACATCAGCACTGACAGCTATGCTTTTGTTAGACTATCACATCTAGATTTGTAAAGATGAATGAATATAGGGGTATTCTAGAACAACAGCTTTACTTAATTGCAGTACTGACTTTGAATTCAATGATCAGTTGAAAGCTCATTACGATTGATACTTGTTTCAGGATCGAAATCATGACACCTCTACTATTCAGGCTCCCTCCCACTCCCACGTTGTCACCTGATGTCCAATAAAACCAAGATGGATCACTTTCTCTGTCTGTGGTTGCAGTGTTGTATTTCTATGCTGGCATTAAGTGGACATTTTGGCGCTGCACATATCTGAAACGAGTTGCCATAAACTTTCTCCATGACGATAATAAATCATTCTTGACTTAAGCAGTGTTATGGTTTGAAGACGTGGCAGGAGAAGTCTGACAGAGGGTCCATACATGCATGAGATGACCACAACACCACGCTTCATAACGCAGTCTCCGGTTCAGAGAAAGGAGTGAAGACAACTGCACAATTCTTAATGGAAGCTTGATATGGACAATGACTTAGTGACACACACCTCATATGGTCTCAGCGTTCCACTTGATATTTTTTTTTTAGTTTTTAAAAATTTGTTTATTTCAAAATATTTTGTGATGAAAACACTGAGCAGCTGCAGGGCGGGTCAGGATGATGTCATCTCAGCTGTATGTGCTCCCTCCCAAATGCTGATGGTCAGACAACAAACATGTTGTGTACAATACCAGAGAATCATGAGACTTTATCATCACTGCCAATATTTAGACTAGTGCTAATACTATTGCCTATTTCGTGACCGCCACTATGCTGCTATTCCACTGTAAATACTGCCAGGACCAAAACTGTTACCGCCGTTTCCTTTAGTTGGTGCATGCTGTATGAAGGGGGTAAAATATTATGACTGACACTGACGCCTGCTCACAGTTGAGTCAGATGGGTGGATGGGCGGTACCTGATACCGCGCCCCTACACCGGTACCAGTACAGGATATTTTAGCTAAATTTTTGCCCAGTGGGCGGAAGTGAAGACGCGTCGTCCATCTTTATATATGTCAATGAAGAGAACCATGTTGTCCAACATTTCTTACAAATGGTGCACACTATTGGACAGTCTGTCCTTGCCAGCTTTTATTGTGTTGCTCTTGTTGGTACACATGACAAGTGATGGAAGCAGTTGTCTGAAGCAAGGAAGCAGTCCTTGAGATAGTGGTTCAAACCATGCTGACTTCCACATCACTGCATACCTGGGAAATGGCTGCATAAAGCGGGTGTGATTGTCTGATTTGTCTGTTTCGTAAAAGGTAATAAAAGTGGTCAATTCAGCCATTATTAAAGAGGATTTGAGAGGTATTTTATAATCTGAAAAGCTCTTCATTTTAAGCCTTAGGAAGAGGAGCATTGTGGGATTGTACAGTATAGTGCAGGATGATAAGAACGTTGAATGATTTCATGTGCCAAGAAAGTAACAAACTCATTCATGAAGTCGTTGTCTGCCTGTCAGCACCTTTGTAGCCTCCTGCCTGGTTTGTGTCGTGTGTCAGCTGACTATTAGTTAAAGTGCTGCTGAAGGGTTCGTGGTCACTGACACTTGTTGTACAAATACCACAAATATGTTGTACAAATATGATTTCAGTTCGGTCTTGAAATTCATGCAGAAATGTATTCACGGTCTTTAAAGGCTCATTTTACCAACCTGTAGGAGACTCATTGCCATCTGCTGGCCGAGCTGAGCCTTAATCCTGTCTATACTTTCTGTCAATGCGTCACCATTTACAGCACTGATTAGCAGCCAGTACACAACAACCCTTAACATTTGTCTCATCCAGAGCAGCTCTTGCCATTATCTCAACGTGTCTGACAGTGATGCCTTCAGCGTACAGTCTGCTTGACTGATTTCTACAATGAAGGCTGTGTGGCACATTTTTGTTAGCATCAGTGCCCCCACAGCCAAGTTTTCTCCTTTTCTTAAGTCTTAAAAGCCTCAAGGCTACATGAAGTGAAGAGTCAAGCCAAGGTCAATCCAGCTTTAGAAGTCACACTTTTACAGCAGCATACGCTTTGAGACTTTGGCACTTTGTGCAGGTTCTCTACAGTAAAATGTAAGCACTAATCTGAGGGCCTGGAGCAGTGTGCTTAGTGATGAATAGGGATTATGGTGCTTCTTTAAATTCTGCAGCGGCTCCTGTCTGTTTCATGTGCTCGTGTTGTATCATCCTGCTGATTTGCATTCTGATGCTCGTCAGCAGCACAAAGCTGCAGTTTATCCCTCACGGCGAGCAAACAGCAGACTGATGAGCTGTTTGACCACCACTATGAAGAAGTAATTGTCTCAAGGCTCATCCCTGAGGCCAACCTATTGTTTTATGAATTAGCCCTAAATTAATTGCAACACTGATCTCGGGAGACAAAATGTTTTCCAATAAGCAGTTTTATTTGTGATGGCTGTGTGTGTGTGTGTGTTTGTGATTTGGTCTGCTCTGGTATTGATCTGCAGGGGCCCAGTGGTGGCGGACAATGTCGAGCGCACTGCAGAATATCAATGACAGAGTGATGGAGGGGCAACATGGAGGCTCTCTTTCTTCTGGAGAGAAGCCAGAGGCATCAGCAGGATCCTAAATCCTAACACAGGCAGTGGGAGGGAAGGACCGCGCACAGATGTGCTATCCGAGTTGAAGGGGAAATGAGGCCAGGGACGGGTGTGAATATCACCGAACATTTGTCCACATGCACAAGCACACATGCGCACATAAACACACACAGACACAGAAACCTATATAAACAGCTGGAGTGCTCAGAACAGCAGCTGGGTGCTTCATCCTCTCTAGGTCATTCAGTTCTCCGTCATGGCCACCGTTAAGTGGATATGGTGCTTCTGCGGCATTATTCGCTTTTGTCCTTGTCAATCGATCGGCACTTTTCTCCGAGAGGTAAGAGCCGGTTTGTTGTGTTTGGGCTTTTTTTTTTTTTAATTGACGAGGAGGAGTCAAGGTCAGCAGCAGGGAGAAACTCACTGCTGCATATTCTCTGTAGCTTTTCAGAGCTTCAGTTAGTCACACACTCTAAAGAGAATCTGGTGAAATGTGTTTCACAACTTAGTGTGTTGGTGCCAGTGCAGGGTGTACAGCCAATTACACCATGCATCAGCTCTGAGTGTGAACACACTCGGCTCATTTTAATAGCCACCTGAGGCGGACCCCGCCACTCTGATCTCACTGTGGACTTTTCCCACTCAGGTTTATCTCCTGTTAGCTCAGTGTGAACGTGCAGCTGCTGTTCATGTGATGTGAGTAAAACAACTTTATTTTTCACATACATGTCACATTCAGTATAGTTTATATATACTTTTTACACCAACACAATAAAGTAATATTACACTCATGACACCTACTCCAACAGGATTATTATTTAAGAGGGAGGTAGATAATAAAACACCATTTATCCTTGGCATGTCCAGATCAATTAAATTAATGATCTGGGCGCCATTTGAGCCTTTGCCAGATTGCAGGTGGAACTTCAGTAAACCCTTCCATGAGGAAATCATGACATCAAATTGTTAATTTAATTTGATAAATAATTGATTATTATGACTACTTAAGTGGTTCCGAATTCCTATTGTTCCTTAAAGGTGTAATGTGTAAGAATTGGCCATCTGTCAAATTAATACTCAAAACAAATAGGGGGCAGCATATCACCAAATCAACCCCTGACTGCAGCTAACTGTAGCTGTCATAAGCTAGTTAGCTCAGTTAGTTGTTCAGCTAGCACTTCAGTGTGGGGGATTGTTAGTTTACACCGCTGGTAAGAACTTTGAATCTATGTAGTTCAATGCACATGTAGTCCGTCTCATCCCCACACCTAACCGACTGAATAGGTCGATTGCCCGTGACACCAAAATGATGTATATAACTGTTTCACAACGACATGAAGACTTTGAAATATAATTGTTGAGAGCAACAAGGAATAGGCGAACTGGACTTTGTCGTTACGTTGTGAACATTCATACTTTGGTTAGGCTAGGTCTAGGTTTGAGTTAGAATAATTAAGCTACGTGGTGACATAGAAGATACGTTACCTATGTGATGTACTTAAAGTGAGCTAACAGAATGATGACTTTTTTCCGCACAGGACAACTTTTGAACTGGATGTGGAATGGACTAAATGGTAAATGGACTTGTGTTTCTATGTCGCTCTTCCAGTCTACTGACGGCTCAAAGTGCCTTACAACACTTGCCACATTCACTCATTCACACACTGATGGGATCTCATTCCAGTCACAGACTCTTCCATGTCCAAGCACGGTTAGGACCCTGTCACGGAGAAACAGGAAGTTTAGAGGCGTCATCTGTCCTAGACATCCCTGCAACAATAAATGTAAATATGGGTCCTTATAAGCTGCTTGCAAAGAAGACCTATACAGCCATTTCTCTGCATGGTCCGTTAGTTAATGTAGCTAGCCCAGAGAGAATGTTAACCAGTTCTTGTGGGTTGTAGGAAGTAGAACTGTATGTTGGCATCTATCAGGTTATCAAAAACTTTGTCTACTTCTTTTGTTTTCTCACAGAACTAAAACTGCATGTTGAGCCTTCAACTAAATATGCTTGTGTGAAAAATACTGTTTCAAAATACAAAGGCTGTTTACAGTAGTGACATTCATACAATTCATAATGACCCCAAAGATCCCCACTCCAGAACAGACAAAAGATATATAAACAGCATACACACTGCCTTCTGCTAACGATCCCACAATGCAATCTGTCACATTTATAGATGCAAAGTCACAGATGTGCAACACAACAGCTGCAAAATGATGATTTAAAAGATGGAAAGTGATTGGTGCCTGACCCTACTGCTGCTTCCAGAACATCTTTCTGATATGAACTCTGCTTATTAAGTTAAAGTTGCACAGAAGTATTCGGAGAATCACATGATTTCACCAACCTCCACATAGTCCTACTATTATTTAAAGCCCCACTGGGTCACGTTTCAATGGAAGACATTTTGTCTTAGCAGGAAAAACACAGCTGTTTATGACTTTAATAATGACTCCATCTCATTTAGGTTGGCCAGGCCCAGTCCTGGTATTGTGCATGACTAAATGGGACGCTTAATGAAACTGTTAGCTACACCTTCACTTTTCTTGTTTTGACATGTTTGGATTTGACAACTGCTCATTTTTACTAATTGACAAGTTTTTCAGAATAGCAGTTGATGGTTATGTGAGAAAGATACAGAGAGAGAAATGACAATTTTTTTTTTAATAATGTAGACAGCATCCCACTGTGACACGTCACACTGTGTAGGATCATATTTTATAAACATAACAAGAAAAGAAATAGCAATTTGGTTATTCTAAACAAAAGAAGCACAAAATAACCAGTTGTCATTGAGAAGATGCACCCGCTGGGTGTCAGCCGGCTGCTAGGTTGCCATGATGATGGATGTAAACACATACACGATAGCCTCGTGCCGCATATTTTGGCGACTTATATCAATGTTTGGCACGATATATAAAGTTACATTAAACACTGTAATGTAATGTAACAATGAACAACAGCATTTTACTTTAGTTTACATTGTTGTTTAGCTGATGCAGTAAGAACAGAAACTGGACTAACCAAAATGACTGCCAAACTGTGGTCTTAATTTAAAAGTAAGTAAATCCAGTAATTAAAGGAAGAGCAGATACCAGTCGAATATTCTTGATAACAACACAACCGGTTGACTCCTTGCCTCAGCGCCGTCTAGCGGTTAGAATAGTCGACTAGTCTACCAGTTGGTGAAACCCCTACCACACATTCCTGACTCAAATGATGCACGAAAGTGAAAAATTGTGGTGTGGATAAACCTTAAGACTAACTTTGTTTAAAGTACAGCAGAGCACATGCAATCCTTGTATCTGTTTTCAGCACAACCAAACTAACTGCAAGCTTGTAGTGATGCTGTTTTGATTAAGAAAGTCAATAATTTCGATCATGCTATGAGCAGCAGTGGTCTGATCTCAAGCCAGTGATATACAATTACAGTCTAAATTGTGTCATAAATGGAGTTTGATAAATGAAAATCAGAGGGATGATTGATGATGGTAGGATTATTATAGAACCTTTTGAATGTCCACCAGAAAAACCAAACCAAAAAAACCAAAGCAGAAGTTGTTTAACGCTCCGGCTGTGTAACACGTGCTTTGCACCACAGGTGGATTGGACAGTAGGATGATATTGTGATATCCAGGTCAGAGAATTCATCAGTAATTTGTCATGGATGTGGATCAGGAGTTGGCTTCTATGATCATGTGACTTGGCTGCATGAATCCTATTACAAGGCTTACATAGGTCTGTTTGCAGCTGAAAGAAAGAATCTGCTGTACAAAAGCCCTGTGATGTCCCGAGAGCCAGCTGTGACTTCACTGTTCTGATGCTCATTTTACTTTTCAGTGATGTACAGTTACTTGTCACTTGAGCATGAACTTGTGGAAATACTCAACAAATCCCGATCTGGTGCAGGAATCTGTTTTTTATACAAACTGTTGCAGGGAAAAGCAATGCTATGTATTTTTTATGGTGTCATATGGTTATATTTGGGAGAAAAATTCCAAAAAGATATTTTTTCAGTATCAAAAGTTCACAAGTCCACATACTCTACAGGAATCGTTTCCCTTTTCTAAAAATGCCACATTTAAGAAAGAAAGTCAGAAATGTATCTCTTCACTAGTTCTCACATTGTGAGTGCTGCTACAGAGTATGATATGAAATGATGCAGAATACAATTAGATAGCATGTTTCTGCTGAAAATCTAATATGCTGTACCTCAGATTCACTCAGTATAATTGGCTGTGCACATTGCCCTCTGTGCCCTGGAACATGACCGGATCCACAAACTGGTGGTGACACACATATTTTTCAAAACATGAGGGTGATGTAAATGGATGACATGTCTCTGCCTCCGTCTTTTCTTTTTTCTTAGCAATTTAGTGCTACGATTCAGTGGATATTCATCACATATTCTGACACACGTCAGACTTTATATTGTTACATTGTACATATGCATTGTATATTGGCACCAAGACTTTGTTAGACTTATCTCACACTGTGTGACAATTAAATCTGCATTGTTGTTATTGTACAGTGAAGGTGCCATCAAAAAGACGAAATCTTACTGATGTAAAATTAGATAAAGTTTGATTCATAAAATGTCAGAAAATTGTGAAGATTCAGTGGATAACCCAAATGTTTTGTTTTGTCCACAACCCAAATATATTCAGCTTACTATTATAGAGAAGGAAAAAACAGGAACATTGACATTTTCTTTTGTTCCTTAGAAAAGGTTCTCAAAACGTATGAATAATTGTCAAAACAGATGCTGCTTAATTTAAAAGTTGACGACCGATCGATGAAGTGGTTAATCATGGCAGCACTAGATAGCACTAAAAGCAGACACTAACAGTAAAATGATAAAAGTACTCTGGTCCTCTTTTGATATCTTCTTGTTTTTAACCACAGGCAACAGTATCAGATAGTCAGACAGTCACAGGACTTAAAGCAGACTGCATGAAGTGAGAGCAGACACACATAAAAAACACATCACTGTTCAGTCTGAGCTCTGGGTTACCAACCATCTGGACCAAATTCCACTGAAATTAGGCTCTGATAGATAAATCAATATGAGTCTCCTGCCACCCTGGCCACTGTTTAATGAGACTACGTCTCAGCTGCTGAAATATGTGCAGCCTTTGGCCTGACTGTTTAACACTTTCTCTTCAGCAGCTATCACACTACTGTGTCTCTTACTTTAAGCCAGTTTAGTATGTTTATCAATGTTAGTGGGTGATTAAACAGTCACAGATGTATGCTGTGTGGAGTAATATGCTTTGATTACATAGATATAGTGCCTGATTCCATACTCAGATTAGGGAATGTTGACAGACGTCACTGTTGGTGTTTGCAATCTGAAAGTCACTGTTTAAAACCCATTTATTATAATAATAAAGTACAGCAAGAATGACTGGAGACAGGGGGAATAGCTACCCTGGCTCTGTCCAAAGGCGACAAAATATATATTTGTACAGTAGTATGTCAAAAATTGCCAGTTTGTTGTTTTGCAGTAGCCTATCATGCACCTTTTTTGCCGAAGTATACATACACCCGATACAATGAGCGAGCATGTCATTCAGAAACCCTGGTGTCAGGCTTACAGCAGATTTTGGCCTTGATAAGGTCTGGCTCACAGTCAGCAGTCCAGTTCATCTCAAAGGTATTGGATGAGGTTCAGGTCAGGACAGGGGTAGTGTTTCTGTATGGAGCTGGCTTTGTGAATGGGCAGCTGTGACTCAGGCAGAGTGGTCGCTCACTAGCTGAAGGGTTGGTGGTTCGATTCCCGGATCCTGCAGTCTGTGTGTTGAAGTGTCCTTGGGCAAGATACTGAACCCCAAATTGCTCTGATGGCTGTTCCATCAGTGTGTTTGTGCATATAAATGGTTATATGCTATGCTATGTAAATGGTTTGTCTCAAGTTATTGCTGTCAATGAGCAGCGATGCCTTGCATGGTAGCCTCTGCCACGAATGTGTGTGTGAATTTCCGACTTGTGTTTTAAAGTGCTTTGAGTGGCTGATAAGACGATAAATTAGCTATATAAATACAGTTAAATACCATTTATCATGCTGAAACAGGAAATGGACAAGCATAGCCACAGAGCCATATCGCGCATTTCACATTTTGATTTGGGGACCTCCCTTTACATATTAAAAGCACTGACAGTGGGTGGCTGTACTGTGTATACAGTATACAGTATGAGAAACCAATAAAATATTGTGTTCTTGACAGATTTTTAGTTCAGTTTTAATTCCTCTTTTAGTGCGTTAAAAAGTGTATTTCAGTGTCTGGTTTGTGTCCACATGTAATGTAACTTCTCCGTCTGGTTCCACTTCTCATTCTCTGCTCATCACATCCAGGCAGCTGTTTATCATCTCTGCCTTGTTTCACCCCTTACCCCCTGATGCAACCCCAGTCACCCCAGTGGCCTGTATACAGTGTGTGTGTGTGTGTGTGTGTGTGTGTGTGTGTGTGTGTGTGTTAATCTGCTTCCGGACCAGAGTTGGGAGGGCTTTTTGTGTGCAACACTGAATAATAAATGACCTACAGGCTATTCCCCCCATACTATTGTGCAACTCGCTTGCACACATGTGAACCCTTTGTTTGTTTGTGTGTGTGTGTGTGTGTAAATGTGAAAGTATGTACAGGCTTGAATCCAGTTAATATGCAAATAATCACCTCTTCAGTTTTTCAGCGTTTGCACTGATCACTGTCTGCTGTGGCTTGGAAATCGACTGCGGTATAAATCCAGTCCGAGCCATCATATTGTGAATTTCACACCTTCCTGCCTCACTACAACACAATAGACATGGTGTGTTTCCTGTAGCAACAAGCCTGTCAGTCAAGGTCATCCCTGACGGAGAGAAAGAGGGAGGAAGGAAAAAATAGGCAAAGTGAGGCTGAGTGAGAGTGTGAACAAAGGAGAAGTCTCCTCTATCTGATGATTTGTATTTTGTTGCGTGACGGAGCGTGACATGATTTGGGAGGCAGCCTCTCCTCCCTGTGGACTGACAATACTGATGAATTTAGGAAACAGGTTATGGAGATGTACTCAAAATACAAATTGTGACACACACATTGCTCCCACACTACTCTTAAATACAGTTATATTTAAATTATCCTCCTATCTTATCCTATCTTTATCACTGGTGTTAATCACTTACTGCGGTGGTGCACACATTCATCTGTCTTCACCTAGTGGTTGTTAGGAGAAATGCCACTGTCGTAAGATAACACCTTGTATTCTCTCTGCAGTGCTGCTGGACTGCAAGAAGAAAGATCCCTGTTAAATAGGGACGCACAGCAGATATTTTTTCAGCTGATACTGAATTACTTGCTTCTCATGGCTGATATCAATGAGATTAGTTATAATTTGACATGTCTTTATTTTAAAAAGAAGTTCCTAACCTGTAGTTTATGCACACCGGGTAAGAGAGGCTAAAGAAGTCCCCTTGAGGGCCATAGTGGACTGAATAAATTAAAGGTTTGAACAGCTCTCAGCACTCTCAGACTCCCAGCCAAGACTCCCGCACAGTCTGTGAGTCTGCAAGAGCGAGGAAGTCCATCCAGAACATGTGGATGTAGCTTTCTTCTTCTTTTTCCGCACCTTCTCCTACTTCTGTTCTGTGATTACTGGCAGATTGTAAACCAATTTAAATGTACATACTGTACCAGAGTCAATGAAAGCAGTTTGGCTGCTGATAGCCAATAATGTACATTTTCTATTAACAAACCAATAGTTCATAGCATCCCTACTGTTATACATGCTGTATTACACAGTTATATTGTGGTGATGGCCTAACCTCCAAGATATTTAAGTTAATCTGTAATGGAGCCAGACTTTATGGTATTACAAGCAAATAACTGGTTCAACTTAACTCCCTTAGTTACTTTCTGACAGGAGAAGGGTTGCAGAATACCGGTTTGAAGGTATAACGTGGTATGATAATAAATGTTCATGTTTCAGTAATAGCTATCACTGTCCCTGCTAGTATCAATGCTATTTGTATCCATGCTCATATCCATGCTAATGATGTTAATCATGCTGAAACAGCAGTCTGCTAGGCATGGTATAACATCTGACTATCAACCACACTGTTAAACAGGAAGAAACTCTGGCTGACTCTCCAGTCAGCAGACCTGTGCTCAGCAGCGCTCAGTCATCTGCCTCCATCATGTTTACAAATCTACTGTGGAATGTGAGCAGAACGTGTTAAGTGATGGAAGGTCACAGGGAGTCTTTATCTTTTTTTTCTATAATTAATTGATAGAAATGAATGTGTTATATTGACAGCTCTAGTTTTTTTATATTATGATTTTACTTTTTGCATGGAGGAGGCAATGAAATCTATTATGTGATATCAATAATATATATTATGACCTACATTGTGTGTGATGTAAATGACAGTGCGCATGTGTGATGGGAGCAATCTTCGAAAGAGGAAAAACACATTTTACTGATCAAGGACGTGGCATTATTCCAAACATAGGTTACGGATGATGAGGAAGGTTTAATGAATACATCCGTCTGTGTTCTTGTTTGATGCTATCTTAGCATGTTCAAGCAAAACTGAATGATTTGGGCTGGCCTTACACCAAGGTTCCACATTTCGTCTGTGGTGCTGCAGCCCAGAGAGGCAGATAAAAAAAAGAAGATGAAAAAAACAGTCACACAGCTCGTCTTAGCTCAGCTCTGCTCAGACTCACACTCGTTCATGTCGTGGCTACATCACTGTAGCATCAGCTGCTAGCTGCTGCTGCTGCAGACACTGTTTGCTTCCTTAAACTCCTCTGGGCTGTACCATCTCAGTTGAGCGGGGGGTCCTCTAGGGTTTCAGAATCTCCTCTAAGGTGGACCTTTTTTCTCCCATCTGCTGCATCGCACCCAATCCTCACCCCGCCGATCCCTCACCCCTCCCTGTCCCTCATGAGCCACGAGCTCACAGCTTCGCGGGGCTGTCAGCCAGAAACAACCCAGCCTCCTAATAACCCCCGCCGCCTCAGATTTCACTCCCCCCTCTGCTCATAGTACAATCTCATCATTTCCAGCTTGCGAAGGGAGCGGAAGAGAGGGAAGAGAGAGAGAGGGTGAGAGAGAGAGAGAGAGAGAGGGAGGGAAGGAGATGTTTTGAGCTGGTTTGCAGGGAGGGAGATTGGCCTGAATGCGTTCTGTCTGCTCTTCAGAGGCATCCAGGTGAGCTGTTTCCTCCTGGAAGGTAAGAAGAAGACTGAGATTGGTGCTTATTTTTCTCCTGCATCCATTGTCATCACCCCCCATCCCCGTCTTCTTCCCTTGTTTCAGACACATCGCTTCTGTTAATGTGTGTGTGTGTGTGTGGTGGAGCATGAATAGTATTCCCCAGACATGGCAGACACACAGGTAATATTGTACGAGGCGATGTGCAGATGTGCAGGCATGCTACATTTATGAGGCAGATATGGATTGTACATACGTGCATGCATGGTGTGTGTATGCTTCTCAGTGGACGGCCCACCTGAGTCTCAGTGCGTCTCAATGGTAAGGATGTGACGAGAGACTCCGGGGATGGGAAGGAAGTAGCGGGAAAAAGGGAGAAGGCAGTGTGTGTGTGTGTGTGTGTGTGTGTGTTTGTATCTATTCAGCTTCATCTGCAGTTTTTGCAACAAAGTCTCAATAATGCCTCCAACATCATCAGCACTGTCAGACCCCCCCCCCCCCACTTGCCCTCCTCCACCACCACTACCACCAGTCCCCTCCGTGTTAATAGGTAGCATTTCCGTTGTGGTGGTGAAATGGGTGCTGATGTTTACTGGTCTAATGGACGGGATGTTCTGCTGCAGCATTTTTCTGCTCACTCTACAATATGTCGTCCCACTTCAGGCAAATGTGCAGCATGCTCGTCTTTTTCCGAGCCCAGAGGGATGGAATGTGGCCGCTGTGAGGAGAACGAGGAAGTGAGACAGGGACAGGCCTTTTACCATCTGTGGCAGCGTCTCGTGGACGCGTAATAAGGCTTTCTGCAGGGCCATATGCAGCTCCTTGGGAAGACAGCAGGCCAGGCTGTTAGAAAACAGAGAAAGAGGGAAGGAGGGCTGAAACTGGAGGAGTGCAGTATCAGGGTGTCATGTTTGAGAGAGGATAAGTGTTGTCAGGATACACGGCCAAATGTAGAGTAGTGTCCACTTCACTGACAGGCAACAAAGGCTCTTTTTGGCAGAGCTTCAAATCCAAAGCTTTCTTCAGTTCCTGCAAGTAAAGGAGTGTAAGCAAAGCCTGTCGTCCGCTGTGTTGAACACTTACTTTCTTTTACTTGGTCTTATCTTGTTTTGAGGTTGCTATCAAATCGGTAGCCTTGCAATGCCTGCCAGCAATCTTTTGCTTCTGTCATTGTGGCCTTGCAAAGCTCAGTATGCATTTGTGCAGGACAGATGTCATTTCAAGCAGGTTTTACAATAGCTAAGTCACAGTTCTTAGGCTTAAAGTAATAATCTGGAAGATTTTCATGTAAGTAAATATCGCCGAATGAGGTAACACAATAATGATTGAGCCTATGGCCCACTGATGAAAGCCCTTACATTTGCTGTAATACCAAAGATGTACACTGGGTGTCGGTGGCGACTTTCCACGGAAAATATCACAAGTAGCGCACAGTTTGTGTCGCGTTCACCCAGCAGTGGTTGGTCGGCCAGACAGAGCAGCTAGGTCAACAGTTTGGTTTGTCCTAGTCTCTGCTAGCGTTGGGAGTAAAGGATTAACGTTACTGTTAACAGTCATGGCCGAACAAACAAAGAGAAGACCGATAACAGCCAATGATGAAATGGAGGAATGAATGGAATGAAATGTTATGGAGGCATGGCAACGCTGCCAACTGCCAACTGACTGGCGTCACACAGGCAACACTTGATCTCTGGGAAGCAGTCAGGTCCAAAAATTCACCTGCAATTGCCGTTTCCGGAAATCTTGGAGATCGCCACATTAAGGAATCATTATCCTTCAAATAAACTTGGTTTATTTGAAGGATAGGAAGGAAGGAAGTGTTTATAACAGTTTTGCCATTCGAAAAATGTAGTCTCCTCCTTGCTGCTTCCCACAGTCTGCCTGATCTCTCTATTGGGGCTTTTCCGTACACGTGCCGGCTCGGCTTGACTCGGTTTGACTCAGCACATCAGCCCAGCATAGCAGGAATTTGCATTTCTATTACAACAAGGCTACCCACTTGAAGGTTTGTCCTTAACTGTTGACGTGCTTGTCTTGAATAGCGCTCAAAGAGGTGGCTGTAAAGGCTCTCCCTTCGTGCAGTATTACTGGAAAAATTCCTGCTTGCCGAGCTCCACCACTAATTCTGCGATAAACATGTTTAAATTCCTATAAATTCTTCACAATAACAATCCCATGGTATTAAATTATTTAAAAGCTTTTATTATGATGCAGGAAATGTTGGGCTTTCATCAGCCCAAACTCTGGAGACGGTCCATCTTGGCTGCGGCTCGGCATGGTTAAACTGATAATGGAAATGCATTTCAGCGTGGCACGATTTGACTCGGCAATAAGTGCCAGTGAAAAGCCCTACGTGATTTCTTCAAGAACTCCTTTGGGTATTTTTGTCGGCTTGGTGTGATGAATCACACCAGTGGCGAGGACTACTGTTTTTTTTTTTTTCAGCACCTCCTGCAGCCCGCACCGTTGAGCCTAAACACACTACCCTTACTTGAATGAATGGGAGGACTGGCATTTTCGACGCAACACCCAATTTGATCTGAATGAGGCCAAAGACCTGTAGGACTCTTACAGCAGACACAATGCTTTTATTCAGCTGCATTTCCCCAGAGTGGAGTCAATGGTACATGTTGTGATTCATATCAAGTGCCTACAAAATGAAGGTGTTTACTTAAGTGGCTGTTGTGTTAATGAGTCAGCAGTGAATGCCCAATTCGATCTGAAATCCACATCCAGGTAATGATATATTGTTATGCTGATTTCATGTGGACACTGAAAAATCTCAACATGAGATAAGAGATGGACCTTTCTATAACATAAGCACTATACGGCACTGCATCCTAATAGTTGTGAAAATGTGTTTTCATTTTGGATGCTACTGTAGGTCTGTCAGACTTGCATATATTATTTGACAACTTTCTGAAGGATTGTGATAAAATTGTATAGACATTCCATGGCTCCAAGAGGAGGTGTCTGGATTACTTAAAACCACCATGAGGTTGCCATTGTTATTTATTTATCTGAAATACAAACTAACTACTGAATGGATCGGCATTAGATTTGGTACAGTTATTCATGCTCCCCTCAGGATCAGTTGAAATAACCTCAAGGTTCTAGGTTCATTGTCATTCTACAACACAGGGTTGTACAACAAAACACGCCTTGTAGTCCCTTTATGCTGCAGAAGACAATATTTTCATGGTGTGTTGTGGAGTGTTGAGGATGGGTTCAGGAGTCTCTCAGTCTGAGGAGTGAAGCTGCTCTGTAGTTTGGTGGTACGGCAGCAGATACTTCTGTATCTTTAGTCAGATGGCAGCAGGATGAACAGACTGTGGCTTGTATCCTTTGGGCTCTGTGCAGACATCTCACATCACCAATGTCACTAATGCTCTGTAGATGGGTGTTGCTGGTCTTCTGTTAGATTTTAATCACCCACTGTAGAGCCTTCCTGTCCTGACTTGTATGATCCGTCTAACATTTCCTTGCTCAAAATTCCAACGTGTAAAATACTTCTTTGGTGCAAGGAACATCATTTTTTAAATATTCAGGTCACAGTGTGTGTCAGATCAGCCTGTGAGAACGATTGCTTAATGTCTAACGTACCATAACGCACAGCCCGATTATATCAACGTGGGTATCTTAACTTGGGCTCAGCATGAAATTTGAGCGATGTGGGCATTAGCAAGAAAGGAGGGGCTTCAATTTCTGAGTATGAAATGCGTTGTACGGTTGCATTTGTTGCTAACACATTTAATTAGCCAGCTCACATCAACAAATGCAAGTCTGACAAAGATGAATGGTACAGCAAAGGGCAAGTTAAATGCTATTTGTGTTTATGTTTCTGGGTTTTTCCTGTTTTTCTTTATTATGAATTTGAAACAATCACAGCATCAAATCAGACCTCAGATTCTCAGAGCAACACTAGTAACAAAGGGAGAAGTTTCTCTGCTTCCGGCTCAGGTTTCACAGCCTTATGTGATGGTGTTTTTGAGGATGAACAAGGCTAGAGGCTGCCAGGACTGGAAAGGACAGAAGTTGGTAAGGTGGAGGCTGAGGTAAGGAGCTGGGCACGTCACAGCCATTCTTCTGAGTGACTGTGTGCTCTCCTGAAGCTATAACTGCTGGGAAGCCAGCCAATTTACTCATTTATATGTCAACGCTTCCTATTCTCCAGAATCCCAATCAAAGGCATTGGCTGGCTGTACTAATCAGGAGCTAGAAGGCCTGGCTGAGTCACTAACTGGCCAGAACATTTCCTCCTCCAAAAAGTCTGCTGGACATCAGAAAGCTCCTTCACTCTGAGAGAAGAGGCTGGCTGGCATGGGAAAAATGTGTTAGGACTATATATATATATATATCATAATTATATCAATGTAGTGATATGAGACTATATATTGTCATATTTCGAATATTGTTATATGATGATATGTCATAACTGTTGTCTTGTCCTGATGTTAAAGGCTGCATTACAGTACAGTGATGTACATTTCTGAACTTCCCAGTCTATTCTACTTGTTCTAATGCTTTACTGACCTACCATTAGATCCACATTATTAGTGATTATTTATCAAATATCCTATTGTGTTAATATTTTGTGAAAGTACCAATAGTCATCCCTGCAATATTGTTGCATTATTGACATCAAGGTATTAAGTCAAAAATATAACAGTGATATTTGATGTTGTCGCCCAGTCCTAGCATTTATGAGGTGCTGTTGATATTTGATGATTCAATTGTCAATAAAATAGTTACATGCCAAAATTACATTGTTTGTCAAAAAAAAAACCTTGAAATATTATGTTTGCTGACTGTATATTGTAATGTAATCAAGGCAGCAACACAAGAGACTGTAAGTCTTGTATCATATGTATCAAAGCTGTACATGTAACCTGTATGGAGTGGAGGTGTGGATGTCAGTAAATAGATACATTTATAGACAGTAACCCAAATGGTGAGAAATACAACCACTCCAGCCTTCCTTTTACTTTACTTAACATGTTCAAACCAAGCAGCAACCACTATGGTTTGTAAATACAAAGTCAATACCATGAAGAAATGAGAGACACTTTCATCATCTCTAAATGGTGCGTCTAGTGGCCATTTTGGAAATTGTTCTTCCATGAAGTAGAGACTTAAGAGGACTTCTATTGGCACTTTTTGTTTCCATTACCATTTTAATTGTGCCGAGTTGAGCAAAGCCGGGTCTGGCATGGACTCTCTCCAGTAGGACCAAAGCATGCCCACCCTGCGTCCAAGTGACTGCAGTGATGTCTTGTGACCGTGGCCAACCGCGTTAGTACTTTCAGACATCTGTGTTAAGTTACTGTTTGTGAAAACCAAAGATTTCCTGATTTTGCTGTTTCATAGCAGCTTCTACATAACTAAATAACAGGAGACTTTTATTGTGAAGATTTTATAGGGAAGAATAAGCAGAGCTTTTCTATCAGCTATTCTTCAATATACTGCAGGAGGGAAGCATATTTACAGTGGCTGTGGCACCATATTTTGGCTTTGAGGAGTGGTTATTTGATAAGTGTTACAGCTAAATTTGGGTTTTCTGGCTATAGTAACTGACAAAATGGCAGTATGCATTCGATTAGTTATCCTTTTTAGTTTTTTTTTTAGAATCTGTCCTGTTCACATCATGCCAGTCTCCACAGGATATTAATAATGCAACATCCTTCACAAATAGAATATTATAATGTGTCTTTTCAAAAAGTACCTTCTTTGTGAGATGCCGTTCATTCTTGAAAGTAGCTGTCTTGCCACTGTAGGTTTCTGTGGATTGAACTAATTAAAGAAAAGTCACATTGGCTTTGACAGGAGGCCAACAGAACTCAAGGATATGGGAAACTAAGTTGGTCTGTGCCAAAAAGGAAAATGTATTTCATTACGAAATTAGGATGAAAAAATATTAAAATGTGCAGAATAATAAATCATGTTCCAGTTGCAACCAAGCACAAACCTTGTATTTTGCCTGACCACATCTAAAGGCAAAGGTTTATAGCTGTTCCAAAGGGTAATGGCCAAAGGTAGTGTGGAACAGCACCAGTTGTCAGAATAAGATGCTTGCAGTTAATGTTTCTGCAAACCACAGATTCAATTAAATTCCATTTGTACTTGTTGTACGTATATTGACATTTCTACAATACATATGATGTTCAGATTGCATGTGTATAAGCTGAGGGGGTGGTGGTAGAGTTACAGATGAGAAGGCTGTGAGGCTGCTGACCACTGTTCGAGACTGCGTTTCAACATTTGTGAGTCTGAAACCACTGGTATTTGTTAGATGTTGCAACATTTCCAGCCATGTTTATGGCAACAAAACTAGATATTATAAGCCAATATATGATCTTTTCCTAACACTAAAAAATTGTTTTCTTGTGCCTAAACCTAACCAGTGCATGGGCACAGCACTGTCAAAATATAACATTGAAAACTTAACCTAAATAAACATAAAGTTGGCATAAAGACAATACATAAAAAACAATGTCAGCATTTTTAAGCGACTTTGGTTGGATGGAAATACTTGCATCAGGATTCAAATGTTCACATAAGGATGCACACAATCAGACAGTCTTCCCTCAAAGAGATTCATGGTGTTTAACATATAAAGTGACGAGAGAGTACGATGTACAGTATGAAGGATGAAAAAAGAGAGCTTGAGAGAGAAGTTCAAACCCTGCCTTTCTTTTCCCCCTCTGGCTGTTCTTACCAGATTGTCAGTTTTGATGCCCAATTTCTAATGCAGGAAAGGTGTTAGAGGAGTTTGTTTCAGACACTTTTCGGTTATGCAAGACAAATTTAATTTGAAGCAAACTTGCGCCTTAAGCGTCACTGTGGTAGCTCACCCAATTGACCATGTGCCCCATGTACCGAGGCTGATTCCTTAACAGCGTCCTGGGTTTCATTCCAACCTGCGGCCCATTGCTGTGTGTCTTTCCACCTCTGTCTCCCCACTTTCCTGTCCGGCTACAGCTGTCCTATCCAATAAAAGCTAGAAAAAACCCTTAAAATAATGATCTTAAAAAGAAAAAAAAACTTTCTCCTTTAAAGTGAAAAACAGACAAGCCTCCTCCTTCCCCCTAGTGTCTCCAATTAGTAATGTTTTCACTGCTGTCACAAAGACGAACAGATTGCTTTCCATTTTCCTCAGAGTAGCAACTAGGAACTGCACAGGACAAAACATGAGTTTATTCCATCATTAAGTCTATAACGGAGACGTGAAAGCAGACAGAAATGATGCCAGGCTGCCAGCCTGACTGGATCACCCATCAGCCTTCACTTTCCCAAGGCATTTTTCACCCGATGGCAGACAATCTAAATGCAGATGGTGTCATTATTGTATAGCTATTACACTGATCAACAAACATATACTTAGTAATGATACGTTTGAGTAAATAACTTGTCAGTTGCCAGGTTAAGGACCACTACAGCAGCTAAGGAGTCATAGATTCAGAGTTTAAGGAGAGTGAATGTCGGACTTCATTTAACATCACTCTCCTCCCCTTCACTATGGGAAAATTAGCTACCCTAACTCTAACCTGGTCAATAGCTGCTGTACAAACCTAAACAGGCTAGCAGCTATAACCTCATCTTTTAGCCATTTTAATTCCGGGGCTCACCTCGCCACTCACAAATGTTTCACCAAAACAAGTTCCCTGTAAGACTATCTAGGCTTTGTTCCGTTCAAGAAGATTGTGGTTGGTTTAAAGACATAACAACAAGCCACTGTGTTGTGTTGTGCACTGACACCGCGCTGTCGAGGTCTGGCTATGCAACACTGTCAGGAGTTGGTGGAGATCAAAACAGAGCCAAAGGGAGAGTGAATTTGGATAGCCAGACCATGACCCCAAATGAATGTGAATGCTAATGTGTGTGTATGCTGTAAGGGTTGTTGGGGTAACTAGGCAAATGTTAATGCCATATCAACTGTATGAGGTCTAAGGCCCCTTGCTCTGCTGAAAAAAACCCATCAGTACTATAAGTACCCCATTGTCGTTTGTCTGTCTGTCTTTTGAACCTTAACTTAAGTAGTCAGAGATGGAACAGATATGACTCTTACTGGAAGGTCACCATGCTGACATGTCAGCTTCTCCTTCAATCAGATATTCTCCGGTTAAACTGTGCATCATTTTGTGTCACTTCATCATTCCACCTCTGTTCATCCATCTACAGTTCAAATCTCTGTCAGCAAGCACTGAACAAGACATCACACAAAAAGCTGCTGTTTGAGGAGGCCCCAGCTATATTTAGTACATGCACACACACATATCTCTCATTCAAGAACACAGAAACAAAGGCTTTTGTGTCCAGACAGTGTGGACAGGAGGAGGATGAGGTGTTTTTTCCAGTCTCTCCTCTGGTGTATCGTCTCAGTATCGTCTTGAGCCCAGAATGATAAGCCCAGGCAAGCTGATAGCTCTGCTTTGTCTCAGTAAAATGGAAATGCGTTCACACAGTGGGTAGGCCCTGAATGTGGCCGAGTTAACATGGCTGATAACCCTGAGTAGTCAGAGCACATAAGTAGGCTTTATGGCTGATCGGTCTTTTATGGCCTCTATGGTCTTTGTCATACTTCAAGCTAATGTCATCAGTAACTACTCCTCTGGAGATAGTTGCATTAGTCTGGGCCTGCCCACTGTGTTACTGCTTACCTTTTTCCATTACTGTATGACAACTCAAAGATAAGATAAATCTTAAATGATCCCTGAGGGCCAATGGGGTCACTGCAGCCGCACAAAATAAATTATAGATAGGACAACAATGCAGTTTATTGCCGTTTGTTTATGTGTGTGCATGCGTGTGTTAGTGTATCAAAGTGGCGGTGGTGGTGGAGGGGGGTATTAGTGATTAAAGAGGCTGTCCTTCAACCAGAATCGATATGGTGTAATTGCATCCGCGGCGGGGTTTTCCTGTCTTGGGGGGCGTTCCAGTCCTGGCAACAGAGGAGAGCCAGATGCAGCAGCCAATCCACATGCTGCCACGAACTATTGAGCGCAGTCGGCTTTAACGTCATCTGTGCACTTGCATGTGAATGTTTACACTCTTATAATTTCACATTATAATAACATAATCTTGTTCACTTAAAGCTGCAGTTTTTTTCTCTTTCTATTTTCAATGCAGTGAAGTTGCAGGATGTAAAACCAAAACAATGAGCTGACAGAAGCTATTACGCACAGCGGAGGAGAAGTGTGGAGTCAGCTGACATATTGCTGTGTTTATTTTACCCAGTGTTTATGTGAAAATTATTTAGAAAATGATCAGAGCTTTAAGAATATTTGTCCTGAAATTTCTTTGAGCTTATCTACACATGCTCTATGCACACTACAATGCTGGCTACTGGAGCCATTTTTGAGATAATATTGCTACATTGCTCAGAGTTTATATGGAAGCAGAGATTAGAGAGTGTACTATATCTATCAGAGCTGCATCCAATAATCGATGAATTAATTAGCTGTCAATTGATAGCCAACTATTTTATAATCTATTTGAGTCAAATTCTCTGATTCCAGCTTCTCAACTGTGAATATTTTCTGGTTTCTTTACTCATCCATTACAGTAAACCAAATATGTTTAGATCAAATATCTTTTGTTGGACAACACAAGATATTTTATAGACATTGATTGACATTTTTGTACCATTTCTGACATTTCATAGACCGAACAACTAATTGATTAATCAATGAAATAATCGACACGTGGATGGACAATGAAAATAATGGTTAGTGGCTGCCCTAATATCCGTAGCACCATACTTCTTCACTTGACTTTACAGTAAGTGAAAAGTGACATGGATGGAGCAGTGAGATGTATATTTTTCTTTTATAGTAAAAAGTAGATAACAAGGGTCCAGTCGTGAGGAAATACATCAAAATGACACAAAAGACCATATCACCATATCAAGGGCCATCCCAAACCAGCTACTGTGGGATGTAATTGGACAGTAAAACCCTCCAACTACTCATACTTGGAAGCATTTGTGGGGGGTTGTGTAGGAAATACCATATGAATCGTATAAAAGTGCTGTTTTTCTATCGAGTAAACTTTTTTCATGCACATAAACCTCGCTACACTTTTTTCTACTGTCTTTTCATTGTAGGTTTAAAATCAAAACCTACAACTCAGTCCTTTCTCTGTCTTTATACCTTTTTGCTCCAAACACATATCAATGAATTTGAGAAGACTTTACCATAAGTTTTTGCATATATTGCTTGTTATAGATATTGCTATTATTGATATTGATACTGATATTAAAGTCTGTCAGTGGTCAGTGGTTATAGATGTTTCCTCCTATGGTGAATAGTCAATGCAAAGTGCCTTCCATAGCTGTTAGTTGAGTTTAAATATAGGTTGGTTTTAGAAAAGACCCTACTTTATGATGTTCCCAGGAATCACACAGGTCAGACTACAGAGGTTGACCTCTTTATCTCTGTGTGACTGTGTTTTCTGTATATGTGTGTATATGGACTCACTAGATCAGCTGTAGCAGTGAGGGTCTTGACTGAGGATCATAACTGGATAATCTCATCTCTGCCTGAGGATGCAATGTAGTAATTGCAGGCAGTGATGGCTTCACAATAATGAATAGACAATATTTGCCTATAAATGTTTGTTACTCACTGTTGTATGGTGGAGTGTGAGTGTAAGTAGACTTATGGGGCATGGAGGCCCAGTCTGTTATTTCCATCATGGTGCTTCTGTTAGTGAATGGTTGTGGATTAATAGGACTGCTGTCGTGAAATGTTGACGTGATGCTCTGGGGAAAATCTTCTGCCCTGTTTCAACCAAGTTGTAAACATACCGTGACGCTGCCCATTGGTTTGTGGACTACCATTTGGAAGTTTAGTGTTATGGCCATTGACTATCCTGGATCTGACCAAGAACTTAAGAACATGCCACAGCATATAGTCAGTCTCAAGGTAGACACGCCATAAAGCATACCCTGCTTTATCGTGTATTTTACTGTAAATGGGACCACAATTTACATCATGCTGTATTGAAGAAGACTTGAAACTAGCGATTGAAACCATAAACCATAAAGCAACCTGCTGGCCATGAGACAGAATGCCGATTTAAGACGCTTGTACCTTGGCTTCAATTTTTGGACCCGGAAGGTTCGTCCATATCTCTACACTGTCAATGGTTTCAACAATACAATACCCCTGTGCACAAAGCCAGCTCCATAAGGAAATGGCTTTCCCAATCTGCTGTGGAAGAACTTGACTGGCAGATATAGAGCGAGCCACTTAGGGATGAGCTGGAATAGAGATCTTATCAGTGATGGACCTCACTATGAGTGTGAGATGGGCTCTTCTTCAGACTGAAGTAGTCTGAAGAAGAGCTTTTGGCTCAAAATATAAAACAAAAAATCTGTATTACATGCCATGAAATAGCTAATGATTTTTTGGCATATCTTAATTGCTGAAATACCGTACCATGATGCCTGACACCTGTAATGTGATGTTCTCAGTGCTGGCTTGTGTCTGCAGAGCCCAGCACTGTGCAACGTCTCAGTGAGTTTTGGATCCACTTGAAAAATGAGAGTTTTCACCTTCTGGAGTTGATATGTCCCTGTCCTGTCCCTGTCTTGTTCCTGTGAGTCTAAAGCATCCACTGACAGCCAACAGATTTTTAAGGCTTCAAATTTTACACTGGTTTGTTCAATTTGTAAAGTTTTCTGTGGATTCAATATAAAAGATACAGGTGATGGATCCATTAATCTGTCTGTCCGTCCATCATGCCAGCCAGCCAGCCATCTCTCTGTGCATCCATTCCAACTTGCTTGTTCTGTTCAGGATCATTAGAGCATGAAAGTTAGCATGTCTTGCTTACAGGTGCCTCTATCTCTAAGAGATATTGTGAATCTAAGACTCAGTACACAGATTCATTGCCACAGAGCTTAACAAATCTGGGAATTTTACCAACTTGAAACAGTTTCCAACAACTGGTATCGCTATAGTAAATACAACCTTTTCCAAATCCAGGATCTTCCAGCTCCTCCAAGGGGATCCCCAATTGCTCCCTGGCCAGCTATCCTATGACTCACACATCACATAGGATTACCACTTCTGCAAATGATTATTTAGGTGTTATGCTAATGGCACATTTTACATATTTCACTCAAAACCACAAAGGAAGAAATGAAGAATCACAAAAGTCATCTTCTCGGAACCATGAATTTAGAAAATCCATGGACTAGATGTAGGGATGAGTAGTAATTTATAAGATCAATACTGATTCACGCAGAACGGTTCATTTACGGCAGTGTACAGTATATGTTGAGGAGTTGCCCTCTGTGAGCATGCAAACCAGCAACTGTAACCAAGCACAGGTGTGTTTTATCACGCTAGAGAAGAGAAAGAATGTAGCCAACAGGACGTATCATATTCCAAACACAATACTCAGCACAGAGGCTGTTCAGACCTCACAGCACACAACCAAAACAAGCTGCTGCTGTCATTCAAAACACACTGGTTTAGTAAGGTAGAGGTGTAGTATAGCAGTTTACCTATGAGCGTGACTATAAAGGATACTTTTGCACTTCCTAGGAAACACACACTTAAAGCAGGATGTCATGAACACCATTAGGCTGAGCTAGATTAGCTGACACATGACTATCATGTAATGTCCACTGGTGGAGGAAGTATTCAGCTCCTTTACACGAGTAAAAGTAGCACTACCATAGTATATAAATACTCTATTAGAAATAAAAGTCCTGCGTTCAGAATTGTTCTCAAAAGTAAGATAAGTGCACCTTATGCAAAACGACCCTTGTCCGTATTATTGGATTACTTTAAACGCTGCATAAACGTGCATTCAGCATTGTAATGTTGTAGCTGGTCGAGGAGCTAATGCAGGATTTTAGAAACTTGTCACTCTTCATCAGGAAGTAAAACTCTTATCTATTCCTAGTTCTGAAGAGCGCTGGTGACATTTTTGTCATTCTGTCTCGTCCCACAGACTTCAATGATTCTCTGACGTCGAGTGCTTGGAACACAAGCCTTGTTGAATACATTCTTCTCAGACACTCTCATCAACTATTGATGCTTTGTAGCGTGATAGGTCCTTAATGATGGTATTTGTATTTTTATTTATTATTTTTAGTGTATGTGCTGTTCCTGATGACAACAGCTGTCAATGAGAACATACTGGATATGTGTGGGACTCAAGTTTCTGACAGCTCGCCTGCCTCATTACCAAACTCCTCATTTCTTTTTGTTTGGCCTGCATCTTTCTTGTATGTATTTCTTGGCTCATTTGCTTTGACATATTCTTCTTTTACTCCTTCTGTTCGAATACTGAAAGTGTATTGACCTTTCAGGCCTTACTAACTTTGTCTCGAAATCTTGACAAAATGGCAGGATGGGTTATTTCATGTAGTTTTACACCTGGTTAACTCGGTACAGGGGTCATGGTTCAGTATGAGTTCGGTACAGCGGAAAAAAAGCAACAAAAAAATCCCAAATGCATGAGGCTAGGTTTCTTTACCATTATTTTCATTGGACAGTAGTATAAGTTGCATATTGTGCCAGCTCGTGTCCACTTAGCTCCACCTGAGACATTGGCACAGCCAATAATGCATTATAATCAGTAAACAGTGAATGTACACTCTCACATAGGTCATATTTTTATGCAGGGCTGATTACAAAAACCCAAATGTAAATGTGATACAAATGCAAAATTAATTTTATGAATTTTCCCACTAGCTCGTGTTTCTCATTAGAACTTACCATAGAAAATAACGCATCACCATGTCATCGTCTTATCTTATTGTGTCTACTTCTTCTGCTTTTGTTGTTTAATGGCATTTGGAAAACAGCTTTTAGATGCATTGCTGCCTCTAACTGGATCAGACTGGATCAGAACAGTTAGAATCTCGCCCATAGACTTATGCTCTCCGACGCTACATGTACCATTGGACCCCCAGTCAACTATATCAGGGTTATTACCATAGGTTGGCACATAATCATCATCACCATGATTGTCAACCAGACTATAAATCATTTTTAAGAAGTTTCCACACAGAGAAGGAAGCCTGTGCAGTGGGAAAGGCTCTGTTGTATCCAGTGGAACCTGGCCCTGTTCTGTTTTAAAGAACAAGCCAAAGACCTGCAAGATGACTCCTCCTTGTGTATGAGAGTAATTAGAAGTTCTTCCTGCAGGGGAGCCCAGGCCTAAATTATTAATCTGAAGGGAGCCGTGGCAAAACATGTCATGCTACCTGCGTCTTTTGTCCAACATGCACAGTCCATGGTGGAGGAGCAGCTGTTAAGGTGCTTTGTGTTGGAAAATAGATTTGGAGTGTGAAGGGCTGTGTGTGTGCCTGATGGACTTGTAGGAGACAGTAGCATAGTAGCATGTCTGCACATTTGTATGGATATGTAGATGTGTGTCAGAGATAAGGCGGAATTGTGTGAATGCAGTATGGGAACAGCAGCAGCAGCCGGCGGTGTGTGTGTGTGTGTGTGTGTGTGTGTGAGTGTGTGCAGCAGAGCCGACAGAGGATGGAGCTGTTTTGATCAGAGAAAAGAGAGATGGAGATAAAAAAGCTCTCATCCTAGCAGAGCGGTAGCAGCAAGGCTCTACAGGGAGGGAAGAGACTCAGGCTGACAGAGAGATGAAAAACAGGCAGGATCTGGAAGGCGGGGGCACAGTCAGTTTTTGGCTGAACACTGGTAATCACAGATGGATTTTTTTCTTTAATGCTCACTTTTATCTTCTCTCTCTTCTTCTCTTCCTTTTTGACAGATATGTGTCACAAAGATGTCCACACGCAGCTGCCAGGGAACAGACTCGGTCATCAAGCCCCTGGACACCATCCCTGAGGACAAGAAGGTGAGAGTGCAGCGCACGCAGAGTGGCTTCGACCCATTCGAGAAGCCCGCCAGCCAGGTGAAGAGGGTCCACTCTGAGAACAATGCCTGCATCAATGCCAAGAGCTCTTCCGCTGGCAAGGAGTCACCCAAACTGCGTCGTCACTCCAGCCCTAGTTCTGTAAGTACACTTTTCACGTGCAGAGGAGAGAGCTGCAACTAACGATTATTCTAATTATCGATTAATCTGCTGATTATATAAACCATTTAGTGACTAATCATTTAAAAAAAAACAAAATCGGACAAATTAGCGCATAATGATGTGTTCTTTTGTCCAACCAGCAGTCCAAAGCCCACAGACTCTTCATTTACTTTCATTAATGACACAAAAAGCCGCAAGTCCTCACATCTAGAAGCTGGGATCAGCTGACATTTGACTTTTTGCTTAAAGAAATGACTTAAACAACGAATCGGTTATTACAATACTTTAATTTTCTTTCAATCAATCAGTTGATTTAATCGTCTTATCGTTGCAGCTCTTCTAAAGCCACACTAAAAAGTCTGTCATCCTTATCATTATGTTTGGCACCACATGGCATTTTTATAACTGAACACTTGGCAACCACCATCCAAAATCCTGCACCTGATTGTGAAGTCATTAGTAGCAAGAAAGTATCCTGGAAAAGTGTAACTAAGAGACCTATTCAACGTTGTTTAGCAGACAGGGGTCTTTCTAACCTCTGATTGCCTGGTGCTTACATCACCAGGGCCTGGCTACACAACTTTGATTGTAGCTTAGATCTGTTAAAAGCTCAAATCCCACATAGACCAGTTAGACAAAGCTGTCTAATCCTTGACTCTCTTAGAAAAACCTAAACCCAACCTATTTAACTAGTTGCCCTTTAACAACCTCATGCTAGCCCTTTGATTATTTTGTTAGCAGGCTAATTAGCCCTATCCTAAATTACAGTATGTCTGTTGCTCAGCACAAAATACTCTTATTTCATTAAAAAGTTATAACCCAGGCTTTTGATGCAGAGGGAAGTTATGAGAATCAAATATAAAATGACTTCTAAGATTAAAAAGGCACATTTTTGCTTCTGTACTTTTGTATCTATAAAGTTTATTTTTCAATTGTAAAAACTTAAATTTAAGAAGTGCGTTGTTTTAAAAATGCAAAACTCCAAAGCTTTACAGGTCAGACATAGGGAATGAAAAACCGTAGGGAATGACGTAGGGAATGAAAAACCCCTTGCCACTTCACTTTTTTTAAAATCTGGCCCTTCTAAAAAAATGTAGTTGAATAGGCCTGACCTAAACCAGTACAACTGAAGTGGGTTTCTGTTACTTTTAAAAGCCAAAACAAAGTTTTTATCTTTTTTTTCTTCCTCTTTCTAATAATACTTTGACTTCATGAGTAATTAATGAATGCTTGCTTGATTACAAAAACACAGGGGTGTTGCTGTTTTGTCTGGTATGATAAGTAACTTACGGTGGCTAATGTTAGCTAGTAGTAGCAA
The DNA here is from genome assembly GCF_965226575.1 of Pagrus pagrus. NCBI lineage: Eukaryota > Metazoa > Chordata > Actinopteri > Spariformes > Sparidae > Pagrus > Pagrus pagrus. The sequence continues at coordinate 29,251,224 of NC_140191.1, forward strand.
ACTTTAGATAGTGTACATTCTCGTGTGAGTCAGTAACATAGAAAACATACCACACCTCATCTGAGACACACAGTGTGTTGCCCAGTCCAGTTCTCTATTGCTCGTAGTCAGGCTACCTACTGATGTATTGATGATATTTACCGTTAGGAAATGCTCAGAAACTTTTGTTTTCTTTTCCAGATTTTCTTGAAATTTGGTTTAACTGGAAACTTAGCTTATGTTCTGTGACTGTACCGTTTAAGCTTAGTTCTGTGAGACAACCTAGACAAGCCTTGAACATATATAAACTGTCAGAACTTCTTTTATTCACATTATGACAGCTACACAAGAGTGTAGAGATCTGTTAATGGGTGGGGAAATGATTGGAACAAAGAGCACCCTGACCACAGTGGAAGTTAGGCCCTTGGTTGGAACAACATTATTGGTACTTGAAGCATATAAAAACAATGGAAGCCCCAAATGATTATATACATATTTCAAGATCAAACCCCACTAATGACAACTGTAGGATGCCCTTGCTACTTGGCTTGGCTTTGACATGTTAACGGATTTTCAAATGCTGTCAAATCTCCGATTACATCTGTATTTCTCAGGTCTTTTGCTTTTGCAGCCAAGCTCTTTTTTTTCTCCATCTGAAAGAAATGTTCCAGCCTGTTTCCTCCATTCCCTCACACAGTCAAATGAAGGCTGTTGCAAGATTAAGGAAATCATGTTGTTTGTACAACATGATTTCCTTAATCCTCCAAATGAGATTTTCAGGTTTTATACTTATGTGGTTTTTTTTTTAGTTTAGTTCCAAATGTGAAAAGAATAATAAATGTTCGCACAAGTCCAATTTACTAAGTGTGATATGAGGCTTTACTGATTGCCTGCCAGCATCGCTGCGACACACTAATTAATTGTTTCAGCCATGATTATGAAAATGGGTAAATTTTCCCTTTCATTGCTCTTTTGTTTCGACAGCCCGACCAGCCGAACTCTTAGATTTCACAAACAATCTCATGGATTGAAAAATAGGATAGTGGTCTTCTCTTCGGCCATCAGACTTGAAGAATAGCCTTGCATGTCTAGATGCTTGAAGATAATGGATTTGAATTGGCATAGATACTTTCTGTGAACACTGCACTCATGTCTTTTACCCAATAGCTCTATTTCAACAGTTTTGCAGTCTCTTGTGGTAAAATACCCATATCTGCGAAACTATGATGCTAAAAAAATCTCTTTTTTAAAATCTCTCACTCTTTCTTATCGGCAAAAGCTAATGTAGGAGTCTGTTAGGTAGCAGGCTTTTTGTTTTCAGTCAGAGCAGTCAGATCTTAATTAAAAGGACAAATGTCATCTGCAGCAGACTGTATCAGCTGTAGGCAAGACTTTAAAAGTCTGTGAGGTAAAACTATACTGTATATACTCAACAACCATAAGTGAAATGTGTGTTTTTGTTGTTCAGACCAGTGTGGCCACTCTCTGTAGACGAAGGATCTAACTGATCATGTCGTCAATTTCAGGGGAATCTTTCATTTAAAATTTCATGCATATCACATTCTTTGGCTGAAGTTCTGCGTGAAGATCTTCAGTATTTGAAGACATTCGATTTTTAAAGGGGAATTTCAGTGTTTTTAAACCTGGGCCATACATTTACATGTTTTGGTGTGTAAATGATTCAAACTTACCAAAAGCTTTGGAATCAGTCCAGTGGATCGCATCAGCTGGCAGCTGCGAGACAGCTGCATCCGCTACAATGTGATCCCGTGAGGCAACTCCGACAGTCAAAGTTACATCCACTGAAGCTGCTAGTTTTTGCCACTGACAGGCTGAGGTTCATGCAAGAGGTGAGTTGGAGAAATGAGAGGAGTTTACCGAGAAAGAATTTGTCTCCACAGTCATGGCTAAATATTTAGCTGATTCTGACCATCGAGATGATTATTTAATGAAAAGGTCTATCTCTGTAGGAAATGTTTCTGTAATGTTGGCAGACAACCTCTGCCTGCCAGTGGCAAACACATGCACGTTTAGTGGACGTAACTTTGTCTGTCAGAGTTGCCCCAAAGGATTATATTGTAGCCATTGCAGCTGCCAACTGATGCGATCCACTGGACTGATTAGCTTAGATACCAAAGCTTTTGGTAAGTTTGAATTATTTACACACCAAAACATGTAACTAAAGGGCCCAGGTTTAAAAATACCAAAGTTTCCCTTTATTTCAGTGTGTCAGATACCTTTAGGTAACATTTTATGTATTATATTGTTCACCTTTTTTTGTTTTCTGGTTGTTACTACAGGTTGTGATCATTAATCTTGCCAACATTCAATACAGTTTAACTGTACTAACTTGCAAGCTAAAGCAGTTTAAATAAGGGGAAAAATTCAGACTTGATAAGCACATTTGAAACTGCATTCACATAAACAGCAACACAAGTAAGGCGGAGATGTCCTTCTCAGGTTTTTTTTGTTTTGTATGCAGTATTTGAAATGTACAATGTGATGAAACCTACCTGTTTCTCCCACTGTACATATTCCCCTTGTTTGATCATTTACTATGGCAAATAATATTTTTTTAGCCAGCTGTTGTAGAAAGCAATCCTATGTTGCTCAGAAATATTCCTGTCTTAACTGACAGTATGTGGGATCCTTTCATTGAGCATACTGTAGCATTAGTTGAGGTATACATTAACAGTTGTGAGCGTCATAGAGCGTCATAGCCTGTTAGAAACAATGTAAAGTGTGGGATTTTGTTTATTTTAGTTAGATTTTTGCTTCATGTTTGATGAGAAAGATTTGGTGGTGTGCAATTGTTTATTTATTTTCCTCTTTTTTAAAAACTGAATTCTGTACGTTTGATTCAGGTGTGCTGTTATTGTTCCATGTGGTTCCATGTATAATGAGCCATGGTGATGGTATTGTATGAAAAAAAAGGAAACAGATACAAAGAGGGGAAGGTGTGGAATGGTCGATGAAGACTGTTGTAGATAGTTTGTGGATGAATAATGCATTAGCAGGGAATCTCTTTGTAGTCCAATCTCAGCGTCACTGAGAGAGAGGCAACATGAGTGTCTCTGAGAGGTTCTTCAGGCCAGCAGGAGGGGAATATCTTGCTGTCCAACTGAGCTGTTTCACAGACTGAGTTACATTTCCTGTTTGATCCCAGGAGGAAATCTAATTGGTTTAGAGAAGGCCTCAGAAATGCTGAGCTTTATAGAGCTGCTAAGGATTATCCATTCATGCATTTTGTTGTTGTCAAATGAACGAGAGAGCTGTGTGCCAGTGCCTTACTATGGATTCAATCTAAGCAGGCTTTGAGGTAGTGCGTTTACACTGGAAAAGTGACTACACCAAATATACTCCAGTAAAAATAAGCATTCATACTGAAAAACACGCCATTTTTGCTGTCAGTGATCTCTAATATCCCACAATGCAATGACATGGAGGACAAGGTTAATAAATGACTAAGCAGTGATGCTCAGAGGGTCCATCTCAGAGCCAAAAAGTGATACATTTACTTTCTTTACCTGTTTTTATTCATAAAAGACACAATACTCAGCTAGAATGAAAATCAGTATCCTGGACAGTATAGTACACATTATATACAGTACTGTATGTAGAACACAATACAGTACATTTTTAATGATGACCTGGTTAACTGATTGCTCTCAACACTAGGTAATGGGCAATGGAATGGTGGTTATCTTGTTGCTAGCTGTTGCTGTCTAAAGCCCAGTTTGCACAGACCTAGAATTACCTGGAGACCTCTAGTCATTTTTAATACTTGCGGCAGAAGTATGTGAGCTTAATCCTGTGCATACTGGGTTAGGGTCGGGTGTCCGTAAATTGTAAAGTTAAATTCCAGACTGGGTTGGCATATTACCAACCATATTCACCAAAAACACGGGTCCTGTGATAATATTAGTCCAAAGCGAATCGGCATGTCAGTGATTTGAGGTCGTTTTTCCTTTTTAAAACATGTGTTTCCTGGTTTTAGAAAGGCTGAAAAGGTAAGAAGTTTGATCGTAAATCATATGTATGCATATGGAAAATATATAGATCAGCAGTCAACAGCTGTGCTGTGAGAACGGCTACAGTGACGTTTAAAAGTGATGACAGAAGGTTAGGAGCAACAAAAGGTCATATTAAAGTGCAGTCTTAGAGCATCTGTTACTTCATGTGAATGAGCTACACATGTGTATTTATGCTTGTAACACATGCGGAAAGTGTGCAAATCAACTCTAAACTGTATTAATAATGTGGCTGCTGAAGAACAGACGCATCGTCAGTCACACATTTTGATGAACTGCCAAAGTACACAGAGTAAGATACACTTAAGTGATCAGCAGTAATCCCCACACACAGCGACATGCATACAGGTTACCATGGTTACCGAATGATTTGAATAAATATACTGTACATGACCGATATGGATTGCCTAAATCAATACACAATCAGCTGATGGATTTAACAGTGGTATAGTTTTAGAAATCCTACTACCCATAAAGAAGTGTAGTTGTCTGTTTGATTTCACAATCCAAACGCAACATAACAGCGTCCTGAAGTGACCAAGAGACCAGCTGCTCGTTTTTAAAGCAGTAGTCAGATTGATTGACACCTTTCAGCCCAACCAAACCGCACTAACCTGGCAACACACCAGGGTTCCTTTGAAGTGAACCAAACAGGTAGGCTGCAGACGCACCCTGTCCATTGATCAGCCACGTCCCTCTGCAGCAGCCAGTACGTTTAAGTTAAAGTTAAAGCCGAGCAAGTTTCTTCTTTTCATCTCATTCGGGTAAGAACACATCCAATTCTGGGCCTCGTTTCCTCCGAGCTGTTCTTACCTCTCTCTCTGTGAAATCTCAACAATGAAAAGTGTCTAAAAGTTGTGAGCTGACGATTAAATGAAGGATATTCTCTCACATGAAGGCTTTGTGAAACTCTCTCTCCTCCTCGCTGACATTGCACCTCCCAGATGATGCAGTGGGGAGCCTCCAGATTTTAATATCTCTCATAGACTTGTAATGTCTTCTGTGAAATCCTCCGAGATTTCTTTTCTGGGTTAGTGAATTCATCCTTTTATATTAACTTTTCATATCTTTTTCTTTTTCCTCAGCCTACAAGCCCCAAGTTTGGAAAGGCTGATTCTTATGAAAAGCTGGAGAAGCTGGGAGAGGGTTCATATGCGACAGTTTACAAAGGAAAGAGCAAGTAAGTAGTGCGTGCATGTTGAATCAGTCCTAATCTAGTTACTCTTCTTTAGAGTTCACAAGAGCCACTCATGCAGCCACTGAATATTACATTTAATTATACAGGAGCAGTGCTGTAACTTAATGAATTCATTAAATGGAACGGCAATAACAGTTACACAGTCTGGTTTTATGTAAATAATATTTTCTCCTCCTGTAGAGCTGCAAATCCCACACATGCGGTGTAATTTCTTTTATTATAATCACTATAGGATGGATGTTTTTATGCTCTGATTCAACAGTTATGTTCCATTTTTTTATGGTGTGCTGCGTTTCTGTTTTCCTAATTAAATTCTAGCATATGAATCGTTCACACACTGAATGTAAGAAACTACACAGACTTTAATCATCTCTGCCATGTTGTTAGTATGTGTGCTCCTCACTATAACAGCTTTGATTGGTGAGCTTCATTCAGTTGTAATCCTGTGGCCTTGTCCCGGGTCTCACTCCACTGCCGCTAAATTACATTTCATTGACTTAACAATCCTTGCTGTTCTCAGACTTCACTGATTTTAATAGATTCTTTTTTTCATGGTGCCAAAAACCACAGAATTACCATACTTTGTCCGTCCCGTCTATTGTTGCCAGGGTGAATGGGAAACTGGTGGCTTTGAAGGTGATTCGTCTGCAGGAGGAAGAAGGGACGCCCTTCACAGCCATAAGAGAAGGTAAGAGGTTCAGAGGTGGAATGGAAGTGCTTACATATGACTGGAATACATAAACGGACTGAAGTGAAATTATCATGACAAAACTGATACTTTAAAAGTGCTCGGGCCCTCCCATGCTGCCTCTTTATTATTTCTTCAAAGGAGATTCATGTGGAACGTGATTTGAGGACACAATTTGGTGATTTGTTGGGCTCAGCCCCACTCCCAACGCATCAAATACAGAAGCTTGGTCCATTGTCCAACGTGTCAAACTATTTCTGGAGGCGCACCTCTAGCTAGGGTTAGGGTTACTTTATTGGTCTCCACCAGGGAGAAATTTGTCTCGGAGATGGGAAAGAAGTTGCAGCACAAAAATGACATACAATAAAAAACAACATGCAGTACAAACGTACATCAGGTTAAAAGTCAGTGGTGGAATAGACACAGACTCACACTGGACGATCCTACACATATACTGCCATAAAGCTAGTTACAAGCTAGCTAGTAGTATAAAAAGTGAGATAAGTCCTGGACACAGGACTTAGTTATCCCTGCTTTCTGCTGGGAACATAAGATACTTAACTTAAGTTACGTAATTGAACATTCATACTTATTTTAACCCAAACCATGATGCTTTCCTTAATAAAGTAGTTTTGGTGCCTAAACCTAACCAAACTGCAACTGTTTCACAGTGTTAACAGTCCAAAACTCATCGTCTGCACTCAGCCATAAAGAGATTTGTAGTGTGAAGTATGTGGATGACACCACCATCACTCAGCTGCATTATAAACCATGAGAGTTAATATCTGGAGGAAATGAACAGTCGTGCAGAGAGGTGCACAGAGAACAACGTACTGCTCAGTGTCAGCAAAACCTAGGAGCTGATTGTTGATTTGAGAAAGAAGGAGGCAAAGACACACAGCCCTGTCTACATCAGTGGAGCTGAGGTGGAGCAGGTGAAAAGTTAGGTTCTATGGAATTACCATCTCTGAAAGCCTATCGTGGTCATCACACGTCACCACCCTGGTTAAATAAACTCAGAAAAGTCTCTTCTGCCTACAGAAAATTAGGAAGGCTAAATTCCTGAACCAGAACCTGGTTGACCAGATGATGAAGCAGCTGCATTCCCCAGGCTATGAGACTCCTCAATTCATCATCAACACTCCCTCTTCTAACATAGACGTAGCACAAAGGACTCAAACGTAGTTATCTTCTTTAAACCCTCATGTTTTAAAGAATAAATAAATTACCTTGTAATAAGTGAACTGTCTGTCAGCAAGCTTTATTTTGAAAGTCTAACCAGGTGTGTAGCATTTATTATTGCTAACTTGAACATGGAGCCCTGCACATGCAAAATTGACACCAGAGGGGTACCTACAGTGTACAGTGTACAGTGTCAGGTTGAAGCTTAGAGCCACTGACCAAAGCTGGCATAGTTTGGCAGTGAGAACATGCTGTCGAGGCTCAGACATACAGGAAACTCAACCAGCTCAAGGCATCGCCTCATGGTTAGACCCTCAAGGAGAGAAGATCAGGATCAAGAACAACAATCAAAGTTCCCTTAAGCCTGAAGTGCATTTTGCAGAGTAGTGAAAACTCATACAAGACAAATTCTGCATGTTTTGAATCTCATAGTTTAATTGCTGCTGTGATTCCAATAATGGTAACACTACATCAGGGCCTTCTCATATTTTATCTGAAGAATATCAGCCTTTGCCATCAAACAGAAGATTTTACTCCCACAGGCTGGACTGAACAGACTGTAGAACTCTCTGATCCTCAGTCTGTCAACAGTTCAGTCACCGTTTGGGTTCTAAGTAGGCCTCAGTGTTCCTGTGTAGACTAAGCTCTGAATGTCAAAGTCAGTAATCACACTAATTGCACTTTGTTGTTATGTTAAATGTTGTGTGTGTGAAACAGTTTCTCTGGGACGCAACGTACAATACAAATTTCAGACAAATATTCTGATAATAAAAAGAAATCCATCACAATCAATATTCGTCTTTAATACATTTGGATTTGTCATAGTTACATGTATCATAGTTGTCTAGTTACAGTTAGTTAATAGTTACAGGTTTTTGTGAACAGGTGTGTCCAGCTGGTGACATCTGCATCAGTGCAAATGACTGTGTGCTCCCCTGCTCAATAGATTTAGACTTCAATTGTGGAATACACTAATATATCATCAACATTTACCAATCATGTCTTTGTAATGTCATAGCTCAGCAGCTCGGGAAAATACTTACATTGGAGAAGTTTGTCTTTCTAGCATGAATTTACCAAAAGGATCCATTTAACCGAAACCAAATTGTCCAAACTTAACTAATTATTTTAGTTCCCTAAACCTAACCAAACAGAGACAGAAAACTGAAAAGAAACTGAAAATAATAAGGGATCTTAATGTAAAAATAATAAGTGAACAGTATATGAACCCCACTTGTCTGCCATATTTAACCCCATTGCCCCATAGACTATATTGAAAATCTCTTAACAATAAGATTCTGAAATTCATGTCACTATTTAAGATACCAAAAAGCAGCTGTCTCCATTTTTCATAGTAAGGCTCATAATTAAGTATTCAGTACATACAGCACCATAGCCATCCATCTTTTCAAGGATTTACTAGAAATCATTTTCAAAATGTAAGTTATTGTTGAGGAACAGGTTAAATCTATTTCACTGACAGATTGTTTTTCTTCTTAATTACACTAACGCTTTAAGGCTGCAACTCAGTTATTTTCATTATCGATTAATCTGCCAATTATTTTCACGATTAATTGATTTAGTCCATAAAATGTAAAGAAAATAGTTAAAAATGCAAATTTTTAAGCACAAAATGACATCTTCAAATAGCTTCTTCTGTCCAACTAACAGTCCAAAACCCAAAGACTATTCATTTATTATCTGATAAAAGACAAGCAGCAAATCTTCACATTTAAGAAGCCAGAACCAGCAAATGTTTGACATTTTTCTTTGAAACATGACTTATGTAATTAATTGATCATATTTTGTCTTTTGCTTGACTCATCGATTAATCGCCTAATCACTGCGGCTCTATTAGGGGCTCAATAGTACAAATAAATGACTTTTTGAGATGTACTTTATTGCAGTAGATATTCCTAAAGGACATTGACTTCTAAAATGCTTGAACATTGCTAGAAAGATGCAGTATGCCCTTAGTACATCCCATTCTGCTAACCTGTTGTCTTAACAGCAGCACAGAGCTGTCCAGGCTTGGTTCGTCCTGTCAGTGTGTATGTGAAGCACTTGAAGGCCTTCAGTTTACTGAAACACTCAGCTCCACACACAGAAGTGGTTTTGGAATTTAGGTGAGAAAATAATTCTCTGTTTGATGAGTGAGAGCCACAAGCCACTGACACACACACACACACACACACACTCACGTACACACACACGTTCCAAACTCTCCCTATGAGTGTATCAGAGAGGCACTTCTAAATTGAACTAATTCAGCAGTTACTGAGCAGGAAGCTCCCAGTGCTGATATGTGAGCAGCATTACAGACTGCTGCTGAATAAAGTAATATATCTAGAGTAGAGAGATCTGATCTAGATGTAGAGATTTGAGCATATGTGTGTATATGTCTGTGTGCTTATTAAAATGACACACACTCACCCTCATTACTAGAGCTGAGGGGGGTGTATGTGTGTGAGGGAGGGGTTGGATCTTCAAACGGTTACACGATCTTTGAGGTATTTATAGTGCGAACCTCCTGCTTACTGAGAGGACTCCTGCCTTATCAGATTTTTTAACAACCTTTAGGTACTCAGGATGAATGTATTCATGAGGCTCCATCACTCGCCGGCTCTCTGAAGATTTGTCTGTCAAAGCTCCCCTCTGCCCTTGGAAAAAGAACTTTGTGTTTGCTAAATTAATCACATTGGCGACCGTCTGAAAATCCCATTTTTGCCTCATAATAAAAGCTGTGCTTATGATGCTGCTCTCATTCTGTCCCAGTGAAACTGTTCACTGTGTAGTCTGACTGTGGCCCGATCAGTTTTCCTGTCAGCTGTTTATTTGCCTGTAAATTTGTCTCTGTGGTTGCAGGAGAAGCTTTGCAGTTTGTTGCTCGAGTATAATCACACTCTGTGATTAAACTTCTGCAACATTTGTGCCTTGAACAGGCTGTGTGAAGGAGAAAACAAACTGATGACTTATTATTACGTCGGGGCTGCCCCCGAATAATCAAACATGTTTGATATTAAGATTTAAAATCTGGATGATTACGTCTGTACATCTTGACAACCACATCACCCAGTGACAGAGGCATCCCAGAGCAACTGTTTGGTGTTGCAAAGAAAAATTCTAGCCCTTGAGGCTAATATTAGCTAGCACACTACTGTAGACAGGAGTAGTGTGTATTCTGAATGCATTTATCTTTTGAAGGTTTGTTGCTAACTCAACCCACAGTTTTTACTGGCTTAAACTCAACCTCAGTCAACCGTGACAGAAATAAGCCGACCAATGAGCTGATGATCTTTAAACATCAATACCTGATGAAAAAAGTTTAAATTGAAAATGTAATTGAATCATAACCTGAAAATTTAAATTAACATCGCACTATGGATTTTGAGAACCATGACGCCCCTAATTACCTCCACCAAGGAGGTTATGTTTTCACCCGTGTCTGTTGGCTGGTCGGTTGGTTGGTCTGAGAGCAGGATTACACAAAAAACACTGAAAAGATTTCCATGAAACTTGGGTGGGTCTCAGCCCAGAATAGACCCCATTAACCTTTGATGCAGATTTGGATAAAGGGACAGATCCAGGGTTTTTTCTGTTTCTTTAACATTGCACTGTAGATAGGGTGCTTTTTGACCCATTCGTTAATTTCTCTGAGAAAAGTGCATGATGATAAAAATTAGGCATATTTACTGTCTATGATCAGGTGATCTGAAATGATGGTATGTTTTATTAAGAGGTGTAGAATCTCATCATGAAAAACTGTGCAATTTCTGTAAACCTTTGCTCACTGCACAATGTGTTATTTTTCTCTCTATCTGCACAATCCTCCCAGATTGTTCTCAAAGCGAATCACATGTGAAAGTCTTAACAAGTCTGTCCCAGAATGTGCTGATCACACCCAGCCTCCTCAGCACGGCTGTGGGAAGCGTTGCCAGTAAAGTAATGGGCAGTCTGATCTCCCTAACACATCATCTCCCTACTCTACTTATTAACAGTGTCTGTTACATCATAGTGTTGACAAGTGAGTGTGAGAACGGCCTCAGTAAATCCACCTTGTGTTTTCTTTTTCTGTTTTAATCTTTTCTTAATCCCCTGTATTTATGTACTGAGGCTTACACAGGCCCGTGTTGCATCCTAATGATGCAGATAATGAAGTCATAGATCATAGCAATTCCTCTGGTGTCTCAATATGTGATTCCCATTAACTCTCTCTGCCTCTGTCTGTTCTGTCTCTGCAGCATCTCTTCTGAAAGGCCTGAAGCATGCCAACATCGTGCTCCTCCATGACATCATCCACACCAAGGAAACCCTGACTCTGGTCTTTGAATATGTGGTGAGGCTGCACACTGCCATGCTGAGATCACCCACTTAATCTCTTTGTGGACAGTCTGTAGACGTCTGAAATTATGTAGAGAATCTGTTTTTAGTGTTTGTTCAAAAATAAAAGAACCCCGCAGCTTTAAAGGGCGCAGAGGTCAGCGCTCTCTCTGTGTCTTGCGTTTGATTGATTTGACCTCAGTGTCTAGCTGCTGACTGAGTTTCAGTTTTTAATACTCTGCCCACAGACACATGAGCTGTGGATATTTTGATTGGCATGCTCTTGTTTATAGGGCACTTGAAGAATGTTAAAGCAGCCTGGATTTTTTCCACTCTTTGCTCGGTGCCATAGGATGGCAGCCAGAGGAACCAGAGGCTGGTGTGTCTGTGCCCAGATTAGGAAGCCAGGCGGCCATTTTATAGGAAGGTCACCGTTTCCATAACTGCCCTGACGAGTACTGTGGACACATATGACAGCAAAGGACTTTATAATGATGTATTTATGGCCTAGAGGAAAACTTCCTGCTAGAAAATGGAGGTGACCACAGTTTACAGTTGGTAACTAAAGCATGCAAGGAATAGAGATGTCCTTGGCTGATCTGCAAGGTCGGTGCTGGATCTGATCATGTCCAGAAACTCTAAGGTATATTTGTAAATTGATCAGTATTGGATGTTTCTTAGCACAATTCAGTTTAGTTGTTTAGGTTAAACCACTTAACTCTGGGTACAACACCTGACTGTTTCTCTGTTAACCAAGTCTCAGCTAGAGCCCAGTTTATATATCCTTTTAAAGAAATGAGAAGTTATTGGGTTTTGGATTTTATATGATGCTGATAGATCATTATCGGGTACTCCCAAATCTTGATATTGTTATTGGCCAAACAAAAGTCAGAATTTGACTTTTTTGGCAACCACTGCAGCTCCCATTGGTCTACAGGAATGACAAGCCGCAGCACTACTTATAAATCGATCTAAGAGCTTAGTAGTTCTAGTGCTTCACTGTGCTTCAAGAATTCTGATGCCTGCATATGACCTAAGCAAACGAGACCATCAGCCAGAACACTGGCTTTTTCCATATAGTTATTAGAGTCATTCTTAATGCCTGTTCCTGTGTCAGATTCCCTGTGGAGTTATAACACAGCTAAACATTAGCTTTCTCAACAAAATGACTATAACCAAGCAACCAGTTCTTTTAGCTGTAGGCTACAGTTAGGCTAACCTACTGTAGGTGTATGAATGGCACTTAAACAATGTTAACTTTGTCTTGTCATCATCATGTAACAGTTATAAGTCTAAGTTAGCCACCGTAAGATACAGTAACTCATTGTCATGCATCCTGCAAACAGCTGTGTTTAAAAAAGAAAAAGTAGTGTTAAATATATGCTGTGTCTTTCTATCGCTGACTTCCAAACCAATACACACAGAGGCGGTGACAGCTTTTGTCCCCAGGAGCCATCATAATCTCCCTCCTACCTGTGGTGCTATTTATCCAACTTGATTGTTTAGGTGGGAACTGCTGAGTTTTGGAGATATCGGCTGCAGAGATGTCTGCCTTCTCTTAAATATAATGGAACTAGATGACTTATGGTGCTCAAAGCTCCAAAATACATTTGAAAAACTCAACACTAATGTCTCTTGAAACCATGACCCAGTTACTATTATCCAGTACTGAGCTAGTTAACGTTACAGCTCCAGCAAGGAGGAAGTTGTGGAATGTTTACATCCCACACTGTCACATGCACAAGCCTCTCGTCCACGAGTAGATGCATGCTTCTGTCTGTGTTGTGAGACGGAGTAGTTCAGTAGAGACAGCGTAGTTCCTACGTGACACTGCTCACAACAAGGTCTGTGGATTATTTTGAGTAATGGGGTCATGATTTCTGGAAAGTCTTTGCTGTTGACTTCAAATGCATTTTTTTTTTCACGCTTTAAGCACCACAAGCCGAGTGCCATCGAGTTCCATTAAATTCAAGAAAAGGCAGACATGCAAGTAAGAGGAAAAACTGTAGATTTGAAGATCTGAAAATCTGGCATCTTCAGTCATCTCCACCAGTCATGTGGTCCTTGTCCCCCTTTATAAATCTGTCAAGCGTCTCTCTGCTCAGCTTCCACATACATTTTGTCTTCACCACAGCTTTCTGGACAGAAATGGATAACGGTAAATCTACAAAGTTGAGAACAGACCAAATCCTCTGTTAACCCTTTGCATATGTATCGACTGACGACCACTTTTGATGGTCACATTGATATTCAGGTCAATGTTTGATCTTAAAGTGCTGAGCGAGGCCAAATCGCTCAACCAGAACAAGCTTACTCAGCTTTCCATCACTTCTGCATTTAATGAGACAGAGCAATGCCCCCTGTTGGTAGATGAAACAACCGCAGAGGTTCAGCTTTTGAAGGAGATTTGTTGAGTGGAGCTCAGTGGGTCATGTTTGAATAAAGAATAAGAGATCAGATTGACTTTGGAGTTTAAACAAGGCGGTCACTTAACCCTCCTGAAGTGGGTCAATCCCTCCTGATTATTTATATTTTTGAATCCTTTGAATATGAATTCACTTCCTGGTGACTAATGGTTATCTATTTGAATAAAATGTTGCATTCCAAGCTGTGAAAATGTGTTGGATTGCTGGTTGGCTTCATGTCTATTCATCATCTCATGTTCCGAGCTGTAATCAGCCTGTGCTGTTTTACATACAGAGAGCCTTTCAACCAGAATAATCAGTTCATTTTTCTCCTCTCAGAGCCTAATGATGATTGACAGGCAGTGGGTGACATACATAGGGAGAGGGCATAAAACAATGAAATGTATTACAGAGCGATAAAGGAGAAAGTGTGAGATGGACAGGCATGTTGGAGCATCTGTTTGAATTATTCAGCAGAGGAGACTCTGGGACTGTGGGAGATTCATCAGTGTGATTTCAGATCCACTGCCTCCTCCAAACAAAACACAGAGGTGGAGGGCAGGCCAGTGGAACACTGCAAGTCACATGAGTCAGATGGTGACTTTCTGATAGAGACGACATCAGCTCAGCTTCAGAACAAGTCACCCAAAGTCTCAAGTAAACACTACAGAAACTTTGATTGATGTCAGACAGGAAAAGCATACACCTGCCCACAAAGAGTTTTTTATTTTATTTTTTTTATTTGGAAATGTCACATTATCACAGACATGTCCAGTTATGGTCTCTTTCTCCTTACATTGAATAGGATTGACATCCAACCCAATCACCAAAATAAATGTTGCCAATGTACATTAATGCAAACCACAGATATGTTGCAACTTTACATTTATTTAGTTTCAGTTTTCAATTTCATGTTATGACAATGATGTGCTTATGGTCTGGTTTTTGGCACAAAATCAGGTTTAGGCTTACCTGGTTGTGCTGCCACAAACACAGCTGGAATTTTTATAATATCCAGTGGTTTCACTCTTACAGATGTTGAAATGCTGTCTGGAACAGTGGTCGCTGGCTTGCCAGCTCACAGCTCATATACTGTACATGTGATCTTGACATGATATGACACTTAATGTAGAATTATTGATATGACACATGGGAAACGTACACATTTCAACATATTCATAATTTGCAGAAATGTAAAATGCCAACATTTTTTCCTGTCCAACCACCATGGCACCCTGCTCTTACTAGATTCACAGTCTAATCCATAATTTGTCAGTTTTAAGACTTTCTCATGTTAGCATGTTAGCTAACATTGTGCTCTTTTGCTTTATTTTACAGCACACAGACCTGTGTCAGTACATGGACAAACACCCTGGGGGTCTCCACCCAGACAATGTGAAGGTACAGTATGTATGATCATGCTAGTCACAAGGCATTTAGTGTCATTAATACATCATCTTAAATGTTATAAATGTGTGGGCAACAACAAGTGAGACGTTGCTACTACAAGATTCAGACAGCAGTGTAACCATGAGAGTAGAGTTGCAATGTAACATTTTAGTAGTCCTCGGTCGACTCTAATGGTTATTAGCCTGGGGGTTGGGACCCATCATGGGGTCACAAGATAAAACTTCAGGGTCGCATGATGAAGACGTTTTAGAATAAACCACTTGTCTAGTCCACATACTCAATTTAGCTGTTCAATGTGTCCAGATTTTAAAGACTCCATTGTCACTGGCTATCTGCAACACAAGTGCTTCAGTTTTTATCAGTCCACGAGGATATATATCTGCAACCAAAACAAAGTGTGTGCAACATTAATAATATGAGAATTAGTGACACAGGGTGCAGACAAACCGGATGTTGCAAGGAAAAATTCACTAGCATGCAGTGGTGAAAAGTAAGCAGGAAAAAACAGCAGCATTCCACTAGTTATGAATTATACTCCTTTTTCTGTTTTATTTTGGGGCATGTTGTTTTTTGTTTTTTTGTTGAATACCAATAGTTGAGAGGAGACAGGGAACAAGAGAGACATCTGCACCAAAGGTCCCCAACTGGACCCAAAAAGGGCGTTGTAATTCACAATCAGTGCCTTCACTTCTATGCAATGGGCACACCTCGTATACACCCTCTTACACACTTTATTGTTATTACTGTATCTCCAATCACTGTCTTGCAACCAAGTGGCATCCCTCCTTCTATGCTGCCTGTTATTCAATCTTACACTTATGTAAAAAAGATACCTTTTCTCTGAGAGAGGTCAGTTCCAGCCTCCCTCTCTCAAACTGGCTGGACATTGTTCAACCTCCCAATTTCAATTTCAATTTTCATAAGAGGAGATTCATGATGAGAAGCAAGAGCATCTCTGGAGTGAAATTAGGTCTTGAGTTTCATAACAGTACTTGCTGACACAAAGAAAAGCAGCGGTATGTGCCAAGCCAGCAATAATGAGCCCGGAAATAGATTGAAACTAATTTAAACCAAAATAAATAAATAATGTTGTGTTTGGCTTGTCCCTCTACCACACCTTTCAGCTATTTATATTATGATTCTCATCATACTTTAACAGCTCTGTCGAATTTCAGTTCAACACTCAAGATCCACCAGCCTCCGCATGATAAACAATATTTCCCTCCAGTTGCTGACAGAAATCTTATTCATGTAATGTTCATGCAGGACACATCTGGAGTTTAGTGACTATGAAATCCCTTAAAACAAAGGGTTGTTCCGAAAGTAATTGATATCTCTTAGTTTTGTATTTTGTGACTTCCGGCAGCTTTACATTAGTTTTATGATGTCATACAGAAACAGATGTTGTGTTGTAGCTAGGTGACAGTGAATTTATGATACAACACATTGCCCGGGTAAGTGATGGTATCACAATACCATAATACTTGATACATTGCAAGACAATTATCTAACAATACATCACGATGTCTGTGTTACTGAAGAAGAAAAATAATCCTAAAGACAAAAAGCAGAAATGATGCATTACTTGTGGTGTCAGTTTCAAAGAATCTGACAAGACCTGAGGTGAGAATGTGAAAGGAAGTGCTTAGTGCCTCTTCATCACACAAACACTGACTGCAACTTGTCCATATCCATGTTTGTCGTCATTCAGATTTCAAATAGCCATAAACTGGCAAAAACGCTGCACTGTCAGAAAGCAGGACAGTTCTGGAGTTCAACGTTTTAAAGGAAGGACACAGCTACATATATGCCTCACTAACTTTCCAACTCATGGACTTTGCGTCCTAAGTGGACTTTCTGCAGACTTCCAGAGAGTCTCCTTGATGTTCAGACTTCACCGGTTTAATTACTTGCAATTCATTGCAATACTTACTTATTATGAATGTGTAAAACAATTACTTTATTGAATCATGTTGGCCAGAAATAATTGTCAACCACATCATGATACAGAAATATGTAGAAGTATAGGCTATAGAGGAAATTAAAATGCATTTATTATTGTAGCTTTTCAGCCTGTCTATCAGCGACTCATATCTCCTTGCAGTCTCCCTCACAGACTAGACAAGATAACAGTGAACATGTCACTGTAATGTCCAGAAGGTCGACATTTGGATTCAGCCTAACTATGCACTGTCTGCCATTTCCCCCTTTGAGTTTCTTCTTAACTTCCTTCCTACCATTGTCAAAAGTTGAGGTGAAACTACAAAAAGATCAAACTCTTAACAACATCCACCTGACCTCAACCACATTACATAGTTTTAACTGTCTTACATCAGCCTCGACTACTCACACCATAAATGATACCTTTATTTTGCCTTTATCATTGTCACATAGCGAGACTCCACACTACATCTTAGCACCGTACTGACTGTTCATGGCATCACGCAGGACATAAACCTTTGTGAGGCTGTTGGATGGTATGATTGACCGTTCCTCTGCCGAACACACATTCAGTGATGTTTTCCGTGTTATGTTCCATCGTGCAGGAGGGTGATAGTTCAGGCTCCATGTGTTATGTAACACAGCTTGTACCTTTTGCCAGGGGAGATTTACATATGTAATATGTGTTTTTGCTGCCGACAGCAGCCTCATTGAGATTCACTTGAATAATTTAGGATTATTCTGAACGAGCAGAGGGAGGTGTTGCTTGACTCCTGCTGACTTTGTTACTAATAGGACTTGTGACTTTGTTCCTTTGCATTGATGGTAATGGAGGCTGCCCTAGAACTACCCAGCATGAACTGTATTAATCCATCACAATGACAATAGCATCTCTTTTCTTTTGGCTTGTTTAGTAAAGGCTATAGTAAACTATAAATATCAGAATATAGTTATCTCTGTCATTTCTTGTAAGGTGTGTTTCATTAAGACGACTCTGAAAAGCAGGGCATACAGTGAAAAGCCTGACCTGAGTGAGTCAGGATGAAGCTGTTCAGGCAGAAATTTCATGAGAAGTCTAACACCAACATTTAATTGATATACATAGAGGATGGCAAAAGTAGTAACACAAATTCTTTGGCAGTCTCAAACTGGGGACATTGAAGCTCAAAGGACGACACCCCCAAACTTCCTGGCCACCAGGGTGCCCTTCTGGGGCACGTTGTAGACCAGTGGTGCGCACAAACTGTGGCATGAGCTCACTGTAAACAGCAGACATAAATCTAGAGATATTTTGCCTGCTCCCTCTGTACATGGGAAGAAATGGCTAATCTGGCTCCATCCAAAGTATTATAAAACAAGAAAGCCTACTAATGCTTTTAAAGTTGGTTGCTATTGTTTAATCCATACATAACCAGAAAAGTAAAAAGTAAAAAGGATTTGTTTTTGGTTGCAGGGGGAGTTACATTATTCTTTGACAAACAGACTGCATGTAGCTTCCCTGTGACCTGCTTGTCACAGTGGGGTTGCCAGATTTGGTACTACTGTGTCTGTACAGTCACCAAAACATGTGTGCAATAACTGTATCTGGCCACGTGGACTACAATGCAGAGACACTGTATAGCTGGATGGATAAACTTTTTGTCGAGTTGGTTCCAACTCATAACTTTTTCTAAAACCATGAAACCAGAATAAGTAGTGAGGCTGCGTAAAACATAAATAAAACATAATGTTATAATTTGCTAATCCTTTTTGACATAACATTTGAAATTGTCACAAAGACAATATATTTAAAGTTTTACCACATCATCTTCATTGATTTTTGTAAATATGTGAATTTGATGCAGCAACATGTTTTCAACAAGTTGGGACAGGGGCAACAAAAGACTGTGGAGGCTGTGGAATGCTCCGGAAAAACTGTTTGGAAAATCCCACAGGTAAACAGGTTCATTGGTAACAGGTGATAGTATCATGATTGGGCATGAAAGGTTCAGTCGTTCACAAGCAAAGATGGTCCGAGGTTCGCCACTCTATGAAACATGATTGTGTGAAAGACATTACTACATGGGCTTAAGAACATTCTGTAAGATTGTGTCTGTCTCTGTTGGTGTCCCAACTCTTTTGGAATCAGGGTTATGCAATACAAACTAATCAAAAACGATGCAGGTCTATGAATTGAATCAATTGTTTTGTTTTTTTTAAACTCTGGAGCGCCAGGCGAGCTGTTGCCCCCTGCCCTCTGTCTTCATGATAAGCTCAGCTAACCACATCCAGGGTCCATCTCTGTACTTAACACACAGACATGAGATTGATATCTTCTCACTATGAAAAAAAGTGCACACAGTTATGTGTGATTTCCAAAATGTTGAACTTTTCTTTTCATTTTGATCAAATGCCACAATGAAATGACAAAGTGAATCAGTGTTTTAAGGATGTCAAGTTGGTGAGGAATCAATTCTGACCCAAACATATAAAGGAGGTTAATGTCTGTTATTAGTGTGTTTTATGACTGTGTGGAAGTGCAGTCACTCAACCACACTCCTATTTACTAATCAGTAACACAAAAGCTATTAGTGACTCCACTGGTGCTTGATCAAATTAACATTTAGAGACACACACTCAGACGCTCGCTGCTAATGTAATTATTGGTCAAGAACCAGAGAGCAGTGTGTGTTTGCGTGTGTGTGTGTGTTCCTGCAGTCTAAAGCTGAAAATGTACTGAGGTTTCTGCTTGAACTCGATCGTGTATGCTAAAATCTATTGGAAACTGTGTCGTTGTGCAGCGCCATTAACTACTCTCGTGCCATGTGCAGTACTTGAACTGCAGTTTGTTAGCAGCACTGCAGTAATTGAACACAGTGTGTATGACCTCATCCAGACTGCTGCTTGAGTGCTCTTCTGATTAGATTATATGCAGTCAGCTGAAGGGCCTTGTCTCAATGACATCTCCATAGATCAGTGGGAAGCTGACACCCCGCAAATCATGTGTACAAGCCCAATAACAGCCAGCATTTGCTCTTACAATTACATTATGGGGAAAGCTACTGATAGCACATTAGGCCTCAGTGTCATGGCATCATGGCAAACATCTGACACATGGTGTCAAAAAACAACAACAACTATAGTCATATTCAACATCAGATAAATAACAAATGAAGCACTGATGCTTCATCGTATTGGTCTTTAATTTCCAAATAATGTCCGAGGTTTTCTCTCAGTTTCCTGAAGAGCTCTGTACCAGGGTACTAATTATAGAGGTGATAGAGGCATAGTTCGGGGGAACATTCTGACTTGCACAGTGTTTGTGCTGTTCCTGGAACATCATAACTAATGATTGTTTGTTTGTTTTGTTTATTAAGATCCCCATTAGCTTCTGTATCAGCACAGGAGATACTCTTCCTGGGGTCAGTGTTAAATTGCATGAATACACATCCATAACATCCATACTCAAAGTAACTGACAAGACTCAAGACACTACACAAATCTATAAGTCACACAACAATTCAAAGTAAACTCAAAACCTATTATAACACAGTTATCAAAACATCAGTTTAAAACACCTTTCACTCTCAAATAAATATCACTAAATCTTTGTTTTTTGCCACATGTAGCTACTCTCTGTCGGAACTTGGCGTTCCCACCACATGCCCCGCTCTGATGCATGCTCCGAGTGGTCCTTTACTGCTGGTTACTCCATGACCTTCAATGCAACTGACCAATTATGTTATTGTAATGTCACACCTTTGCAACTCTGAGAAGTTATAGTTTCTAACACTTGTTTATCGTTGTGAACGGTCTTTTTTCACCCAAACCATGTTTTCCAAAACCTAATCAAGTATTCTTGTTGCCTAAAACTAACTAAACAGTGATATAAAACTCAAAAGTAATGAAAAACATGTAGTACAGTGTACTTTCTGTCAAAGGAGTTTGACTTTTATTTTGCTAAGTTGCAATGATGGTCTTGAAGCAACATGAATTAGGACATTCCAGGAACAACACCAACATAAGTCTCAAAGCTGTCACACCACAGTAGCATGATTGGTCAGTTTCAGTGACGGTTCTGGAACGACATCACTTACGGTGCTTCTTTGCTTTTAGGAACAACACCAACACTGCCCTGTCAGATAAACCTAGTTCTGAGACAGCTGGTTGTTGTTTTGAGTTTATAAGCAGTTTTTGATTTTCTTGGTAAAAGTAAAGTTATTTATGTTGAATTTTATGTTCCCTGTAGACATTAGCTGACCTGTCATGCACTAACTATATACAACTGAAAATAATATCCAAACATATCTATAGAAAGGTTAAAGTGGCATCAGAGACACTTTGTCCATGCAGCTTTATGGTGTTTGTAGTGGTGTTTCAGCAGTCCTATATTTACATGGAGGCTTTGCAGTAGAACACAGCTGCTCATTAAAACATAAGCCAAAGACAATTCTGGGCATATTTTGAACTTTATAGTCCTCAGTGGCCGGTGCCACATTGCAGAAGACACACTGCTGGTGCCACGCTGCCGTTTGATGATGTCTCCTGATTCAGCCCATTAAGGGCTGTACAGATGCTTAGTGGGGAAGATTAGGGCTCTTTCCATGCCTGCTGTTAGAAGATAGACCCTTCTCACTCCATTTAACATTGCTTCATTTTAGCTCCCCCTCACTGATTTCACTCATTTCAGCAAAACACTGCTTTGGAGAATTGTCAGTGAATCCAAAGGTTTGTGTTTGGAGGTGGAGTCCTTGTCAATGTTGAATTCATCAGTATAATGATGATCTGGGGTCTCATTTATAAAACTCTAACCCTAATCCACACTAACTATTTGTGTATGTACAAATAAGGAAATTATGTATGCCCCAGTTTGGTGTTCTAGGCATGATATTAGCAGGTTCCACTTGCATCTTAGACAGCTGCCTTCACACAGGTGCTGAGGTGTCTGCAGGTGTCTGCAGGTGTGGAGTATTGCATGTGTGGGTACAAATTATTTCAAAAGTGCGTCTGAAGAGAGAAGAGGAGTATATGTGACCACTGGGTGTTACATTATATTCAGAAAGAAATCACTGACGGTGAAGTCAGCCAATAATAGCACCTAAGCCACAATATAGCCAGTGGTGGAAGTATTCAGATCCTTAAAGTAAAAGTATCAGTGGCAAAATGTAGTAAGTGTATTAAAGTAAAGGTACTGTTTTGGCCCCTCTGACTGATATATTACAATATAAGTTAATACCAAAGCATCAATGAGAGGAAAAGAAAAAAAACAAAGTTCTGATTTGTTTTTAGTTTTTGGACTTTTTCATCAACCTTTTGCATTTTGATGAGATATTGGATCATTTAAACATTTATTGAAATGAGGCCATGTGAGACCTTTAAAGGGAAAAACACGATTTGGTGCATTTTAAAAGCTTGTTACATTATCCACTGTGTAAAATCTTAATCTCTAAAGTAACTATTAACTGAGGCTGACAAATAAATGTAGTGGAGGACAAAGTACAATATTCATTTTGGATTTGATGATAATTTCATCAGTTAGCCATCAAAGTGCAAGTAAGCTAATGCGTAACTTTTCTCAGTAGGTAACGCGGTAACGTAACGTGTTGCTTTTTAATCTTGTTACGTAAAAAGCTGCTTCTTGCTCCAGTAGAGATCATGTGTGTGTAAATTGGTGGAGAAATGATCTTGCAGATGTCCTGATGAGCTTTGTGATTCTCAAGTTGACTGAATCACATGAGTTAAGAAAAGGTGCAGGTCCAAATTATCAGGGGTGGTAACACAGAAATGAAAACGGAAGTCTGCTGAGTTCAGTGATGCCCCCAACAAGAGTGTACCAAAAACAGTTCATGTGTTATGAAAGGGGTTCGGATAAAGTGTAGTGGTGGAGCAGAGCATCATTAATGAAGAAGGAAGTCTGCCAAGTCAGTTGATGCCTCCTACAAGTGTCTACATCAACCAGTTCATGAATTATTAAAGAGGACGTGTGGTGTGTGCATCTGTGCGTTTGTGTGTGTGTGTGTCTGTCTGTCTGTCTGTCTTTCTACAAAGTCTGGTCATTTTACGTGAATCCATTTCCGTGGGTTTGGTATTTTCGCTATAGGTCAGTCCCACTGCTACACACTTTTATTCAATTGCCTAAAACAGTAAATCAGGTGTCCTTTGGCTTATGACCAACTGACCTTCTTTGACAAAAATTGTAGTTAACAAAAAATGGGGAAATCTTTGTTGACTGGCCAACAGAGCTCCTGGTTATAATGTAGACATTTTGATGCAAACTTTGAAAGAGATAACTTGGTGGGTGAATCTTCAGCACAACACTTTCTAGTACACAATAAGTATCAGAATGTCATATGCAGAGTGTCAGTAAGTTTACAGAGAATGCTCGTCTTTCCCAGTGGATGAACATGACATTTAAGTTCCTGATGAAGCTCTAATAATGGAATTCTGAACAACACACACGTCCGTAAATTCTCTCTGTTAAACCTTATACAGCCACTAGTGGGACCAAGACTTTCACACTTGTTTTGTCCCAAATCAGTCAGTCTTCATGTCTGAGCTTGTTGGCTCATAATTTGTTCCATAATAATATCACATGAATACACAGTATCTTCCCTCTCCTTCTGTGTTGTGTGCTGTTTTACTTTGTTTTTGTCCTAGTGAAACTAGATGAACCCCAGTGTGCTGCTGTCACTTTGATACATTGCCTCACGCTCTGCTACACATTGAATATCAGACCAAAGAGCCAAATTCTACCCCATTCTGCTGAGAGTTAACACAGAGCCCCTCTAATCAACACTTTCTTTCATAGTGCTTATCTTGATGGAGAGTTGTGCAAGCCTTGGGTATGATGGTAGTGAGTATTTTATTACGAGAACATGGCAGTGTGTTTATTGGTGTGTAGGTGATGGATTGTTGTTCATGCAGCAGGTCACACCTCAGGTGATAGATTATGTTAATGAGTGATTTAACTACCATCACATGGTTTGTTTCTCCTAGCAGTTATGAACTAATAATGCATCATGATTACACAGAGGCTCTCTCATGAACGCACACACACACACACACACACACACACACACACACACACACACACACACACACACACACACACACACACACACACACACACACACACACACACACTGCAGGGATTCTGCAGGGTTTTTTCTCTTCAATGAAAGAACTGTATCAGATTAACAGCTGTATTACCAGCTACTGTTGCAGCTTCTTCTTGCTGTGAGTGCATTTTAGACTTCAGGTCACAGGGTTGTTCTCTCCTATATATGATGTTAGGTGAAGAAAAGCCATTGGAGAACTTCCAACAAATAGATGGGCAAAAAAATGAGGCACTGCGTTGAAAGAAAGTCAAAAGTACAGAAAGTCAAAAGTACAAGACTGTATACTTAACAAGTTTGGGAGGGAAGCCAAATCCTAGAGTGAATTGCAGTCAGAGACATCCAATCACTGAGCTTAAATATCTGTCGTTATGCAGCTGATGACAGGGAGATGTTGGACATTAATCGGGCACTGCACTGGTTTTATATCAGTTTACTAATCAGTGAGGAGCGCTGATCACTTTGTCAAGACTGTCATCAGAGTTATCTCATGTTTGGCATGGAGACTGCAGGTTTCAATAGAAAAGCTATGATGCATAGCAACAGTGAATTATATTCATGGGTACTGTAGTATTTAGTGGTGTTTCATATCAAGATTTCATATGATTGTGTTTTGATGAGTGTTTGACTATGTTGTCAATCATAATCTCATAATATGGCAACCTCGACATGAGGGTGCCCACAGGAGGAGTTAAAGCTGATATCTGCTTGCGTCTTTATTATAGTGTGTTGTAAACCATTTATTATGTTTCAGTTTACTGTTTATAAATGCTAGAACTACACTGAATTATTTCACCCACCCACACCCATCCCCTATTAAACAGAATGATAGTCTGTATGTCCTGTCCGGTCCAACCAGAGGACTGAGATCCATGCATCACATTACGCACACATTTTACACATATACAGTCAAATGGAGTTGTTGTCATCATCTTTATTGATTATTGATCACTATCAAAGGCAAACTCCATGTAAAAAGATAGGACTGTCAGTAGCTGTGCTGGGTTGCTTGTATCCATGGTGCCTCCAGCTGGACAATGAGAAGAGGGCAAAATCCACAAAATCTGAGAGCACGGTTTACAAATCTGAGAGCACGGTTTACAAATCCGAGAGCACGGATTGCCACATCCATTCTTTTCCCCATCATGTGTCCATATGGGGGCTCTGTACTACTATAATGGACCAAGAGGTGAGATTGTTTTGTCAACTGCTGTTTTCAAGGTCAAGAAGCTCAAGTTAAGATGAAATGAAAAATGAAAAATCCTTTCTTTGTATAAATCCAATCATCCCAGTTTCAGCTTCAAGCAACAGCATAGTGCATCAGTGTGTCTGCAGGGTTGCTTCCTCACTCACGTCCAGTTTCAGCATTCAAATCAAATTCATTTTTTGTCATAGT
The DNA here is from genome assembly GCF_965226575.1 of Pagrus pagrus. Classification (NCBI taxonomy): domain Eukaryota; kingdom Metazoa; phylum Chordata; class Actinopteri; order Spariformes; family Sparidae; genus Pagrus; species Pagrus pagrus. The sequence continues at coordinate 29,276,868 of NC_140191.1, forward strand.
TTTCGTTAATGAAATTAACACTGGCGTTGAAAGTGATAAAAGTGAAGACTCTTGATATATTTTATTTTCCACTGCCACCTCTCCTGCAGGTGAATGTTTCCATCTGTTGTATTTTTTTCTTTGTTTGTTCTTTGTTTTATTTTTCAGCTCGCTCTCATGTTTATTTTGTGCAGTCACACCTTTAACTGCAGGCTTCCTTCCAATATATTTAGCCAGATGGACATCTCATAGTCACTTATTATAGTTGAGTGAGCTCATCTGGCCAGCAGATGTCTTTGTTAAGAGGCCAAATGTTCACTAATGCTGAGCCTGCTTGATTTGTAAGAAGAATGGTGTTGTAAACCTCCTTTTCAGTTAAGGCGTGTAGGAGTATAAATTTGCCCATTATTGACTGGGCCTAAGTGATTTAAGTTTGAAATTGGCCACCTTGAGACCAGCACACAGTGTTATCATTATTGTCAAAATGGCTTCTCTGAATAACCTCCACAAACTGCTCGCTCTTCACTTTCCCTCACATATTGGAATGCAAATGGAACTGAGCTGTCTCTGTTCAAGCTGAACAGAAGAAGAAAAAGCCTCTTTAAAGAACAGTTTGATGTTCGAATTGAAGAGCCGACTGAAGAGAAGTGTGATTTTTCTCTTTTTACGCAGTCTCACTCCTAACAAGGCAAGATCTTTTCAGAAGTGTGTTTTGATATACATGAATAAACACACATTTCCCATGCTAATTTTCTGTGCTGCAGTTCATCTCTCGCCTGCTGAGTGCAGGAATAGTAAACTGTTGACCCGGTGACTCCAGATGCCAGACAGGGCCCGTCCCTGATTGGACTCCACGGTGCTTCAATCAGCTTAATTGGCCGCGACTATGGTATCAGTGAGAGGAGAGAAATGAGAGGGGAATGCTGGAATTGGAATAAAATTGAATGCTGAATCGTGAACGCCTCATTATTTGTTGATTGACACGTCTGCAGGGGGGGTGAAGAACTGCCACATCTCAGAAGGAAAACAAAACAAGTTTATCGTTGCTCTGACTGTAGAAAGATTTTAGGATCTTGTTGATATTCATTTCTGAAAGCTCATACAGACAGCCGAAGATGCAGCTGATGCAGTATGCATATATTTAAATTTGTTTTGTGGATGCAGTTTGGGATCATGAGCTCCGTAGACAGGTGGAGGAGCTGTGTTGCAGCAGTAAGATAATTGGTTGTAAAAGTGTAAATTTCAGCGAAAGCGCATTCATGCATTTTCATGAGTGTTTTACATGAATTAATTTGCTGTTATTATATTGGTCAGTGAAGTCCTCCTGTTTAAAGGGTTACTTCCTTTAAAATATTTGTATTGTTTCACCGAACTACAGTAGTTGTTTTTGATCAGCAGTTTTTACAGGCGAAATACTTATAAGCACACTTGAGCCTAAATGTGCAACTAAAACACTGTTCTGTGAATTCAACCTCACATGGAAATACATTGAAATAACATAAATAAATAAAATAAATAGATATTAATTCTCGATATTAAATTTGAGTTGTGTTCCTATCCTATGATAATTTTCGCTCTCCTTTTAGCTCTGCTTTGGCCTCTTTAGCTGCTCGATACTCCGGATACTCTACACTAGCTAAAACGTTGTTATAGATTCCACTACTTAGCTTGGCAAGACTCGCCCTAATCTACCTCTAATTGATTGCCTTCAATCAGAGGCAATATTAGGGTAAGCCAATCAAAGGCAGAGTAGGGTAGGTCTTGCCAAGAAAAGCAGTGAGATCCATGATACAGCCTTGTTAGTCTCCAACTGTGTCTCTGCTGTTTGGTTCTGAGCAGGTAGATTACAGTAGGATGATCAGAGACATTTCACTAAAAAAACGCTGCCTACCGCTGGAAACAATGTTGAATGACGTGAAGTTGCGAACAGGGAACCAAAACAATGAGCTGAAAGAGGCTAAAATTCTCCTCTGAGGAGGTTATGGTTTCGCCATGTACATTTGTTGGTTGGTTGTTTTGTCAGCAGGATTACACCAAAACTGAGCAGATTTTGTATATGAATGCTAAGACAAATACTAAGACAAATATATATATATTAGTATTTCAGTGCTTTTCTTGTGGCGCTGCCTTCCTGCCCCCTGTTGTCAGCAATCCTGTCATGCCCCATTCAATCGATTCGCTGCCCTTCACAGAAAATGAAAAGGAGGCAGCTGCCCCGCCCAGCTCCTTATGTTTGGTGGGATTTCAGCTAAGTCTGTCACACCTTTATACATTTCTGCTGTCACCATTCTCCTTCCTTTTCCACTGTCCAAAATCACTCTACACAAAGCAGAATTGATAAAATACATCATGACACACAAGGTCATTTTGAATCAGGAAAAGACAGTTTAATTCACTGCTTATTTTCAACCTGACAAGTTAATGCAACAATTTCTAATAATTCAGCTGTGAGATCTGATGGGCGTTGTCATGTCTCATCTGTTTTGTTATGGTTCAGTGGTCCAAGTGGAGGAAATGATGTGTACGTTCTTGACTGATGGCTCAGTATTGATTTTGGTGTTTGTGCCTTTGTCAGAGAGATAGCGTTTCATTAAACTATTTGTAAATAACGTGGGGTTCATGTCTGTTCTCATTTAGAATGGAATGAAATCACAGCCCTACCTCAGTGATGGATAGGTTTTGAATAGGTCAACATCTGCTCAGATTCATGTAGATTCGGGCAGAGACAAATGGGAGACTAGTAAGTTAGCTTCTTATCGGATATGCCCTCGCCATGTTGTTTGTACATAGAGATATGTCATAGTTAAAATATTCCTGTAATAACAGTTCTTTCCCTTTCTTCATTTGTATGTTCTAGCTGTTCCTGTACCAGTTACTGAGAGGGCTGTCCTACATCCACCAGAGGTACATCCTTCACCGTGACCTGAAACCACAAAATCTGCTCATCAGCGACACTGGAGAGCTTAAACTCGCTGACTTTGGTAAGCAAGCCAGACACCAATGCTCTTTTTTGTGTATCTGTTAGATTTAAGAGTGTGTGTGTGAAATCTAGAAGGGATGCTGAATATCTGCTCCGTCACCTTGCTTCAGTTCTAATGTGATGGCAGAAGAGGACAAATCTTCAGTTATTATTGTCATTAACTGCACAGTGGACTTAGTTTTATTCTTAGATTTAGTGGAATAAAATGTTAAAGGTATACTATGCAGGAATTACTAAACACAACATTCGAACCACGCCCCTTGTACCCAGCTCAAAGCCACTAGAAGTGCAATGCTTGTGCTTGCACTGCAAGCTACTATTGTAGCAAAATTGCATTTCCAGAATCACAGAAAAGACGAGCAGACGAGTTTTCCTAATTTGACAACTTCTATTCCATGTTTTGTGATGTTGACCCTTAGAAGGACAGAGCAGTCTTCTAAACACAACATGAGGAATAATGTTGTTGATGCTGTCAGGTGAAACAGTGAAGTCCAATGTATGTCATTAAAGTTGTGAAAAAAAGCTAGCTGGGATTGGCAGATTACATTAGGTCCAACCCACAGTCTTCCACGTGTCTCTGCAGCTATGATCATATTGTAAGAAACAGATTGTCTCAGAAGTCAAGAACATGGTGTAGTCTGATCCAAGCATAATGGGAGTCTTGGAGAAAGACCTGCCATATGGGGGGGGGGGGGGGTTGGACTTTTTGGCCTCAGCAGTGGGATGGGTTGGTTGACCCCTTGAGCTTTTCCAACAACTTGTTCCGTCCTTTGTATACATGACATCAAAATCAAAGAGAAGCTGGCCATGAAACTTACTGGGCAACCCAAACTCACCCAAAGCCTAGTGTGTGTGTGTGTGTGTGTGTGTGTGTGTGTGCGCGCGCATGTGCACGTGTGCATGCACACGTGTGTGTGTGTGTACGTGCGCATGTATACGTGTGCATGCATTTGTGTGTGTGTGTGTGTGTGTGTGTGTGTGTGTGTGTGTACTGGGAGCTCCTCCTGAAGTGGCACCATATGGCTTGGATTCATGCTCAGTAGACACTGCCTACATGGCCTGTCTGGCTTCGTAGGGGGCAGACAAACAGACAGTCCATCCATCCATCCATCCATCCATCCATCCAGTGTCTTTAGTCCACCACCCCTTATTATTGTACTCATACATTTCCTAAATCCCTCAAATCGCCCCCCAACCCACCCCACCCCATCCATGTCCCCCATTTCTCCATCCCTCTGCCCAGACAGATGGGGGGAGGAGGAAGGTGGCAGCTTCATCAATAATTCAAACCTTGTATTAGGGCAGAAACATTACTGCAAGGGAAATGAGAAGGAGAAAATACCAAATGAGCAAGAATGAAAATCCCTGGCCTATTAGTCTATTGCTGGAGCTGTGCTCATCAACAAACATGCACAAAACACAGAATCAGCCTTTTGCCTGAGGGATGCCAGATGAGGAGGGTTAAGGCTGTTCGTGTTTGTGTGTGTGTGAGTGTGAGTGTGTGTGTGTGTGTGTGAGTGAGAGTTTTTGTGGCCGCCAGGGTTCCCTGTGGTCCCAGGCCTTGGCAGCGGCAATACTAACGGCCAACAGCTGAGGCCTGTGGTGCTGGTTGCTGATGAGAGAGACTGAGGCAGAGTGTCAACAAAGGAGGGGCTGAAAGGTACAACACGAGGTGGCATGGGATAGGGGTACAAGGAAGAATATAAAGGGAGTGGCGCAAGAAAGGTGTCATGATGGTTGAGGGTGAGCTGGCAAGAGATAATAACAAATCGTTCAGTCTTTAATTGTCTCTTCTTCTTTGATGCTCATCAGTGTTTTTGCCTTTGTTTTGATCGACTTATCATCAGTTTGTCTATCCAACTCTGCAGTCTGGAGCAAGGTACAGACATTAATTGTGGATATTTATAATTCCTAGACAATGATTCTTTAAGAGAAACTCCAGGAGTGGCTGGGTAGCCTAGTGGTCACAGTGTATGCTGTATGGCCACATGGTCATATTGTTGCATTTTTGCAACTTTCATTAGTTTGATTACAGCTGATGGTCTTTGTTGTGTATCATACCCACAGTTGGGTGTTGTCAGTTGTGGCCTGTTGTACATGGACCAGATGCATTGGCGGTGTATACATTGAACGGGTGGGCAAAAGAATCGATTCATGTAAGAATCCTGATTCCTATCTCATACAATTCAGAATCAAATTGTAAATGTCAAAAACTGATTTTTCTGTAAATTAATAATGTGATGTTGATGGAAGAAAAAAGCAGAAGTCAACTGTGAGGGCAGTGCAGCACCCAGACGATTTACAGCACGCACATGCAAGAGTTATCTTGGAGTTCATCTTCAAATAAGGCAGCAGTGGCAAATGTTTCTTTTAAGTAATGTCTGAGCTGTCCGCCAGGATAGTATTACAGTACAATCCAGCACAATAAGTTTATATGCTCATGACATCCTACTCTATCTGTAGAAGTATCTCTCCCAGAAAGCATGACCTATTCAATAGAGTCTCCAAACTATGCCATCAAGTGGTCAAAAACAACACTGTCACAACTGTCCAAACAGAGATTGAATCCAGCAGCCCTTCCCTGGATACCCACAGCTGTGGTCAAAAGTTTACATACACTTGTAAAGAGCATGCACTGTATATCATGGCAGTCTTAAGTTCCAGTGATATCTACGACTCTCATGTTTCACATTTTAAGAAGACCTATAATTAATTCATTATTGAGTCAAACTTCATTGATGTTTTTTGTGACAAAGTAGTATGTGTTCATTAGAACTCAAGCCTACCATGGATATACATGTTCTTCACGAGTGTTTGTAAACTTTTGACAACAACTGTCTGTATGAATGTTTCCACCGAGCTGTCAGAGCTCAATTTCAACCCACTTAACAAAACTTTAGAAGATGACACAAACAGATGGAATAATTTACCAGTTACACTAATTGGAATAATTGCTTTAACAGAGATGACAATACTCCCTTCACAGAAGTGATTCACTTATTATTTTTTCAATATCTTCAGTTAAAATCAGTCATAACACATAAGATCAATCTCAGTCAAGACAAATGTCCAAACATCCACACTTACAATTATTATCCTAATTAGCAGTAGTAGTAGTATTGTCATTCTTTCTCTCTTTTTTATTATTATTATTATTTGTGTATGTATCTATTGATTGTTCTTTTCAGACTTACTATAGTCTATTTTACTTGTGCCAACATCACAGTACTGTTTTCTGTACTGTGATGGTGGCACAAGTAAAGTAGCCCCTCTCTGTATTCAATGTTTGTTTTATAGAAGACAACACAAACATATTTATGAATTTACTAGTTTCACTAATTGAAATATTTGCTATAACCAAGAGGACGATATTACCCAAAATAAACTACCTTTTTTCAATGATCCAAGCAAATCAACCCCACACATTCAATTTTCAATAGTTACAAAATTGTACTTGAAAAACAAAAAAACACAAATTAAATTGACCACATTGCAGAGACCAAACCGGGGGTCTTAAGGCACCAAACCTCTATTAGTATTTCCTGGCCAATACACTACAAATTATAACAAAATTGATTTATCCCACCGAACAGGGCCAACATGCAACGACGCAATGTTGGCCAACAGGGCCAACATGCAACGACGCAAGGAGCTGGAACTATCAACCCTGCCATTTACCAGCAACTTGATAAAACACCACAACTCTTTCAAGAATACTACCATAGCTTCTGCTCTGACAGCCTGGTGGAAAACACACAAAATCATGCACTTAACACTTGTACCCTGTAAATACACACTGCTAAGGAATAACCCGGACTCTCAACCTGGACAAAGGTATCACACAGCTTCAACACATAGTACAAAACTCAGCCTTTGTACCCTTTACAGAGCTGATTCACAATCACAAAATATACCAAAAATACTTAGTTAAAATCAGTCATAACTACACCCTGTCCTATTTCTTAAAGGTGCACACTACTCTTTATAAGCCGAGCTTGGAGGATGACATCCAGATTCCGAGATTCCAATAAAGTCATGTCAATGTTTCATTAAAAAAAAAAAAAAAAGAGTCTGCAGATGATATTGTAATTTATTTGTCAAACAAATAATTACCCCTTATCCTTTCCTCTTGCACTGATCAGATCAAACTTTAACATGAACAATGCTTTAGTCCATGACAAGGTATTTCAAATCCTTACAGCTGTATTTATAGGGAGTTTTCTGTATACAACGATCAGTCCCAGCAGTAAAACCCCCTACCTAATATTGTGTAGGCCCCCTTCTTGCCACTAAAACAGCTCTGACCCATTGGATACAGAGCCAGATACCAGTAACACCCATGGACACAGGATCTCTGAGGGTGATGTCTGGTAACAGGGCGTTGACAGTCAATCCTTCCAGTCCTCATGGGTTCAAGGTGGGACGTTAATGGATCTGACCTGTTCCAAGACGTCGTATTAGGATCTGGGGAATCGGAGGCCAGTTGGCACCTTGAGATCTTTGTCATGTTCTGCAAGTTCGTGAGCAGTTTTTGTGGGGTGGCCTGGCTGCATTGTCAGATCTGAGGGGACCACTGATGGGTTTGAGTCGGTGGTGCATGTCAGAGTGGCATCCACATGAATGCCAGGACCCAAAGTTTCCCAGCAGAACAATGCATTGTAACAAGATGATCAATGTCATTCACTTCACCAGTCAGTGGTTTAAGTATCGTGGCTGATTGGTAGATAGTCTCTGGAGGAGCGATCCAAATTTTTTGGCAACCACTTGATCTTTCCGATACGAACACTATCATCAGCCCAAGATTTCAACTTGCACTCAAGAAATATAGAAGTCAATTGGCAGATTGTCTGTAAT